>NW_024346062.1:13187988-13687049 GCF_902729225.1 Pteropus medius
AAAAGAACGAAGGAGGGGCTGCTTGAAGCAGTTCCCATAGAAGCTACAAATCACATTGCCTAATTTGGGGATTCCTCTCCTTAAGTACAGACCTCCTGTATGTACAGCTGACATTTGCTCTCATTGCATCTCCCCAAAGGGGGATATAGTGAAACCAATCCTCTAAGTAATAATGGAAAAACCAATCCTCTAAGTAATAATGTCAGATCTTTGATTTAGAAAACTTGTGTTTACTATTAGGATAAAATAAATAAATACAGATATTAAAACATCAATAAAATGTTCTTAAGAGTAAATCTTTAAATTGGCCTATGAGGGGCCTTTTCATTAGCAAAAAAGAAAAAAAGAAAAAAATTGCAATAAATTTCTAATACACACTAATAACTAAATTGATGAAAATGTTTTATTTCTATAATTCTTGGAGGATCCACAGAGACAGCTTGCTTCATACTGTAAAAATACATACATAAACAGAGCCACCTCAAAATGGAGTTAGAGCTGTTATCCATAGGAACTGCCTTACCCATCTTCCTCCTCAAACCTTTGGAATGTTAAAACTGGGCAAAATCACCTATGGACTGGGCCGAAAGCAGCATTGTACTTCAAACAACTGTTTGCAAAGTCAACAGGAAAGCAGACATTATGACTAGAGAACTGAAAATTAGAGACTTTCTTTAGAATTAGCATCACTGTGTTCGCTTATCTGCATCTATAGAAATCCCTTCTATTCATGAAATCATTTCCCTTTCATTTCTCATAAATACCCTTTGCCTTCACCTCCTCAGGGGAACACTATTTGAGTTTGTACCTGAATCAATGCTTCTTAGAATGGCTATTCTTTTGGATCTCAAATGAACACTTGTTGCTTCTCACTTTGGCCTTTTATTTTTAGGTTAAATAAGAACATTGAAGTCAAGTAGACATCAGCCTCTAGATCAAGGAACAACATAAGAACGAATGCTCCAGATTATTTGCGTTTCCCTAACCTTCTCCTTTAAGAGCAGCTATGACCAACAAACTACCAGACTTGGGACAATTTGAACTCAAGTTCAGAGCTTCCTCATGTCAAAGTCTAATGCCATTTGAAAAGACTCTTGTTCTGTGGTTTTAGGGCACCTTGCCATCTAATGTTAGGCCTAGGAGAAGTGAAATGAGCCTGAGGGCCTGAGTGAAACTGGAGGGAGAGTTTGGTGTCTAGAAGACGTCAGGGGCTCCAGGAAAGGGAGCCCAGAATGGCTTCACAGAGAATGTTTTAGATCCGGAGAGTGTTGTGGTCTCTGTTTGTATTTGAGATGTTCCATGTGACTGTCTGCTGTGTCACTGAAGAGTGATCAAAACTCCTAGAAAAAAAGCCTAGGGTAAATAAATAATCATCACTGAAGTCTTGTGGTTTGCCATAGGAGGATTTTTTGCATATGATTTTATGACTATAATTTCATTTGCTTATTAGCTAAAATTATATATAGCAATTGGTGGGTGATTTTCTGATTTGTCTATGACTGTGATTATTTGTGTGTATGTGTGTGTGTGAATGTGGCCAGTGAGATTCTTTAGACATTTACATCCTCAGTTCTCAAACTTTACCATATATCAGAATCACCTAGACGCTTTCTTAAAATACGGATTGATGGGCCCATATCCAGAGTTTATGATTCAGTAGGTCTGGGATGGAGCTCAAGAATTTGCAAGTTCCAAAGTGATTCTGATGCTGCTGGTCTGGGGACCAAACTGAGAATTGCTGCACTATATCTACATCTACCCATTTTTTTAAGAGCACCTTTAAAAGTTATGAATGACTGCACATGTTACAAGAACATCTGTTACACAAGTATACATTGAAAACAGAAGAAAAAAAATCATCTCTGCTAATTTCAGAAGTTGAAAGAGACAGGGATACTTTTCCTACAGAGAGTGAACTGAAGATACAGCTCTAATTTTAAAAAGAACAAACTATTGAGCAAGATAACTTTACCACCGGGGGCAAAAGAGCTATCCCTAAACCACGTTAAGGCAGAATTTTATTTTGCAAGGCACCTTTGGCTGCCTCTAGAGGGAAATCAACCAGACTGTATAGTCTCTAATTTAATAGAGCTCACATTGGTCTTGAGATTAATAAGTGAATATAAATTTAGATTAAAGAGTCTCAAAACTCCCCTCGTTCACATAAATGGGAAAAAAATTGCTCAAAGGGAATGGTAGTTTCACTTAATATGTGTCTTGGTTACTAAGATAAAACAAAGAACAAAAGACATGCTAATAGCCTGCCTTTAGAAACCATTTTGTCCTAAGACTTTAACCTAAGAGTTAAGGATTGTCAGTATTACCTGGTAAATAAATGTTGAGTAACTTTAAAATATTCTTCAAATTGACTTAAATACTTTTAATACTCCTGATCACATTAAATACTTAAATAATTTAAATTATTTCATATACATATGTGTATATTTAATATTCATACATAGCGAGGTAATTTAAAACTATCTTTTGCAAATAATCAGACCAGGTGTTGCCAGGGGAAAGAAGTATAGAGAGAATGAACCACAAAGGATCATGAGGGAACTTTTTGAGGTGATGGAAGTGTTTTAAATTTTGATTTAGGTGGTAGTCATGACTGTATATGTCTGTCAAATGCATCAAACTGTAGTTTTACCATGTGTAAAACTACAATAAACTTAAGTTGAAAAAAATTTTTCAATTAAAGTATTTTTAAAGAAGCTTGTGTATCATAGAGGACTGGTAGTTCAGAAAGAAAAATTGTCGTTGCATATGGAGTCTGTTCTCAGCACAAGATAGTAAAAAATTTCTTTGGTTTCTGCATAGATGGAAGAAAGTTTTACCTCACTCAAACCAAACACATACTTTTAAAAGTGTCTGCTTTTATGCTGTTTTTAAGTATTTTATGACCATGGTGAGTTATTATTATTTTTTTTTAAATAAACAGAGTAAAAAGGGTTCACCATGTCTAGACAGCCTAAAATCACTATACTATTTGATGTTTTACCTTTGTTATGGTTGCTATAAAGTGTTGTTACTTTGGTTAATAACACAGACAAGGTTGTAGCTACTTCTTGCCCTTGAGCACCTGTGCGCCTGTCTTGAAATTTTTTATTTTGCTCTTCTCCAAGATTAGGCCCTAAATTTTGACTAATAAAACTGACAGGGTATTTTTCATACCCAAAGCAACTTCGGTCCTTCCCCAGCAACTGATAGCACCAAGGACTTGCTCCCTCACCTTAAAACCCTTCCTGTGGCACTCAAGAGGAAGGAGGGACCTCTTGATACAATTACGTATAACTGGAAAGTCCTATTTTTCTTAATTTTCTCAATACTTGCCCCACTGCAGGGAAAATGGGACATGATTTTTGGTGCACGCTTTATAGTACTGATTGCAAGGCTTTGGAGATTTGCAAACGTCTTCACTGTCTATGATATATTTTTCCCTCAGAGTAAACATCATCTGTTACAATTATGCCCAGTAGCTTATGTACACACTTCCAAAAGGCTATTCTACCCTCTTCTATTCTGATATCATTGGTTTCTAAACTAAATTAACCAGAAACATTCAGTCTATTATCAGCAAGTGTCCTCAGTTCTCCCTTTATGCTTGCCTAAATGTTCCTACTATTAGCTACAGACTAGTCTTGTGTTTTCTGAAAAAATTACAAAGAAAATCAGTCTCAGACCTTGGTGGAAAAGTCTGTCGAGGCTGCTAAGATAAACTCATGGGTGCAGGTTTCCAAATGTAAATTAGGATTGCCACCCTGAGTAAATTCCTGACTGACTGTGCCAAGGGACTTAAAAGTTGGAATTTCCAGAACTATTTTGGTCCAAAGACTGATGATTTTGTAAAAGCAGACTACTAACCCAAGTTAGCATTAAAAAAAAAATTGGACATTGTGAAAGAGACATCTTTAATTGTAGTTATTTGTTATAGACTATTGTTGGTATTATTTTTAATGGTTTATTATATGATAAGCACATGCTAAAACTCCTTTAGTCCCTTCTGCTCTTTCTCTAACCCCAAACTTAGAAGATTCAATTAGTGCTAACTATAATGAATTCCCTATCTTAAAATAATCTTAAACAATGGGCCTACAAGCTTACGTAGGTTTGGCTATATGAAACAGTTGTACCAAAAATGTGAAACCATTCCTAATTGCTGTACTATGCCAATTGACCTTTCAAAATGTATAGAAAGGGTAATTTTGTATACTTCATATGATCTAATTTCAGGGAACATGAATTTGGCAGTTCTGCACAGGTTATTCTCTGCTGCTAGACAGCTGTTACAGTAAATGTTTTATAGAATGGCTGGACTACTAATGATTGATGAGGCAGAGAATGCAGGAAGAGCAGGGAACCATAGCTCCTGCCTGTCTAGTGGTGGATAATTGCTTAGCACCGATGCTAACACCAGTGTGATATTTATCTCAGTCGTTATGCCTTTCTGGGCACTACTGACAGGCATTTTTATGATCACATTGTGTAGGCTTACAGAACACAGCTAACCATCAACTCCAAGGCCTGTGTATGTTGGCCAGGGCGGTTAGGCCGAAGTTAAAGCAAAAACAGAGAAAGTGGGGGCACTTCCAAAGAGGGAGTTAGTTTGTTCACATAAACTTCTATACACCATCCTTCTCCTCTTTCTTCTTCCCATGAGCACAATACATCCAAATCCAGGAACACACAAAATTTTCCTTATGCTTACACAAAGAAGGAGCGTATCTTTTAAGATGTCTAAATATGGAAAATCATGAATACAAGCTAATTAACATCAGGTGAATTTAAGGACAACATCTAATAAATGGAACTCAGATATGAACTTTTAAATAGTTAAGCTTAAAACCATCCTTTGTTAGCAGAGACGCTGAATTAAATTATACTTATTCTAAAATGAGTTCATCTATAATCAAATCGTATCTCTAAAAAACCACCATTGGAAAAATCTAAAGGAAATACGATATATATTGATTGGCCTTGTCTATAAACTGCTGGGACAGTGTCAGATATTGTACACAGTGACTTTCCTGGGTCCTTTTACTTTTCATGGCAGTGTAGCTACTTGTAAAGGTTCCATAAAAATTTGTCCTTTTTCCCATCTAAATATAATTAAGCAAAGCAAATCTATAACCATAGGAGTAAAAGAAATAGCACACTTAAATATTATTTAATTAGGTGTGCTATGACTGCATTTCATATGTGGAAACATCGTCTCTTCAGAACTGGTATAGCACTTGCTCTATGGCTTAAGGAGTCCCAGATTTACATTTACTAAAGAATGGCACCTCTGAGTAAACCTTGGGAGTTTTGAAGATATACCTCCATGTATATAGTGCAGCCTAGTGAAGAGCACTGCTTCTTTGCTTCCGGCTCAGAATAAAGTGTGAAGACTAGTATAAAAATCTTTCTATGAAAATGGTGCAGTCTTGGAGTCTTTTACAAAATCTCTGGATAGAAGTTAATTTTTAGGGTTTAGAAATTATATAGTATCTACTTAAGGGAATCTTTGTGTGTCTATGAGTGATGTTTTTACATCTATTAAAATAAAGACATAAAAAGACAACATATTGTACATATATACAATACATTGTATATAAAATAAAGACATAAAAATACAACATATATTGTATATATAATATATTCATACACGTATATTATACATATATAGAAAGCTTAAGATCATACATTAGCAGCTTAAGACTATGAGAAATAGTTATCATTAAAACTGAATCACTGTGATTTTAAAAAGTTGCTTTTTTTTTCCCCCTAATGGTAGGAAACTGCTAAAAAGGAATAACATTAACAAGTATACGTAAATAATTGTGTCTGTATTGGGTAAAACAAACCTCTCTCTGATTTCACCATCTGTAAGAAATGCAAAAAAGAATTGACTGGCAACACTTTCAATTCAGGATTTTAGCACAAAAGTGCAACATGACAGACCTTTTCTTGAGCAAAATAGCTCTTTAAAGGTTGTGTAAACTTAAAGGAGGGGCTGCCAAGAAGAGTAGTTCAAACCTGCTCAGAAACAAACCTTTCTCCGATTATGTAAGTTGCATTCTCCTTCTGGGAAAAAAAGGAACATTCATAATGTTTAATTTTCTGATCAACTTTAATGGAATAAAGATTTTTTTCTTCTAGGAAGCATCAGTATACACTATGTCTCTGAAACTGGGACCCTTTTGAGAATGAAATGGAGCATTATTAACAATTATGCCAGCCAATAGGTAAAAAACAAAACAAAACAAAAAAAAACAAAAAATAATAAACAGAACTACCTCTAGGCAAACCAGGATATATGGTCATCCTGCCATAGAGGAAATTCCCGGAGGTCAAAACCAAAGGGACCCTAAACACCAAACAGTGAGTGAATGTACTAGGGTGGCAGCTGCTCTTAAAGCCAATCCTGTTTAGATTAGAGGAAAGAAGCATAAATGCTAAATATCATGCCTGATGCTTAATATGCACTAGAAATATTACCATGCCTTACCCACTCAGAGAATAACTAAGAGCTTTCATAAATTACATTCTAATGACAGAATTGTTGCCAGGCCCTCCAACTTGAAAGGGGTTTTGTTTATACTTAGAATACAGAATATGTCTGAGTTTTATCAAGCTGAATTTATTTTTGGAAAAAAAAAAAAAGGTTTCCAATTCATTTTCTCAGATCTGGCTGTTTTATAATTGATATGATTTCTCAAGTAGTGAGGTGTTACTAAACCGTGAGAAAAATGAAGCTTGTCAGGGGGATAACCTTCTAAATTTTTTCTCAGTCCCGGGTTTCTATAATTCTTACTCCAACCTGAAAACATTGTTCTCAAAACACTTGGAAACTTTCCTTTAGCACTTACACATCAGATTCACAGAATTGACAGCAGGAGTCTTGGAGTGACTGACTGAAATTCTCTAATTTTACGCAACACACGGATTTTTAACACTGTTATAAATAGAATCCGTCTCCATCCTATTGTCCTATATGTATATCAATTATGTGTATATAAATTCACAAATCTAAAGTGATCCAATACTAACTACACAATCATATACCGAAACATGTTATTCATAGGTGGGTCTAAGATAATTTTTAATCAGTCCCAAACTTAACTCAGGTTGTTTCCTCTGTTTAAATTTCTCATATCTATCCAAAAGAAGCTTCATGAATGCTAGACAAGTAAGTCAAATAGTGAAGCTAGATGGGAGTTTGCATTTTAAACACTTTGGGATATTCTTCACTCTGAAAAGTAATATTTTTCTCTCATTTTTCTTAACAGCATGACCCTCTCATTTACCTTAAAACATTCCTATTTTTTGGCAGAGACATCTATAGAGAATAAAGTACTCCTTTAAGAAGGACCCTTGTGCATGTACAGTGCCATCCGGACTCAAAATTGTGGAACAAAATTGTGCACGCCTTGTCCTCAGCTCAGATAATTGACATCATATTTTGCCAGAGTTTGCCTGATGTTTTCTCATGATTACTTTTACTTTATGTATTATGACACAAATCCCACGGAAAAGATGTGCCTTTCTCAGTATACCATACCAGGAGATCCATAATGTCTGTCTCATTACTGCTGATGTTAACTTTGATCACTTGCTAAAGGTGGTGTCTCCTGTTTCTCTACTATTCTTATTTTCTTCTTTGTGATTCATATGTATCTTGTTGAGAAATTCTGTGAAATGATGCAAATATCCTGTTTCTCATCATAATCTTACGCCCACAGAGTTAGCATCAATTGATGATTTTTGCCTGCAACAATTATCACTGTGTTGTTTGTTAAAAGGTAATTTTCTATTTCTATTTTCCCTTCTATATTTGTTCATTGGAATTCTACAATAAGGAAAAGCTGTGACTTCTCCCATGCTTATTAATTATTCAATTATTACTCATAGTTATTTATATTATTCTATGGGTTATAATCTATTATTGACATTATTTATTTTATTGCTGAAATTGTTCCAGCTTTGGTCATTAGGAGCTCTTTTAAGTTAGTTCCTATGTCATTTTGATATTCTGCCATCAATTTTTGAGTACATCCTCACTTTCTGGCACTGCAACATGTTCCAGGTTCATCTTGTATTTTGCTGCCCTTGATCTGCAATCAACCATTTCTCCAGGAGCCCTACTTTTATACAGCAAAATGGTGGCTGTTGTTCCCACTGCTATCCAGTCCTTTCCTCACAGGAGCCCTGCTTTTACTGGGGAAATTATATTTAGAAACCAAGATCTGGACCCAAGGTATGTTGACTACTACTCTGTGATTACATCTTTGTGATTGCTTCTAGGTCTCAGCATAGATTTAGGGAACACACACACACACACACACACACACACACACACACACACACCTATCCATTTCAATTGTTAACTATATATTAAAAACTGTTAGTTCATACTGATACCTCTTAAACACCATGGTTCATTCTGCTTCTGCTGTTGTATATTTGTAACTTCTTTCTCTAACAGTAAAAACCTGGCTCTCATTATATACAATATATTTACTTATTTGCTCATTGTAAGTATGCACATTAAGTAGTTTCAGAATTGATACTCATGCTCCAGAATACATTACTTATGTATAGTTATTTTTGTCTTGAGTTTTATAATGTATAATCCAAATACCATTTTACATAATCACTTCGATAAATTGTTTTATTTCCCATCTCCCTGAGGTGTGGATATAATTAGATTCTACTTTGGGTTCCACCCCTCCCACATCTTAGTTGATATTTGTTTGTCCCTTCCTCCCTTCCTCCCTCCCTCCCTCCCTTCCTTCTTTCCTTCCTTCACAATGAGGTTGAAGTATTGCCACAGGCAAAGAGTTAGAATTATGCAAAGTTTGTTCAGAGAAATGTCACTTCCTCCTCCCTCCCCTTTACATTCCCATCCCACATTTTTGACACCTGTTCTTAGCACATTATGTATGTTACCAATCTCATTAGTTTCTGGAGTTTACTTTTAATATATCTTTTTGATACAATAAGAAGATAATGCAAAATTTCTAAATTCCTTTCTCTCTCATATGAAACATTCCATATTATCACTCTTTGCACTTTGCCTTTTCACTTAATAATATATCTTATAACTCTTTCCATATCAATTCCTAGAGATTTTCCTTTTTCTTTATTTTACCAGTGCAGAGTATTTCATCATGAAGATGGATGTACCTTGGTTTATTTAGCCACCTTTCCTATTTATGGGTATTTTATAATTATAAAAAATGATGCAATAAATAACATGTGCATATGTATTTACTATTGTTGGGAGGGCAAACTATGACTAAAAGTTTGATCTCCCAATGCATTATTCAATTCTGTTTTATTTTATTTTATTTTTTCAATTCTGTTTTAGATCAAATGATATAATATAATTGAATTAAGGGTGTTCTATAAACTATAAATGTAATATAAACATAGCAAAATAAAACTATTTTGTTAATAGCATTATTTTCTCTCTCTAATTGTAACTTCTTTTGAGACAAGCAGTTCAATTCAATAAACATTTGTCCTCAGTTACTAAATCAGATGGTTAATTTCGAAAATTTCTCCCATGTGTTTAAATTCTAACATTTCCAATCACACTTTCACTAATTAAGAATGTTCTGAAATTTATTCATTTTCACTTAAAAACTAAATCCACTGTTTGTATAGTTTCTAGTCTTAAAAAGACATATTAAATTATTTTTCTATGTTATTCTTGTAGAGACGGAAGATAAAAAATTACAAACTATAGTCTTAATTCAGTTCTTTCCAGTCCCTAAGTATGGATGTCAATAGGGTTGGAGGAGAAAAAAAAAGTTCATGTAATGCTAGGTGCACTTACCAGGTTCTCTGACAATGAGTTAGAAGCTTGGGGACTCTCCTTCCTAGTGGGAGGAGTTACACCAAATTCAGTATCCTCTGGAATTGTGGGACTTCGGGGCCCTCAGTTTTCCACATCCTGTATAGCGGATATTTTGAAATGTACAAACGATGCTATATGGTCTGTTTAGGGTCTGCATCTGGTCCTACCTCTAACCTGGGTTCAAGGACTCCCTAAAGTAGCCCAGGCTAGTTCATCAGGAAATTGCCTTGGGGTCTAGAATCCAGGAACTATAAAGAGTATTTGCCTTGTCTTTTCCTTCATTATGGCCTATAAAGACCTCTTTAATCTACCATGAGACTACTGTCAGGTCCAACCAAGCCTCACAAAATCACTTATTGAAATCTCCAAAGTTTTGGTAAGATACTAGTTCTGGTTCTGCAATTTTACCAGATTCAACTAAGTAAATCAATGCAAAAAAAAAAAAGAATGTCAGGTCTGGTCTGCCAAAAGGTGACTTCTGATATGGCTTCGAATATGTGCCTCACCTACTTAGCCGATTGTGTCACCAACTATATATAATGCAGGCTCCAATTTGTCAGCAGACTGGTAGAGACTTTGCTGTCTGGGTTGGGCTAGTTCAGAGCTTTTGCATCATAACCTCTTCCTCCAGGGTCACAGGAGACAGATAATGTTTCGAACCACATCGTTGAACCCAACCTTCTAAAAATTATAATATTATAGTAATTTTTTTAACTTAAACAACCAAAGAAAAACAAATTTTGACAAAAACACACAGAATAAACTTCCAAGTGAGTTATTCTTATGATCTTACCTCCTCGATCTCGGGCAGCTAAACTTTGACCCCTTCTTAATGTAATATCCAATTGGTACATTCCGGGATCAGCCAAAGGGACATCTGCATTACTGGTTCCAGAAGTATTTATTTTCTGGAAAACAAGAAATATACAAAATATTAAATTTATTATCTCTCTTCTATTTCTTCCAATGGGGGACCATACACAGCTTAACACAAACTATAAGAATTAGTAATAAAATAAAACATCTTGTAAATTCACACATCATAATCACCTGGTTCTCTAAAAGTTTTGAAATTCATAAAATTCTTTAGACTCAAAATAAAAACATGGTGATATAGGAATTCCTGTTTTAACTCAGAAATAATAAATGTAATATAAAAAACATTTCCCATGGATAGCCCCAGATAGTTCAACTAAGAAAGGCTAACATAGTGCCTGAAGTAATAATACAATCGATGATGAATAAAGAATAAAGCTATGCAAGAGCCATTGATTTCCACATAACTTAGTTGAAAATTAAAATGATTTATTTAGGTGACTCCTTTATCTAAGCAAAAGGATTACATATTTTTATTTCAGCCCCAACATAAAATGTGATATAATTATACAGAAATCAATTCACATAACATTTTGACAATATTTGCAAGAAATATATTGGCAGTGGGATTAAATTTCTAATCTGCTTTCTATGGAATAAAAGTGCACAAGCTACTTCCTGAACTAAAAATCTTTTTAAGACTACCTCTACAGAATATCTTTAGCAGTAATATACTCTCTTAATTTACTAGGCATTGAGTTACAAATGCACTTGAAGAGAAATAACTATATTAAAACAACACAAAAGAAACATAATAAAAATTGTACAGGTCGTAGTTTCTACTTTCTGCCATTTAAATATGATAAGATATCTCAAAACTAGTGTAAATGGCAAGAGAGTTGATAGCTGCTCCTGAGCCACACAGAATATACCAACCTAGAAAAAGAGAAAGCCAACCACAACCACGGTCTTCTAAACAACTTTCCAAAAACTTTTGTATGCAGGTCTAATTAATAAGCAATATTTAAATTCAAATCCAGCAAACATTTAAGTTCCCAGTATGTTCCACACCTTTCGTCAAGTTCTTTTATATAATTGTTTCAAGCTGAACTAATCCATTTACAAATATTAAATTTAGATGTATTTACTACTTTATAAACAATGTAATGAAATCTACAGAAAAGGAGAAATCTTCTACCTACCCTACATCCCCCTTTAGTGTTTTGATAGGTACCTTAAAGGCAGAAAAGTTTGAATGCTCAGATATCTGTATTTTTTTATCCTCCTTGCTCTTTTTAGTGCTCTTGAAGTTTAGAATGAATAATTTATAGAGTACTTGATTTTATATTTAAAAAATATATTATATGGGCAAGGTAAGGAATTTTCAAAGGTAATTTTAACTATACTAGATTTTTTGCTTTAGAATTTAATACTTTGTTAAGATAGAACTTCACTGGATTTACATTTATTGGCTTTTTAAAACCCGAATAATATTTCTCTGTGTGTGTCTGTGTGTATCACATTTTTTTGTCCATTCATCCAATGACAGGCATTCCATATTTTGGCTATTGTGAATAATACTATTAATGAACATAAGAGTGCAGATATCTCTCTAAGATACTGATTTCATATTCTTAGTATACTATCCGGCTTCCCCCTCTTGTTCTCCATGTCTTCCTACCTACACTTCAAGGGTGACTTCATTAGCACTTTATATCTTTCTTGTCTTTTATGACATTCTATCATATATGTTATATTTGTCATTCTAGACTGTAAACTTTTAAAATCAGGAATAGAGTGTTTAAGGATCAAATTGAACATAAATTGTGATAGAGGCTATAAGGATAGAAAAATATCTTTAAGGGCACATGACCTAGCTGAATAGACACATACATGGGGATCTACAACAAAGTTGGCTACTCCGTGGGAAGTTTGTTTACTCTCTCTTCTCCTGTGCCCAATATGGCATCTAATTTGTTTCAGCACCTTTCTCTCATGAGGCACCTAAGTATAACCTTAGAATTCTTATCTACAGAGTGCTCTAGGCTATTACCAATTGATCAAGATTGGCACTTAAATGAAACTCTGTCCACTCAACTGTTATAATTAAAGACAGACTGTGCTATAAGGGAGTTATTAAGTCCTTAAGAGAGTTGGAAAGATCGGTTATTACGGGAGAAAAATCTGAGGTAGCCTCATAGAAATGACAATGGAGTAGGGTGTGAAAATATGGGTAGGACTTTTACAAGTGAAGATTTGAAATAAGGGAGAATGGGAAAATCGATGTGAGTCCAATGGCGAGTAGTCACCAGAGGGTGCATCACTGGAACGTGTAAGCAATAAGGGAGAAAGGATGATTTATGTACAGTGATGCCAGTTCAGCCTGTGGGCATCAGGAAGCTATCACTGGCTTTTGAAGAGAGAAACAATATAACCAGACCTAATTTAATAAACATTTATTGCCTATCTTTCATCTTTCCTGTTCTAGAATAAGTGCTTAGATTACTCAGTGTTTGGAGATGAACAAAACTAGGCCTTTTCTCTCTGCAGGATGGAAGAGAATAGAGAAATTCTGTAGATATAGAAATTATTTTATAGGTTTATAAAAGTCCAGTTTAAGTCACACGGGTCTCATCTGGTCAGTGGTAATGGAAATAAAAGATGAATTTGAGAGATATTGAGGAGATTCAATCAGCTGAATTTGTCAATTGACAAAATGTGAGAGATAGGGAAATGGATGAATGAGTCACTCAGAAGTTTGAGCGGAGCTCCTGGGAGAATAGTAATGTCAGTAGTAGAAAGCAGGCATGAGAGGAGGGGCAAGTTCTAGGCCACCACTGAGTCAAGTTCCAAGGATATCCCCAACTCTATAAAAGGAGAAAGTCAAGAAATTAAGTAGACCTAGAGAGACATCTTTCCTCAGGCCCACTGAAATGGTTCCAATAAGAAAACTGGTAGGCCAATTATGGAGCAGTATTAGAAATTCAATTTTTTTATTGTAAAGGATCTTTTTATAAATGTTTATTAAGTTCCCAAATGTAAAGATGTTAGGAAAGATGTATCTGAAGTGCTAAACACACATGTAGCACTAATAAGAACTTTGTCATTTAATTAATTAATTTATATTTTTAAAAAGATTTTTATTAAAATGTAGCTAACATACAATATTGTATTAGTTTCAGGTATGCACCATAGTTATTCAACATGTATATACCTAAAGAAGTGATCACCATGATAAGCCCAGTGACCACGTGACACCATACAACGCTATCACAATATTATTGACTATGCTGCATACTACATCCCCATGACTTCAAACTTTATCATTTTAAAGCTTTCATTTTTTCAAATTTGACATTTATTTAATGACTATTATTAGAACTTCGAATAGACCCTTCCTTTCCTTAAATACTATGCCCTACACTTAGATGTGTTGCTATTTTTTTGAACCATTTTATTGAGGTATGATTGATATGTAAAAAGCTGCATATACTTAATGTATATAACTCAATGTATATCCTCAGTTTGAGGATAGGTATATGCTTGTGAAATCATCACTACAGTCAAGGCCACAAATGCCACAAACATATTTAGCACTTCCCAAAGTTTCCTCTGGCCCCTTTTGTTATCATTATTGTCATTTTTGTGTGTGTGGTAGGAACACTTAACATGAGATCCACCCTCTTAGAAAATCTTAAGTATATAATACAGCATTGTTAGCTATGGGCACTATGCTGTGTAGTAGATCTCCAGAACTAATCCATCCTGCATAATTGAAACTTTGTACCATTACTTCTCCGTTTCCCCTTTCCCCAGCCTCTGGCAACCACCATTCCACTCTCTGCTTCTATGAGTTTAACTATTTTAGATTCTACATATAAATGAGATCGTAAAGTATTTGTCTTACTGTGTTTGGTTTATTTCACTTAGTTACTTAGCATAATTTCCTCCAGGTCCACCCATGTTGTTACAAATGACAGATTTTCCTTCTTTTTTAAGATTGAATAATATTTTATTGTATGTATATACCAAATTTTCTTTATCCATTCATTTATCAATAGACATTTAGGTTGTTTCCATATTGGAGTTATTGCAATTAATGTTGTAGTGAACATGGGAATACAGGTATCCCTTCAAGATCCTGATTTAAATTCCTTTGTGTAAATACTCAGAGTGGAATTGCTGGATTATGTGGGACCACAAAACACCCCAAGTAACCAAAGCAATCCTGAAAAAGAAGAACAAAGCTGGAGGCATCACACTTCTTAATTTCAAAATTTACTACAAAGCTATAGCAATCAAAATAGTATGGCATTGGCATAAAAACAGACACATAACCCAATAAAATAAACACACGCATATATGGTCAACTAATCTTCTCTAAGGACACCAAGAATACAAAGTGAGAAAAGCCTCTTTATTTAAGCCTATTTATTAAAGCCTGTTTAATAAATAGCACTGCTAAAACTGAATATCCATAGACAAAAGAAGGAAATTTGACCCTTATATCATATACAAAAATCAACTCAAAATGGATTAAAGACAAATTAAAGACCTGAAGTCATAAAACTAGAAAAAAAACAAGGAAAAAGATCCTCAACATTGGTCTTGGTAATGAAGATTTGGATGTGACACTATAAGGACAGGTAACTAAAGCAGAAATTGACTTAAGTGTGGCTACATCAAATTAAAATGCTTCTGCACAGCAGAGGAAACAATCAACAAAATGGAAAGACAATCTACAAAATGGGAGAAACTATCTGTAAACAATATGCAAGATAAGGTGTTAATATCCAAAGTATATAAGGAATTCATATAACTGAACAGCCAAAAAAAAAAAAAAAAAAAAAAAAAAAAAAACAAACATTAAAAATGGGCAAAGGACCTGAAGAGATATTTCTACAAAGAAGACATACAAATGGTCAACAGGTATACCAATGTATCAATGGGTACTCAGCATCACTAATCATCAGAGAAATGCAAATCAAATCCACAATGAGATATAATCCTATGCCTATTAGGATGGATAGTATTAAAAAATAAAAGGTAAATGGCTAGTGAGGATATGAAAAAGGGATAATCTTTGTATATCTTTGGTGGAAATGTAAAAGGAAATTGATAAGCTCAAACTTTAAATTCAAAGTTCTCAACAGTCAGAGAATTAGGGAGGTTTCTATGACAACAAAGTTTTGGGCCTGCAGAAGCCAAAAAGCAGATGTAATGTTTGAAGTTGTAAATTATAACATAAGTGAAATCATAGCCTTAATAAGTCACCTATGGGAAAGTGAGAAAAAAAACAGAGACAGAGTCTGAGAATTTTAAGGGAAGCATTTGGAAGAATTATCATGACCAGAGCACCCACATCTTCTACTCCACCAAGCCACCATTTTTGAAGAAGCCCTTCCTCTACTGTGCTTCCTTGAACTGCAGTGGTTACCATGCTTGGTGATGTCGACTTTCCTCACGTCTAACCCTTCTTTTCCTTATTTTATATAGACAAGTAGTTCTCAGCCTTGAGGGCTTTGGCTAGGCACCAGGAACTCTGTGGGTGGGACCTAGGTATCAGTAATTTTATTTATAGGTCCTAGGTAATTTCAATATGCACCCTAGCTTGACTCATTGTGCTAATTATAAAAGCAGACCTTTGAGAAGTCTTATCCACAAAGAATTTTCAGACTTTTCTTATTTATACCACAAAATACCTAGGGAATATATGTGGGAATCAATATGAGGGTCCTTGTGACTTAGAGCTCTGATGCTTAGGAAACCTTTTTACCTAAGTAAAAAGAAAACTTCCACCAGAATATATAATGGTGCTGATGAATTCAAACTTGAGAGTTCCACCTGGCCCTTTTGAGATTTTCATTACAGGCAAAGTAGGGTTGCCTTTTTACCTGGTGTGGTTGACCTTATTATCAACAGGAAGTAGAGTTAGTGTAGCAGTGCACAAGGAGGAAGAAGTATATCTACATTCTAGAAGATTTTCTTGGACGCTCCTAGTATTGTCATGCCCCGTTGATTGATTGTAGATTGGTTGTTACTCCATATGTGTTTCCTACAGTCAGGCCATGCTCAGTGCAGGTCTAACTTTGTCTATCAATAAAATTCACTTCAATTTAAAACTTCATAAAACCTGTTATATTTTCAACTTCTAAAATTTAACAACCTTGTCAAGGATATCCAGAGGTATCATCGAGGGTTTCTACTTAATCATTACCAGTTTCTTAGTCATCTCTCCTAGTTTCTATGACACTGAAAATACTTGCACAATGAAATCTCCATCGAATGGAAATCAGAGGTTTTTAAAACCTAATTTTCAAAAATTGAACTCAAAAGCCAGAGATATTCAAAGTTCGACAAAGCCCAGAGATCTACTTGTCAAAGGAACATCATGATTAGTTAGAGGTCAACTGACTAAATGTCTTTAAAAACTGAAACCACACAGAATGGTGAAAATCCATGGCAACTAATGGGCATACCTGACTAGGTATGCCAGTCATAGTGTTGGACCAATACACAGTCCCACTTGAAAGGTGGCTTATACTTGATTCTATGTAAACTTAATTTCCTTGCTCCTGTTCAGAACTGATTGGACTAGAACTGTGTATCTGAAATAAAAGCAGACAATGAATAGGCTAGTCGGTGATAGGTTTTTATTTAGCAAAAGTGTTATTAGGCAAAGGTTTGTAAAAAATTAAATGTGGCTGCTAAAGCCAAAGGGTCACAATAGAGAGACTGGTGAGGCCATCATGGCTCACGTATAACCCCAAATAGGGAAACAGGGGCTGTAATTAAGCAGAAGTATGGGGTGGAAAAATACATATGGTAGAGAGTGAAGTGTGATTTTGTAGCAGGACATAGAGACAGACCAACTAACCAAAGCAGAATAGACAATGGCTGGGCAGGAGAGTGAAGATGTATGAACTCCCACTGTTGAAAGCCTGGAGTAACTTTGGGCCCCGAAGGGCTAGGTGCTCCAGGCTTTGTGGTCTTGGATGTCTATGTGATTCCCATCACCTTCTTACATCCTCTGACTTTGTATGAGATGGCTGGAAGGAGTCTTTGGCTCTTACAACAGAATAGAGTGAGAAACTAAAAGAGCAACAAGAACAAGCAAAAGAAGCCTAAAAACAAGAAAGCAGACAGGTAACTCAGGAAACCCATTAGCAGTTGGTGGACAATGATATGGGAGAAAGTGAGCCACACGACGAGGCTGCAGACAGATAGAAACTGCCCCATGCCTTTGACTTCTTCCTCCATGGTACTGTGCAGTTATCTCTGATAGTCACAGATGCCTCTGTGGTGCTAGCTCACTGCAGCTACTAAGTGAGGAAAGCTTTGTGTTTTTATGATTATCTTCAGCAAGAACTGGGAAAACAGCTTATGCTTAGGGTACTTGTATAATTTATCATTAAAATTGGAATACTCTGGAGAGGGAAAGAGAGCACTATTAATAATTACATAGCATAAACTGGCATAAGCAAAACTGTCTCAGGTAAACTGGGATGCATAGTTATAATACTTAATAAGTAAGCTTTCACTTAACCAGAAAGATAAACTAAGCAGAAAAGACTGATCCTCTGGTCATATCAAAGCTTTACTATAGCTTGTTTTGGAACCAAACTACAACCCTGGGTTTAATTCTGGAATTTTGATTTTGCAATAGCTCAAACCAAACACAATGGGCCTATAAATTCTCAGGCCCACTAAATGGCAATATTTAACTGCTGGAAGAAGTACAAAATTTAGTACTTTCAGAGTGTCTTTTCTGGGACTCCCACAACACAAATTACTAACCCTTGGTTTGTTCGCTAAATTGACTGTTCTGTACAGCATCACTTCATTACTGCTGGTAACCTTTCCACCTACACATATAGTATATAAAATAGCCCAAGCCAAAGGAAAGCAAATAAAATTCTCTTTTCTCAGTCCTTATGTACATGGATCATTCCCTTTTGGAATTAGACCCTGTAACCAGCCTTTGTGCTACAAGGGGCAAATTCTGATGATGAAAGGGTAGGCGTGATACTAACTAACTTCAGCCCAAAGTACTGATCCCCTCTGCTGGGGTAATAGATACCCTACAAAGGGCTCTTTTGATTATGAGATGAAATATGTAAAAGTGCTTTGTAAATGTAGGAAATTATTTAAATGTTAAGTAGTTATTCGGCGGGCAGGTGATGAGGAGAACTATTATATATAAGGAGTCGAAACACAAAGACCTGTAAACAGGCCTAGTTGTACTATTAAATTGCTCTGAGGAAGAAGAAAACTTTCTAAAGGCCTCCTGTTCCTCTTCTTTAAAAGCACAGGCTTGTCAGAATTAAAGGCAATAATGTAATTTAAAGCGTTTTGTAAAGAGTCAAGTAATTTACAAATGCAAAGGAGGTTTCTCCTGCTTTTTTTCAAATTATAATATATATTATGTATATACCGCTGCTAGGGTTCACTGATAGTTAATCAGAGATTAGAAAGTAAATCATGCTTGGGCTGATGTTTCTGCTTTTAATACTATTATATTACTTAATGACTGTTATTCTTGCTATTTTATCAAAATAATATTTGTCAGACCTGAGAGAATTATAAGATTTCATTTGTATTAACTTTTCTGACCTTTTGTCTTTTGGTGAGTTCCCAAGCAAGTTCTTTCTTCCCAAAAGAAAACCAAACTACATTAAAAAGTGTAAAACTACCAGCAAAAAAAGAAACCCAACTTTGAGAAGAAAAGACTTGTCAGAAAAAGACATGCACCATCTTTGCAAAACCTGGTAGAATAAGCTAAGAGTTTTTGAGGAACAAAATAAATAACATAGTATTGGATTATAACTCAAAGTATAAAATAAATATTCATGATTCCATACTGATACAAATCAGATTTGAATAAATAATTAAACAAATAAAAAAATAAATGGGGAGGAGGGAGAACAGACAAGTCTAGGCTCAAAGTAGATAGTTCATGGAGATACTGCTCGTTAAGGAGGTCGAGCAAACTCTCCACCTCTTAAAGTGGGGGCTGTACATAGTGACTTCCTTCCAAAGAGGACAGTATAGAGGAATCTGACAAAAACTACCTCAACCTGATTGATCAAGGTTACAATCAATGCTGGTCATGTTGACAGTATGTTCCCTTGATAGTTTGTAATGAGAATGGCATTTTACTTCTGTGGTCTCCCTTCCAAAACATATAACCTTTGCCTAACCATGAGAAAAACATCAGAAAAACCCAAATTAAAGGATATTTTATAAAATATCTGCCCAGTACTACGCAAAACTGTCAAGGTCATCAAAAACAAGAAAAGTCTGAAAATCTGTTATATCCATGAGAAGCCTAAGGAGACATGAAAACTAAATGAAATGTGGTATCCTGATAACATCCTGGAACAACCAAAAGGACCTTAAATGAACACTAAAGATCTGAATAAAGTACGTACTTCAGTTAATATTAATATATAAAGGTTCATTAGTTGTGACAAATGTACCATACTGATGTAAGATGTTAACAGGGAAAATTGGGTGTGGGGTATATGGAAATTCTCTGTCCTATTTTCATACTTTTCTATAAATCTAAAGATACTCTACAATGAAAAATTTAATTTTTAAAAGTTTATGTACAGCTAATTTTTTTGAATAAATAATCTAGCATTTGGTAGGGAGAAACTATTCTAATTTGGTCTCTGCTTAGTAAGTATAATGACATACTTCATAGAGGGCATGTTAGTGATAAATTAAATTAACCCATCTCACTATCCCCTTTTCCATTCCCCATTTCACACTGAGGGTGATGTATTTAAGAAATATAGTGACACATTAATTATGTTTACTAAAAAATAATTTGCAAGTACTGCTGCTAACTGCAAGTAATTTAGAAGGATTATTGCGATAACCACACATTAAGCTGTAAGTCACAAGACTTGGATGTTACTTCTTCCTCTTCCACAAAACTAACTTTATTACCTCATGCAAATAACTTACCCTCTTTGACCCTCAATTTCACATGTGAAAAAAGAGGAGGTAGATCTATATTACTTCCAAATTTCCCTTTTTTGTTTTTTTTTTTTAAGAGAAAATTCTATTCAGACTTTTTTTGCTTTAATTTTGGCTCTATCACTCAGTAGTTTAAGTTCCCACCTTAAAAAATGGGGATAAAAACAGTACCTACTTGACAGAGTTCTTGTGAAGATTAAGTAAAATAACATATGTGAAACACTTAGTATCCTATGTTAAATGTGTAATATTTTGATCCTGCCTTTGTTCTCTTAAAATGACAGTCTAATTATAGGTAAGAACATAAACTAGATGATGTAAGAGATTGGTTAGTTATCTAGTTGAGACTTTAAGGCACACTCACAAAGGAAATGCTTTAAAGGAGAAAAGTGCACAGCTGTAGGAAGTCACTTGTCAGGAATATATATACTGAGATTTCTCTATTTGCACAGATCTTCAGAATCCCTTACCTATAAATTGAAATGCTCTCACCTGAGTGCAATATTGTGAGCAAAGTGTGACACTCATAATTATTCTTTCTTACAGTGAGTGAGAAGGCTGTGGGGTGAGGCATAAATAATAAAAAAGACAAGAAATCAAAAATACATTTCTATTTCCTTTTGACATATGCTTTTACACTTGTTGAGATTTAGAATTGTAAAATGGCACGCCACAGGAGGAGGGTTAATTGTATTTACTCGGTACACAAGTTCGTCATAGACAAAGGTATTTTATAAGAATTTTCCATACATAAATAAAATCTTTGGATTAATACACATAAAAGAAGGATCTGCTATGGTTATTTTGTAGACCCTAGAAATTATCAAGAGTTGACTGTAGTAGCCCATATAATAAAAATAAATGCTTGACTTAAATCATTTAATTAACTGATACTCTTTAAGTGTTCCAAAAAGATTGCTAGAGCAAAGTGAACACTTAAATTTTCTCAGTACCACTTGTAAACAAGAGATTTTCTAAACTGTCAAGACTTGAGTGCTATCATATGAGTAACTAACAGATGTCACTTTTAATTTTTTTAAAACTTTCTCATAGTTTAGTAGTGAACTGATAATCTAAAATGGTCAAAGGTTTCCACTAAGGGTTATTTATCACAGGAAAGCTTTGACTTATTACAGGAACATATATTATTCCTCTTGGCAAGCAAGTTGTGTGCTTTTTGCCCATTAAAATTACTCTACTTCTAATAGCAATTTTAAGAAGTTTCTGAGGGGCCAAGTGTCCCCTGAGTCCACCCAGGGACACAGATACTTCCTGCCTGGGCAGTAGAGAGTCTTCTCTGTGGTGCCTGGATAACAGGGATGGAGATGGTGGCATGTACTGGTTACCTTGCAAGCAGGTGTTTTTACCTTTTCCCTTCCTGATAGCCCTCAATTTTCTCTTGATAATCAGTGTAGTTGTGGGAAACCAACTAGCTCCTCAGCTCAAAGGTGGAAAATGTCAAAGATTAGACCAATCCAAACCCCTGACTACAATGGTTGGTTTAGGCTTAGAAATGCTAACTCCACTCTTCCAACCAGGGTAAATTTTTGGACTTGGTTGAGAATGCTGGAACAAATGAGATCAATCATTCTTCCTGGAGGAGAATGGGGAAACATGTAGCCAGCTGTGAGAGTCATTGGTAGCCATCTTGTGTTCATAAAGCGAATACATTGGGATAAAATAAACACAGGGAAGAGATAGAAATACATTAGATTCTTGTGACTTTTTTGACCCACTTAGTTAATCACTTCATTTTTTTCAGTTATATGGGTCAATAAATTCTCTTTATAATTTTAGTCAGTTTGAGTTGTGTTTTTTATTACTCGCAACCAATAGCATCTTCTACTAATGAAATGGCTAACACTATTGGAGCACAAACATCATCTCATTTATTTTTCACAAAACCTAAGAAATAATTACTCTTATCCTAGTAATACAGATGTGGAACCTGAGGATTAGAGAGGCTGAATAATTTTCTTTAGCTAAGAAGTAGCTGAACTAAGAGCCCATGCTCTTAACCACTATGCTAACACTTTCCCCTCAGAATAAAAGAAAAAAGAATCAGAAAGTAAGTTAGACATCTGAACTACATGGCATTCTTAACTTCTCAAACCCTCAAACAATTTTCCTTAGCTAAAAGTTGACATCAAAAGTGAAGGGTTAGGAAAAAAAGTACTTTAAGTTTCAAGTATTACTAAATCACAGATTCAGAATCTTTCTCATGGAAAAGATGTTCTCTCTGCTTGCTATTACTTTAAGTAATTTGTAGCACATTTTTGGGGCTCCTAATCAAATATCTTTGTTGCAACTTACTCAACTAAACTGCTGGATACTATGTCAGAATAAAATCCTTATTCGGTGTATATAAAAATAATGAGTTTATAATTGGAAAAGAGAATACAATTAAACATATTGCCTTTATATTAGTTCATGTAGTATATAAATAACATATAACTTTCTCCATCCAAAAGGTGCAGAAAAACATTTTCCCTATTGAAGTAGAATACATAATTGTAAAATTATTTTTTTATTCCAAAGTCCTTCATTTTACAGAAAAATGTTGTTCATTTAGTTTAAAGCTCTTTTACATATTCACACCTTCAGCTGAATCTGTTCCATTTCTTAGTTGCTTTTCAAGAGCTCTCTAGCTATGAGCTCAGCATTTTATTTTCTATAGAAGTTCTACTTCAAATTGTAAAAGTCTGAAGACCTGAGATCTTATCTTGGTTCTGAATCTCACTGCCTCATCAACTGAGATATTAAATCAGTTGTTTTATTATTGGTTCAATGCAGTTCTTAGAGAAGCTCCCAGTTATTGATAATTGGCAAACACTTTCACAGCCAGTGGCCTGTTTTCCAGTGCCAGTCAGGAAGGGTTTGCTTATACGACCAAAATCAAATAGGTAGGTATTAGACCTATTTACTGGGCCAATAAATTCATTAAGTCACTGTAAGTATCAGGTACACACTGTACTAAGGGTGTAAACATTTGGCGATTCAAACTGCTCCATATGAAACTGCCTGGACTGAGCAACGAGCAAATATATGTGATATCACATTACCAGAAAACAGTGGGAGATCCAGAAATATGCTGTCTACTTGGTGTCATGGATTAGATGGTGATAGGCAAGCAAGCAAACAAACAAACAAACAAAAAACAGTTAAAAATAATAGCCTGAAACACCATCCTCCTGTTAGAGACAAACCAGAGCTTACACATATGGTTGGGAGCACTACATGCAGAATTCCCAATAATGTCTATCTTAGAGTGTCGTTTCTTTAAAACATATATACTGAATGCAAACTCTAAACAGTAAAAAAAGTAAAGGTGAAAAGTAAAATCTTCCATCTCCCATCAAAATTTCAGTGCTCCTCCACAATGGTAACTACCATTAACAATTTCTTGAGTATCTTCCAGAATTACTGGCACATGCCTTTTTTTAAGAAACTTTACATATATAGAAATGAATATATTGCATGCACTATTATACACTTTACTTTTTTGTCAAGTAACATCTTGATAATCTTTTTGTTTGTTCGTTTTTGTTTTGTTTTGTTTTGTTTTTTGCTTTGTTTCTTTGGTGCCGAGACCTGGGATGGAACCAGGGACTTGATAATCTTTTGCTGTCGCCCATTCAGATCTATCTCATCCTTTCTAACAGACCCTTAGGATCCTATTAAATGTACATGCCATAGTTTATTTAATCAGTTTTTTGTTGATGGACACTAGTTCTCCCCTCTTTTTATACTATTACAAACAATGCTAAAGAATTTCATCTTATGCAGATTGTGGTATACACTTTTGTATCTAATTGGTAAATACCCAGTAATGGAACCTCTAGATCAAAGGATAGTCTTTTTAACTTTGAGAGATCTTGTCAAATCACCAACTTTCCAAAAATATCCCACCAATTTATATTTCCACTAAGAGTGATTGAAAGTTTCCCACATATCTACACCAAAAATAGATGTTATCAGATATTTCCAATAAGCCAATCTTCTACAGAGGGTCACATTTAAAGATGTTAACACTATTTAACACTTTCTGCTACTACCAATGCTCTCATCTGGCCGAGCCAGCAAGGCGTCTTCTTTCTTGAGACGTGTGCGTTTCCTTTCACTTCTCTACCCTGACTCCCAACTCCCTGAACATATCGTTCCACTCAGCCTTTTTCCTTCTTATTTTCCTCTGCAATTGTGGAGAAGAGGGAAAACTGAATGTGAAAATGCTGCAAATGCGGGGCAAGGAGTCATGAGCACTCATACCTTTAACGTTGTCCAATCGTCAAATCTTCAAATGTTTGCCACTCTGCTAGAGTAAAACAGGCACCTCCTTTTGTTCTGCATCCTTTAACTACTAACGAGACTGTCTTTCATGTCTACTAGCCACTTACATTTATTTTTTGTAAACTTCCTATGCCTATCCTTGACTCATTTTTATTTTATGTTGAGCTCTTTTTTAATTGGTTAGTTATGTGCTCTTTGTATATAAAGAAAAGTAGTAAGGGCTGCATTCTAAAGGACATGTGGATGGAGGCAGGAACCAGGAAGTCCACCTTTAGAATGATTCTGACAAAGTATTCTCATCAATTCTAGCTCTGCCTGCCAAACACTGTATGCTATGGGCTTTCAACAGAATGTCATCCTGCCAGAAGCCATTTGCTAGATTTTTCCTGTGCAGTGCAAAAGAATTTAGTGTTCTTAGGGGAAAAATGTGGTGGAGAAGTATGTATTTCCTATCTTTCTCTGCACATAGGTGGGATAATCTTGTGTCCTACAGAGAAGTCAGTACCAATCCAAGGATTTTGTTGTTATCAGTGGTGTCAGGCCATATCATAGAGTGAGGTTCTGGGAAGACCTGCACAGAAGTCAGGTCCAGGTGAGCGAGAAGAGACTCTAGGGAGAGAAGAATGGAAGCGGTGGAATGAATTTCTTTCCACTTGTAGAATTCAGCTCGTGTTCTGCTACGTGCAGCCACAGAAAAAAGTGCAGGATAGATGGCCTAGCCATCTCTGCCTTTCTAGCAGGCAGCAGAGGAAATGCAGTTCTATGTGGGAGAACAGAGAACACTGGTCTTTCTCTAAATGTTGGTGTGTCCCAGAGTGTGATCGTCAGCCTTCACATTATCTTCACATTCTGTTTCCAGGTGAGTTTGCCAAATCCCAAGGCTTTAGGTAATACCCGTGCCCTGGGGCTTGGACTAACCTGAGTTTCAGGCCCACAGAGCCAACACTTAATTGACATTTCTACTTGGAAGTCTCATAAGCAACTCAAATGTAACACGTCCACACTCTTCTCTTGAGTATTCCACACTGACCTGCCCCTATCTTTCAATTCAGGAAAGCATCCACCACCTTTTCAGTTGCACACCATCACCTTTTTCTCTCTTTTCCCTTCAACCTTCTCATCAGACACATTAGCAAGTCCCGTTAAGTGCACTTCCACGAGTCTTAACTCTGTCCTCTTCTCCATACCCATCGCCATTCCCCTAAGTCAATGCCCATCACCTCTAAACATCACCTCTAGCTCAGTTGCCACTTAATGATGTTCCTCCAACCTCTACAATTCAGTCTCCTAAAGCAGCTGAAGTGATCAGCCAACATAAAAATGATCATGTTACTCTTCTGCCTAAAGCTTTTCAGTGGATTTCCATCCACTGAAAACTCCTTCTTGTGGCTTACAAGGCCCTTTACAATCTTTACTACCAACTTCTCCAATTTCATCTCCAGCCACTCTCCCCTTCACTACACGCTAGCCACACTGGCCTGTGTGAACTTCCTGAATGTGCTAAACTCTTTTCCACTAGGAGTGTTATACAAGCTGTTACTTCTGCTTATAATTTTCTTTCCCAGGCTATTTAGATGACTAGCTCCTTCTCATTCTGGAGGTCTCATACTGGAGGTCTTCTCATCCTCAGAGAAGCTTTCCCTGACCACCCACTGTAAAAGTTCTCCATCTATTATTATTTACCACAGTAATCTGCTGTTTCCTTTCTATAATTCATCATATTTGGAAATATTTTACTAGTGAGCTGACTCATTTTAATGGATTTTATATCTGTGTGGTATGCCCTCATAACTCCTGCTTTTAGCGCAGTGCTTAACACAAAAGTACTCAATAAACAGTTGCTAACTGAATGAATGAAAAATGTCCTAGATTCAGTGAAGGTTAGAGGGCTAGCCCTCAGGAAGAAGAGAACCAATATAAAAAGGGAACAAAAGCCTTGGGATTTGGCAAAGTGTCTCAGGATTTAGTGAAGTAAGGTTTGAGTCATGTGTCAACCATCATCATCAGTGAAAAGGGTCTGTGGTCAGTGTTTGTGTGTGGCCAAATGGAATTAAAAGGGTATGGTCATCTCATCAATGGGCATGGAATTTGTATTTAATATGCAGACACATACCTAACATCTGATATATGCTTACATGGTACTTTCTGATATTTAAAGTTCTCAGAATAACCTCATGGTAAGAGTGCTCATTCTGTATTATAGAAACAGTATAATATAGTGGTTAAGAACACAACTCTATGGCCTGACTACTCGAGTTGAAATCCTGGCTCTAACATTTTCTAGCTATGAGACCTTGGGCAAATGATGTAACCATTTTATACCTCAGTTTTCCTTTGAAAAACAGGTCATGCCTCATTTGGGTTGTGAGAATTTGATATGTTAATAATTGTAAAGGGTTTATAACAGTGTTAGAAACATAGTAAACACTATAGAAATGTTAGATATTAGTGCTGTATTTCCAGAAATGTCAGAAAAGGTTGTATTTGGAGAGGATGAAGTCTGAGAACATGTCTCTTAGCAATATAGCATTCCATGGATCCAACCGTGTGAAGCAATTCATGAAAATTTGCACAGATAGAGATGCTGTAATTTCATTGCTATTATTACCTTGAAAAGAATTCATTTGAAAGGCTAATTAGCCATGCATGCAATTCTTTAGAAGATGCATAGAAACCTTGACAAAGCTAAATGGAATGTGAAATATATATCAGCTCTACCATCAAATTTCTTAATTTGACTGACCCTCAATACCTCTGGAGATAAAGCTCTTAGAATTAAAGGTACCTATTATGTTAACTTTTATCTTGGATGCTACTTCATTAAGTTAATCGTCTCCCTATTGATCAACTTGATTCTTCATTTTTCTCAACCCTCAGGAAGAAATGCTAAAATATTCAAGGACTAAAAAATAAATGAATTAGGAACACTAGTATAAATAATACTTCACCACTTTCACCTTAAAACATCAAGTTATGAGTGTTTTAAAGAAAAATTAGGTGCTCATCAGACAGGCTCACATCCTCAGAGAAGCCTTCCTGACCATCCTTACCCTAACAACCTCTCTCCCTGATGCCTCCTCTCCCTGCAAGTAGTTACTCACCACTCTGTACTATGTCAAGGCCCACTTCAGTTACTGTCTCACTGTATTTTAACTCTTGACCGCATTAAACTATTTACCTTGCTGGATTCTAAATTCCTAGATATCAGGGCCAGGACCAACTCATCTTCTCAGGTCTCTTGATGAGGGTTTATGAAATTGACTTGAAGTTCACGAAAGACTATATTCATGTTTAATATTTGACAGTAATGCAATATTTCAAATGTCATTCTGCTGAAAGTTACACTCTTTGAGAGCAGTGATTTTTACCTATTTGGTTCACCCTAGCACGTGTGTAGAAAAGTGTCTGACATGGTGGGACTCAACATATATGAAAGAAGTAAATAGATGAGACACTTATAACCTAAAGTGCTATTTATGGTTCTTGTATTAGAATAGGCCTGAGAATTAACCAGAAGTAGCAACTACTGTATGGAAGTAGATGATCAGACCATTTATTTTTCCTGTGTACTAGTCTCCATTTCACTTTGTATATCATCTATGAACATCCATAAAGTCACACTCTGAGATGTATAAATTATGAGAATTCAAATTTACAAAGTGTGCTATTTAATACTCCTGTAATGGCTTAATTTGCACAGTGCTTAGTTTATTTACAGTTTCAAAGATTGGATTGGATTTCCAAGGCCTTAAAAGTAGCTAAACATCAGGCTGGAATCAATCTGTCATGACATTGTCTTTGAAGTTTTATAGGTGGCACAAGCTGCATGAAATTCTCCTTGCTGAAAATTCAGGATTTGCTTGTTGACAGCAGAGATTAACTTGTGCAACCAACTATAGAGATATTTTGATTCTTCAGAAAAGATACCTAATGTGGCTGCAAAGTGACTCCTGAGCCTGTACCACTGTGGCCTCCGTGACATCTCTTCTTCCTAGTGCCTCACATAGCCTGGTTAAAGGGTCCGTGGGGCACTACATGGGCACCACAGCACAGACTCACAATGCTCCCAATGAATGTCATGGGCAATTTATCCTTTGAAAGTCAAATCTTAGGAGGAGCTTTGGTTCCCTCAGCTCCTAACTGGTAGCATATGGTGTGTCATGACCGGCAGATCACTACTGAACATTATGTCATTACATTAATAAAAATGAGGAACTTTAGTATCATTGCCCTTTTAATAAAAACTAGTACAAGCATACCTTGTTTTATTGTGCTTTGCTTTATTCTGCTTCACTGATATTGCATTTTTTACAAATCCAAGGCAAGACCCTCCATGAGCAAAAAAGATTACGAATTGCTTTATTGTGATACACACTTTATTACAGTGGTCTAGAACTGAAACCACAATATCTCTGAGGCATGCCTATAGTTCTTTTTGTCTCAATAATAATTTAATGTGAGTTTTAAAGAATAGAGAAAATAAAAGGCGATCACCATTGCGTTCCTCTGTTCTCCTATGAAAACATTGTACCTCCTATGAAATTAACAATGTCATTTTAGTAGTCTGACATCAAGTCTAGGTATTCATATCACTATTTCTAAGGAATATGAATTCTAAGTATCAAATAGCCTGCCTATCCTCTCTTCCTCTTTATCCAATCCCCTTTCTTCTGTCTATCCATCCATCCATCCATTCATCCATCCATTAAGGAATGTATACACAAAAAGGTTGACATGGCTCCCACCCATAAGAGAACTCATAAATTTGGTGTTGCATATAATGGAATAAGATATTAAGCAGGAAAGTTATTAAATCAGATATATATTCAAAGGAAGCTTTCTGATAACGACTGCATTTAAAATATGTTAAGTACAGGAAGCTTATCATACTTGTACTTAAATAACACAAATCTACTAACACAACTGCAACATAATTGCTCTTCCTCTCTTTATAACACTTCAAAGGAATAGAATTTGTTGCTTTAGAAAAATAGATTATTTAGGAGCCAGAATATGAGTAATTTTCTGATGTACTTTTAATCTTTGTCTGCCATTAGTTGTAATTGCTGTCATAAACTAAAGATGGCAAACCATAACATATGGCTTACATAAAATTTTTTACAAGAAAAATATTATTTTGACTGGCTTAATATTTACTAGAATTTATACCCTAAGGAAAAAAAAGATATAGATCATTATAATGACAAATCCTTTGTCACTGGGATTAATTTGATAAAGAATTTATGTACATTGTTACGCTGAGAATACCAAATAGTCATGATAAATGTAGTTACAGAATCCAGTCAAAATGTCACTTCTCTATCCTGAGGAAAGATGAGAAGCTACTAAAATAGATAAATTGTTGTCAGAAGTAAGAGTTCACCATTGCCCAAAACATGTATTAACTTCCCACTTACTAAGCAACTAAGGTGACACCAAAGAAATACTCAGAAATAAGATATCCAAGTACTAGATTTCCTAGTATGAAGGCTTGAAGCACATGGGTGTTCCATGGCTGCTCACTGATTGACTAGAAAACCTAACTCAGTGTCCTTAGTTGAGAAAAGTGTTCATTATAACAAGTTGCTGTCACTAATAGAGTTCTGCAATTTGATTCACTATCTGTAAAGGGCAGATTTGGAGAGAGGATGAGAGTGGCAAAGGATCAAAGCTACCATCTTCCTTCTTCAAGAAAAGACAGAGAAAGTCGAATTTTAAAGCAACATAAGAGCTCTTGATACATGGTTGCTTGAGTGTACTTCCAAAGAACTTCATCCCAGTATTGGAAAAGGGATATGTATAGTCAGGAAGCTGCACTAATAGAAAATCTGTGTGCCGGGGCCAACTGAACTCTAAAAGGCATCAGAGGCAAAGCTTCCCAAGTTTTGGCATTAGCCGTTTTGCTCTCACCTCTAATTTCTTTAATAGCATCATCTTTAATTAAAGGATGATGCATCTGAATTCCCAGAGTCTAACTTTCCTCACCAAACTCAAGTGTGAGGAGCTCACAATGCTGAGTCTAAACATTATCTCATTTCTTGGCAAAATAAACAAACAAAAAATGCCAGCAAGGCACTTCTGGGTATAGCATTTCCCATTAAGTTTCATAACATTTGCCTCTTCAAGACCAACACTCTCATTCAAGGAAAACAACCCGAGTTGGGTGCCAAAACTCTTTTGAGGAGGTTTGAATTACTGTCCACTAATAAAAGCAAAGTTTGTTGAAGCAGAGACCTCAGAAGAACAAATCAAAATTTGGACCATCATAAAGTCTAAAAATTATTCTAAAATAGTTTTAAAAAATGAAATAATACCAAATAAGGAAAAGAAAGGATAAAATTTCATCCAGAGACACAGAAACTAAAAAGGCTAAAATGAAGAATAGTAGTTATGAAAGGACTAAACTCCCAGGAAGTCTGTCTTTCAACATTTAAATAGCTTTCCTGATAGAAAGAAATTATTACTTCACTTATCAACATGCTATCTGGCTTTCAACAATTCATTAGTAATCTAAAGATGATGTCCTTTATTATAATGTACAAATATGTTATTTTCAAATTTATAAAACAACATTGTGTTACCACCTGGTAGAACAAAAGAACACAAAAAATAAACCTCCCTTTACCTTATCCCACCCAGAAATGGACAAAGTAGCTTAACCATAACTACCAGGTTAAAACAACTCCCTTATCATCCTATCTTCTCTTAAGCCACGTGGATAAAAATCCAATGAAATACAGTATAAAAATGAATATTTAAGCTCAAAATAAACATTTCAAAAACATCTTCACTGTTAACTCTTAGGCCCTCAAGGAGATGGAACAGGGGCAGGGTCTTGGTTGAGCCTCTCTAGCCCTCAAGAACTGTTAGGGAGTCACCTAGATAATGAGGTGTGCCTTATGCCACCAAAGAAACATCTGGGAGACATATTCCATAGCACTAGGGTTAAATTCTCCTTTTACAGCTCAAGAAGACACCCAATCCTGTGACAGCGATTCTACCTATTGCCAAGATGACTCCCCACTGCTTAGGTCGGGACTTCCCTGACAGCATTCCTTTGATCACCAGGAATTCCTCCTTAGGTTATGAAAAGTGTGACATCTCCAGTCTTCTGTCTATAAGGGTTGATCTATGAGCTCTTGGTCTCAGCCATCTCCTATCCTCGACCAAGTGGTTTTAAGTAGAAATATGATAAAATATATATTTGAGAAATATTGTCTCTACACATGATCAAAAGAGTACAAATTAAAAGATAAAGAAACAAACTGCAAGGAAGTAAGCTAAGACCAATGCATTTGTGCATAATACTGAGTAAATTTTATTTGAAATTTCCAGAAAGTAAGTAGGCTATTTTCTGTTACTCCTATAAAGTTTTGAACTAAGATTCAGCATTTCTAGGTAAACCTTAATATTGAGTTAAATTAATTCCAAACATTTTAACAGGTACTTCTCAAAATGTGGTCTACACACCTTCATTAGCACGTTACCATGGCAGTGTCTTGAGTTCCACCACAGAGGCACTGAATCATTCAGTCTCTTGGGGATGGCGCCCAGGGATTGGCCCAGTGAGATTTTTATGTATATTAGAATTTGAGATTGGAAATGCTTTTACGTGTCTTGGTAGTTAGCTAAAACTTCAAACATTCTCCCAACCCTCCTTTTCTACGTGTTTACAAATAGATTCTTGGTTTCCAGTTCCCAATCTAATAGCTACAATTTTAAGATCCAACACTACCATCCTAAAGCCTTTGGAGAGTCCTCTGCTTCTAGTTGCAGCGAGGGGAGTGAAGGGGCCCTAGGCTGAAGAGCTGTGGCTCTGGTGGGTGGTGGCGTTCAGGAATCAAATGAGTAATGAACAAAGGAAGCATTATTCAACATGTTTGCATAGGGGCCCCAGGTTAAATGTATGATACTGGATTATAGGAGTTTTAATGTGGTTTCTAAACACAAAATTTCATTAAATAGGTGATTGACAATTGAACCCAAATTTTAGTACTAAAAGAAAATCCTGGGGTTTTCACTTAATTCTGGCTATGCAACAGTTAAATTAAAAGAAACTAATTTAATCTCTACAGGGAAAAGCATTTTACAGCTTTCTTTGCCTCAGAAAGTTACCCCAGCAAGTAAAATGTGACAAAGGAATACAATACTAAACTAAATCTATCTCCTTTTTAAAAAACAATAGATCTATTTTAGACACAAAACATTATATTTGTGAATATTCCATATTCTTATATGTAAATCAGAGAAATAAAAGCAATGCTTTGGAGAAATACAAACCAAAATTTGAAGTGACAGAATTCTTTTCAGATATTTACAAGAACATAATATTTGCTATTTTATGGGCTTAAATAAGCATATATCCTTCCACTTTAAGAATGAGAAGCAGCACAGACCCTGTAAAATCATGCACTCCAAGTAGATATCAATTCAAGGTATAATTGTGCTTATGAATGTGCTATTCGCATATGAATATAAAACTATGACTAAACACAGGTCATGAGCTTCATGGTTTTTTTGGGGGCGTAGCAGTAAAGAGTGTAAGCACTGCCATCCATAGCCTCTAATTTCCACTTCTCCAGTCTTAATGTGCAGAGGAAGTACCTGGAGACTTCGCCAAAATGCAGACTAGGATTCTGTGGTCTGGAAAGAGGCCTGGCCTCCCAGGACATTTACAGACCACACTTTGAGAAGCAAGGCTCTAACCTCTGTTCTTTGTGTTGGAAAGAAGAGAAGAGGAGAAACTAAAGAAACACTAAAAGGAGGAAAGCAACATTTATTGAGTACCTACAGTGTGCCAAGCAGAGAGTGATGGACTTTGATTCACAAATCACAACACAAACTCTTCTGCCTGATATTGTACCCAAGTGTGGCCTCCACAATTCAAAAGACAGAGGAGAAATCAGGGAGCCAGTCAACCATTCACAAATTGTTTGAAGGCAAAATGCAGATCCTTGAAAGGAAGATAGAAGGAATGTATTATGTAATAATAAGATTGAACTTAAAACTAAAAAAGATATTAGCAAGCTGATAAAAATCAATTGTCTTCTATATCCATGATTAAATGTTCCAAACTTGCCCTATCATAAGAATCATGTGGTCAGGCTCCACAGTGACCTGCTGAATCAGCCCAGGTTGGTTTTGATCATTCTTCTAATCTATGAGTTCAGAAAATACTGGGTTTTTATTTTGTTTTGCTTTTAGGCATTTTGAATATTTTGAGCTTAAACTGATCTTATTCTGCTCTAATATTTTCGAAGAATAAGATATGATAGAATAGAGTAAATGAGCAGAATAAAGCTCTCACAGCTCCAGGTACCTGTCCAAGGTTACCCAGCTAGTTTTAGTGAATTCAGGATGGATTTCCATGTCTCTAGAGACCAAATTCAATTCATCATAACTGTAAAACTAAATAAAATCATCTTAAAAGAGAGAACAGTAATCAGGAAGACTCTTCTTGAGAATTTTTTGAAGAATAAACCATGATTCAAGTGAGGAACAATTATTCTGTGTAGGAGAGACAGTATTAGGTCCTGTGGGAGACATAAAAGTAGACAAAACAAAACTCTCTCCAATTCTTACTTAGATATCTGAAGACCAGGTATCACCTGTTTGACAAATGTAATCAAGATTCTTATACCTACAGTGGAACCCTCCAGTGTTTACCCCTCCTCAGAAGCCTCTCTACCCTCCAAGGCATTGACTGTCAAATGCCCACTGTATGGAATACAATTATTGGGTACTAATGGGAACAAATAAGAAGAGACACAGACCCTCAGAGAGCTGGCAGATACAAGAGAAAAACATAAATCTACAGTGTATTTTTATTACCATCTATTTGATACATACTCTGGAGTTATGATATTTATTTCTTTTGCTACATCTTCATAGGCTGGTCATTACTAATAAAGCAACCCATAGGTGTTCAGTGGGATCCTTTTGTGTTGGCTTGAAAAATTAGGTTTTCCAGTGGGCTCTTTCATATGCTGTAGATATTTTTATTTACTGGATTCTGCCTTTTTTGTAGTTCTTCTTCTGGACTAATCAAGATTATTTTCAGTACTTATTGTCCATAACATATATACAGGCATGTATTGATTCATTTGCACAAATGCATAAAAAGTTTTTGACAACTCTGGGAGTATTGCAGATCAAGGGAAATAGCTGATAGTACTATTAATAATCAGCATTTACTGCATGTTTACTATGTGCCATGAACTTTTCTAAGCATTTTACAAATACTGACTGATTTAATCTTTATAAACAACTCTTTAAGAGACTGAGACAAGAAGAGCTTAGGCAATGTGCCCAAGTTTATGTAACCAGTAAGTTAGCACTCGAACCTAGACAATTTGACTAAAAGTACATCTCAGAGGCAGTATTAATCTTCGAGCCTTTTTACAGGATCCTAAGAAGCAATGTGGTGTGTGATAGAAAAGGCACTGGCTTTAGAGTTTGACAGATGTAGGTTTAATCTTAAATCTACCACATTAGTTGTGTTACTTGGGGTAAGTTACTTAAAATCACTAGGCCTCAGTTTCCTCAGTTGTAAAACAGGATCAATAATATCCATTGGGCAAAGTTTGAGAGATAATTAGAAGCAATGTACAAAAAGAAAACTAGGATGATGCCTGGCTTATAAGCAATGAATAAGCAATAGCTATTATGACTGTCTTAATAAAAATTAATATTTTGACTTGAATTAAGGTTAGCATGGTACACATCAACTTTCATCGCAATATAAATTATGTAAGATAAAAATGACAATAAATGTCTATGTGAATATTTATATATAATGAATACTATGTAAGTCATAGTATATATTTGTCATTGATTAAAAATATAAAAGTCATTGTTACCAAACAAAAGAGTAGAAGTAGATTATCCACGACTTGAAATATTATTTGAAATAGTGAATGCAATGATTTCCTTGTTGGCTTCATTTTCCATATATTTAATGTTCTAGCTAAAGGGAATTATTAGCTCTTAATACATCCATTTGATGAATGCTTATACTCATTAATGATTCTTTCAAAATTCTTTAATTGAGGCATATCTTGCTAATATAAAACTTTTTAAAGAAAAAAGTGTGGGTAGAAACATGTTTAAGAAAAATGTAGTCGGGAAAATCAGATCATAGTAGTTAAGCTATCAGTGATTTTGTAGTTATAACTCATGGGCTTCTTACCTAATATTTGCAAGTATATAATCTAGGTAAAATGTGTGTTATCAAAATGACATTTTAAAATATAAAAAAATAGATATAATGATTTTCCTACTTAAGTGATTTATCAAGGACTAATTCATAATGTAGATATAATGTTTTCTTGATATAGGCTATTTATTCCTTAACAGTGAGTAGGCTGGGCAGAAATTGGTCTTTCACTCTCTGAGTTTCACTGGTTAGTGTACATCTGCATTGTTCATGACACATTGGCCTCACCTGGCATTCCAACTCTAGCACTGGGGTCTATGTTCATATCATGCTTCATGGTAATAATTGCTATGTTAATGACCTTGCCCTTACTTCTGCCAGTTTTCTGGGGAACTACTACTTCCCAAATCCCCAAATACTTTTTCTCTGTCCAGGGTTTCCATTAAAGGGAATGAATTCCTTCATCCTACCACCAATCTCCCATATGTATTTCCAGGGACTGATCTCAAAGATATAATAGTAAGTATAAAAAGAAGCACAGAGACACCCCATTGACCCCAATGGATAGATCTTCCAGGCAAAGAATCAACAAGAAAACAATGGGCCTAAAAGACACGCTAGACCAGCTGGATTTAATGGATATTTTCGTAAATTTTACCCCAAAGCAGCAAAATATACATTCTTCTCAAGTGCACATGGAACATTTTCCAGGACAGACCACATGTTAGGACAGAAAATAAGTCTCAGTAAATTTAAGAAGAATGAAATCATATCAACTGTCTTCTCCGATCACAATGGTATGAAACTAGAAATCAACTACAAGAAAAAAACTGGAAAACACAATAACATATGGAGGTTTAATAAATGCTACTAAACAATAAATGAGTTATCAAAGAGATTAAGGGAGAAATAAAAATATATCTAGAGACAAATGAAAATGAAACACAATGACTCAAAATCTATGAGACACGGTGAAAGCAGTCCTAAGGGGGAAATTCATAACAATACAGACCTACCTCAAGAAACGAGAAAAAGCTCAAATAAACAATCTAACCTTAAAAGAACTAGAAAAAGAATAGCAAACAAAGCCCAAAATGAATAGAAGGAAGGAAATAATAAAGATCAGAGCAGAAATAAATGAAATAGAGTCTAGAAAAACAATACAAAAGATTAATGAAATGAAGAGCTGGTTCTTTGAAAGGATAAACAAAATTGACAGATCCTTAGCCAGACTCATCAAGGAAAAAAGGGAGCGGACTCAAATAAATAAAATCAGAAATGAAAGAGAAGAAATAACTACAGACTCAACAGAAATACAAAGGATCATAAGAAAATACTATGAGCAATTATATGCCAACAAATTGGACAATCTGGAAGAAATGGATACATTCCTAGAAACATACAATCTCCCAAGACTGAGTCAAGGAGAAACAGAAAATCTGAACCAACTGATTACCACCAACGAAATCGAATCAGTAATCAAAAGCCTCCCCAAAACCAAAAGTCCTGGACCAGATGGCTTCATGGGTAAATTTTACCAAACATTCAAAGAAGAATTAACACCTATTCTTCTCAAACTATTCCAAAAAATTCAAGAAGAGGGAAGGCCCCCTAACTCCTTTTATAAGCCACCATTGCCTTGATTCCAAAACCAGAAAAACACATTACAAAAAAAGAAATAATAGGCCAATATCTCTTATGAACTTTGCTGCAAAAATCCTCAACAAAATATCAGCAAACTGAATTCAGCAATACATTAAAAATATCATACACCATGATCAAGTTGGATTTATTCGTGGGATACAAGGTTGGTACAATATCCACAAATCAATTATGTGATACACCACATTAACAAATTAAAAACCATATGATCATATCGATAGATGCAGAAAAAGCATTTGACAAAATCCAGCATCCATGTATGATTAAAAATTCTCAGCAAAGTGGGCTTAGAGGGAACATACCGCAACATAATAAATGCCACATATGACGAATCTGCAGCTAATATCATAATCAGTGGGGAAAGGCTTAAAGCGTTTTCCTTAAGATCAGGAACAAGACAAGGATGCCCACTTTCTCCACACCTCTTTAACACTGTATTGGAAGTCTTAGCCACAGCAACAAGACAAAAAAGAGAAATAAAAGGTATCTGAATCAGAAAGGAAGAAGTAAAACTCTCATTATTTGCCAATGACATGGTACTATACATGGAGAACCCTAAAGATTCCACAAAAAAACTGTTAGAACTGATCAATGAATTCAATAAAGTAGCAGGTTACAAAATAAATATTCAGAAGTCAGTGGCATTTTTAAACACCAATGATGAACTTTTGGAAAGAGAAATTAAGAAAACAATCCCATTTACAATGGCATCAAAAACTATAAAATACCTGGGGATCGAATTAACCAAAGAGGTAAAAGACCTGTTCTCAGAAAATTATATATCTATGAAAAAAGAAATAGAAGAAAATACAAATAAATGGAAGCATATACTGTGCTCATGGGTAGGAAGAATCAATGGCCATACTACCCAAAGCAATCTATAGATTCAATGCAATCCCTATCAAAATACTAATGGCATTTTTCAGAGAGCTAGAAAAATAATCCTAAAATTTATATGGAATCATAAAAGACCCCGAATAGTCACGGTAATCTTGAGAAAGAAGAACAAAGTTGGAGGTATCACACTATCTGATATGAAACTATACTACAAGGCTACAGTAATCAAAACAGCATGGTACTGGCATAACAACAGATACATTGATCAACGAAACAGAATAGAAAGCCCAGAAAAAAATCCATGCCTATATGCTCACTTAATATATGATAAAAGAGGCAAGAATATACAATGAGGTAAAGACAGCCTCTTCAATAAATAGTGCTGGAAAAATTGGACAGATATATGCAAAAAAAGAGAAGCTGCACCACCTTCTTACACTGTATACAAGAATAGACTCAAAATGGATTAAAGACTTAAATGTAAGACCTGAAACCTTAAAACTGCTCAAAGAAAACATAGGCAGTAAACTCTCTGATATTACTAACAGTAATTTATTTTCAGATGTATCTCCTCGGGCAAGGGAAACAAAAGAAAAAATAAACAAATGGGACTTCATTAAACTAAAAAGTTTTGTACAGCAAAGGAAACCATCACCAAAACAAAAAGACAACCAACTGATTGGAAGAAGATATTTGCTAATGATACATCGAATAAGAAGTTAATATCCAAAATATATAAAGAACTCATACAACTCAACAACAACAACAAAACAAACAATTCAATTAAAAAATAGGCAGAAGACCTGAACAGATATTTCTCCAAAGAGGAAATACAGATGGCCAATAGACATATGAAAAGATGCTCAAGGTCATTAATCATCAGAGAAAAGCAAATTAAAACCACAATGAGAAATCACCTGACATCTGCCAGAATGGCTATCATCAATAAATCAAAGAACAAGTGTTGGCGAGGATGCGGGGAAAAGGGAACCCTCATATATTATTGGTGGGATTGCTAATTGGTACAGAAGCTATAGAAAACAGTCTGGAGGTTTCTCAAAAAATTAAAAATATACCTTTTGATCCAGCAATTGTACTTCTGGGTATTTATCCAAAGAAAACCAAAATAATAATTCATAAAGATCTATGCATCTCAATATTCATGGCAGCACAATTTACAATAGCCAAGATATGGAAGCAACCTAAATGCTCACAATTTACAATAGCCAAGATATGGAAGCAACCTACAGATGATTGGATAAAGAAATTATGGTTCATATATACAATGGAATATAATGAAATCCTACCATTTGCAACGACCTGGATGGACCTAGAGGTTATAAGCTGAATGAAATAAGTCAGACAGAGAAAGATAAATATCATATGATTCCACTTATATGTGGAATCTAAGGAACAAAAAGTAAAATGAATCAAAAAACAGACTTACAATTGTAGAGGACAATCTGGTGATGGACAGAAGGGAGTGGGGTTGAGGGACTGGGAGAAAGGGGTTAAAAAAGTACAAATTCATAGTTGATAGATGGTCATGGGGATGGTGAACTCAGCATAGGGAATGCGGTTAGCATTAATATATTGGTTAGGTGGAAAGTCATAGAAGAGAAGGAGCAATTAGGAGGATCATTTTATAAACGATGTAAATATCTAACCAATGTACTGTATATTTGAAACTAAGTAAAATAAATAATTAAATTTTAAAAAATACTTATGTATATAGAAATTGAGATTGTCTCTCAGAAGATAACTCTGAGCATATAGCTCCCAAACTTCTTGATAATTTGGGATAGAAATAGTCCCAAATTATAAATACACCCAATCTTCATCTTGATATATATATTTTAGGTGTCTCTTAAAGTGTTCCCTCCACACTCCCAAATTTTTTTGAGAATAGTCAATGCAGTGACAAGTGGAGCTCTGTGATTTCTATCTATTTCATAGTGTTTTATTTTCAACCTCTGGTAGGACACTGATGAGCACCAAAATGTCAAAACGGAAGATGAATGAGAAACAAGAATAGAGATAATCATCCCCTGAAAAACAACATTTATTCTCCATCTCCACTGCATAGGACTTTTTCCAATGACTAGAGGCTTGTTTATAATAAAAAAACAACTTTATTTCTATCAACCGAGATTTTTTTTAATTAAATTACAAAAAAAAGACTCCCCAAGATAAATCAGTGTTCAGATTGAAATCATTTTCAACCCAGCAATTTTATAGCCTTAAGTTCGCTATTCATATTCTAATAAAGTAGCTGAGACTTCAGCTCTTTTCTCTTATTCTGTTAAAGCTCTTCTAAATAATTCTGTATATAAATTATTTATGGTTGATTTTTAGGAAAAAAGTGTAATGTTATATATTACGATGTTAAAAGAAAAATCCACCTACATTCAAGTAGACATACAGAAATAATTCCAACGTGTGCTTCAAATGATGGTGATTGTCAGGGCGATGTTATTATTTCTCACTCAATTTTCAAAACAAGTTTCCCTAACATCCATAGAGAAATGAGCTCTCCTACAGACGAAGAAAGACGTGTGTATGGATGATCCTACAGAATATAGCTGCACTGGGAAAGCTGACCTCCCACCCTCAAAGAGCAGAGCTCAGAGATTTTTCAACCTTCATTTCTGTTTCTATTTCCACTTCATTGTACTCTCTCTGTATCCTGTGCAATTTGTTTCTATTACAGTAAATTCATTAATGGTGCTGATGCAGCCTTTCATTCTTTTAAAGAAAGTTTAACTGAGCTGTAAGATTCTTATTTTGTCTGCCAAAATCAAAAGGTTATACATTATCACAGAAATTAATTCCAAAGAAGTCTTACTTTTGGAGAGGGGACACGGGAAACATTTATTTAATCTGTATTTTTCACGAGAAGATAAAAAAGAATTTCGATGCAGGGTATTCACTCATGATCACTTTATTTTTTAATTATAAAATGTTTACCCCTACAATCCTTTAAAGTACGACCCACAAAAAGTTGTTATCTCAGCCCAATTATGTGGCAAATAACTCCACAGCCAATCTTCCCTACCTATTCCCATTTTCTAACAGGAGACACAAAGATGGAGGTGCAAGGAAGACTGTGATAACAATAACACATCGAGGCAGATCAAATCATGTAAAAATCTGTCTTAGCGCTAACGGGACGTATAGTTCATATTCAAACATTTATCTTAAGGTCTAATTATTAGAAAATTATAGGATCCCATAAACTGTTTTATTCATACATATGCTCTACATACTATAGAGTTAACCAATAACCCACTACAGACAGAGTCGATAGTGAAGCAAAACTGATGGCTGTTTATGCAAGAAGAGCTGCAACTGCCAAACACAATCAATTAAAAATGACACTAATGATAGGCTGACACTAATACTTAATCCAGAAATCCATCTTGAAAGATATAGGAAAAATATCTGGAAATTTTAATATCTATTAATTTTTTTTAATTTTAGCAAGCCAGCGATAGAAGAGAATTCTCTTAATATGATAAAAATAATTAACAAATATCATGTACTTTATGGTAAAATATTAAATCTTTCCCTATGAGATCAAGAAAAAGACAGGATGCCCACTATCATCAATTCAACATTTTTCTAGAGGCTCTGACCAGAGCAGTAAAGATAAAAAAGAAATATAAAATACATGATTTAGACAATAAATAAAATTGACATTATTCATAAACTGTTTCTAATCTATATATTGATTATATCTATTGTCTATAAAAATTCAAAAGGATTTATAAATAATATATTAAAATTGGTAATTTGCTGAAAAATGGTTATACAAAAATGAACTAAGGTATATTTACTATTAACCTGCAAAATATATTTACAAGTATTTTCAAATATTTTAAACGTGTGTTTTGTGAGAATAAACTTTGGACAATCAATTTCTTATCCTCAGTTTAAAAATTAATCATTAAATTAATTTAATCTTTCAATAATTTCTTTTTTAATAGGGAAAAGAGGCAATTATTCTATTAAATTTATTATTGCCTCATTCAAATCAAATTGAAATGAATTACACATGCACCAAGACTAGAAAATTAACAGCCACATTTGACTATAAGTTTCTCAAAGACAGAGATAAGGTCTTGGGCAGGTTCCCCCTAAGAAATATCCAGTAGAAAACATGGGTTTAATTCACAGCAAAAAGAGAGCAAGTGAGAGAATATAGTGATAGAAGATGAAAAATTTTTTAATTGATTTACTTCTCCAGAACAGTAAATATAAGGATTTGGCCACAATTATTTTTAAAAAGGAAATGAGAACAAAACATAACAAAACACAAGAGGGTCTAATCTAGTATGTTAACAGCCTCAGTGGCAGACGGCAGTTGCACAGGCCCTTGTAGCTTTATGGGTTAATTTTCTACAGTGTGTAGCACTCTGTGGACACTTGGTAAATGGTAAATATTTCAACTCTTCAGTTGCCTGATGGCCCGGGATCTGTTTTCTACTTAGTTCACTTCCATTTCCTTTGCTTTTCCCAGCAGTTTTCTTGGTGCCAGTTTGCATTACAGTTTTCACAACTGGGTCAAAAAATAAAGCTTCTATCTATGCCTAGTTAAACACTGAGCTAAAACACTTTGGCAGGCATTTCTATTTAGAAATTTATGTTTACTTGTATTTAGTCTGTCCTCTTCAGTCTTACCATACAGGGTCTGCAAAAGGAATTCTAAGAATTTTACGTATTTCCACATTAGAACATGATTTAATATCAATAGTAGCATTTAATAGCTAAAAGCAAATTAGACTTAGAAGATCATGAGAAATTAGCAGGTAACTTTTGTCTTTTTTTTTTCTTAGAGAAACTGAAACAACAGAACAGTCTGTGCTACATACATAATTAAAACAGATGTTCTCAATCTTAATTTCCATAGCTAATTCTGACAGCCAAAGAAATGTACCTATCTTTGGTAGTCACCTATTTTCTCTCAAATGTGTCTTATTTTCTTCATCATCCACTATGATTGCTCAGAAAGGGGTGATGTAATAGTATTAATGCCATAGCAAGAGCTCCGTCATATTATTGGTAGGTCAGTGAATGGTAACAGGTACAACAGAAATTGACCATAAAATTATTTTAAAGTCTGCATACCATATGCATTTTTATGCACTCCTAACTTTGCAGATCACAGTTTTCACTGGCTTTGTGAGGTCTTCCATGACAGAAGCCAAGCTGGTTACATTAAACAATAAAGGAAAAGCTAACAAGGACCTTCCCTTGGTCAATCCAGCCTTCGAAAGCATAGGCTTTCTTTTTTAAAAAATAGATTAACTTATATAGAAATATGCTATATTTTGATGATATAGGCCAGGGCAGAATCTGATATGCTTGTATATGTATGTGTCTGAAAATAGGAAGCACATGCAAGGAGTAGCAGAGGCATTCTCTCCTAAAGCATGCTCTTCTCGGTGCTCCTTGTCCTTTAGCTCTTCTCCACTATGGGAGCTCCAGACAGAAAAATAAGACTGTCCCTTCCTGTAAGTGGTCCCAGCACCCTTGAAACCACAAACTTTAGAAACCACAAAGGGAGAAGAAAACTGTCTTCCTGTTCTCTGGGGTGGCGTTTGAAGTTTTCGCACCTGTGCCAATGCATTCTCTGGCACCTAATTCTTACCGACACACTAACATGAGATCCAAGAAAGGCCCACTAGGCTGTAGTCACGAGCCAGTTTTGCTTGTGATACCCTGAATCCCAGCATTGCTTCTCACCCTGGGTGGGGAACAGGCGCTGGAGCAATACTGCTAGAAGTGAGCCTACTTTCTGCTGCTGGTAGCACCTCCAGTCCTCTGATGACTCTTGAAAGCAAGCCCTGCTCCATCTCCTCTAGTTTCCTTATAGTCTGTTAGGCAGGACTCCAATACTACAGTATAAATTGGGGAAAACCTTTAGGGAGCTCCAAATCTCCAAGCATCCACAATAACTCTGGTTCCTTCATAGCTACTCTTGGTTGGATCCTCTGACAACTAATTCAAACTCAGTCCATTTCTAGCCCACTAAAGACAATGGTGTCATTCTCCTCAGAGAAGCCCAGCATGGTCTGATCTCAATGTAAGCACTGCTACCATTTCCTCTGCCTTGGGAGGTGACCTGTACTGCCATGCCCAGGGAACAAAATTCTGGGACCTCACCAGTTACCCACGAGGCTTTGGCTATGTTCAAGGCTGGGTCATCAAGAGCAGGCTGGCTGTGGGAGAGAGGACTAGCAGAATTCATGCGGCATTAGTTCCATCCTCCCAGGAGTGAATGTAGAAGTAAGAACCACAAAGTGTAAGGTGCAAATAAAGTTCGTTCTTAATTATGAACTACACTGGAGAGACGTAGCCTGGTTAGGGTAGTTTTGGGGATACAGAGGGAACAGGCTGATATCTCTCATTGAGGACATAGATAGTAAGCTCTTGATTCAAGATAAGTTCTGTGGAGGTGGGTTTCCAGGAAATGAACCTATTCCCAAAGAGAGGAGGCAGAGAACCCGAGCAAGCTGAATGGACTGGAACAAGGTGAAAAGGAGAGGAAGGTTGCTTATCTCTGCAGAGAAATATTTAACAAAGCAGATATATGCAGAAATTCATACACAGAGCATATTCATTGAAGGCTAACCAGAAAGGCTGTGGGCCAGGTGGGTCCACAGATAACCTGAAGCTTACCTACAAGTCACCAATTCCAGTGCTGATTCAGCACTTGCAGCCCACCAGCTGGTCTCTAAAGCACTACCTGGCTCAATATTCATAGATTAGGATTTGAATCTCCTGGATACTATGCTGAGTGCTTTATGTACATTTTCTCTAATCCTCACAAACTTTCCAACAAGAGGGAAACCCTGCATTAACTCTGCATGTCTCTAGTCTCAACTTAAAATCACTTTCTTAGAGCAGACTGCCCTGAGCCTATAATCTAAATTAACTTCCCTTATTATACTTTGTACCAGCTTCTACTTTATCTAATGCCACTCAGTATAACTTATAATTTGATATTCATAAGATTAAAGCTCTTTGTTAGCATATATTGTGTTCATTTTATCTGCTAACTGTGTCCTCAAAGTATCTGGCACAAAGGCTTTCAAAAAATACGTTTGCACCCTTGAATGCATGGAGAAGAATGCACTGAAGCAACCAGTGAATTGCATGTGTGTTACAGAGGCCCATGTAGATTCAAAATTTCATTCTATGGGATTATGGCCACTGCACAGACCAATGTATCTGAAAATCAGAATGACATCCATGATCACATAAATGAGACTAACTTAAATAAAATTTAACACTGATGAGATTTTTATTAAAATCTGGCAATCATACAAGAGGTGGGTATTATATTTTACTTCTCTGCTGAATTCTCAAGAAAACAGAATGAGTAGAAATATGTACATGTTAAAGTCCATCTATTTGTGCTCTTTTCCAGCATTTCCATATAGAAAAAACTGCTAGAGAAATTATAATAGGTCCATGAGAAAAATAAGTCTCCCTTTAGGGTAAACAAGTTTAACTGATACACAGGTTTCTTAACTATTGGACTTCTCAGGCCCTAATATGAGACTATTCATTGCAATTTCTGTGTGTGTGTGTGTGTGTGTGTGTGTGTAAAAGTGTGTGTGTGTGCGTCGGTTGGGGGTCAGTTGGCTTATTGATGCTAAGCATATTTGGCTTTGGTTCCGGTGGCACCAATAGACCCTCCCCTCTCTAGACTAGTTTGACTAGTTGCTCTTGTGGTCCAGTAAAACCAATATTAAGAAACATTCTGTCAGTTCTGCAGTATATTAAATTTTATTATGCTAACCCTAGTTGGATAAACTCTGAACAAAACAAATTACATAAGGCTGAGGAAATATAAACAAGAGCCTGTAAACAAGATTCTAATCAATCACTCAACTGCCAAATTTATCCTGCATAGTACAGACTGTTTCGATTTTCACCCAAGACTGTCTCACATGAATTGATTGTTCCAAAGACCATTAGACTAGTGTGTGCTTGAATTACAGTAACGTGAAAAGGCTTGGGCCGTGATCAGATGGGAATACTGGAAGAATGAGGGGCCCACAGTATACTCCACATCCGACATATGCTAACTACTTACAAAGAAGATATTTTTATGATCATTTTAGGAGGAGAAAACTGAGGTCCAGAGAAGTCAAAAAATGTTCTCGAAGTCATATAATATGTGGTGAGGTCTAAATTTGAACCCAGGTCTTCTAGCTCCAAATCTGGACTCCACTCATCACCTGTTTTCATGGGATATAATGAGAGACTCTCAAGCCTGTTCCACCGAACCTTTCTGCTCCTTGTTATGTAGCTCATTACGTTACCCCATGGTCACATCTCAGTTCACAGAACCCTCTTTCACCAGCGTAGCTACCCTGTACAGCTGAGCCATCCTCCTTTTCAGGGAGTACATCAAGCCCCACCTGAGGGGTCCTCTTAATTCTCTTTTAGCCTTGGGCAGAGGAGGGGTCAAGCTCACATCATGACACTTGCCAAAGCTTTTCTTCTTGGCTGTTCAGCAGAATAGCAGCTTCCTTACCTCATTAGTTTTCTCTTCACTCTCTGCTGCTGAGGCTTGGTTGGGAGAGGACTGGGGTCACCTATCATCAAGCATTTTGTGACTGTTTTCGTCCACTTCCCAATCCCACCTTCTCAGCCTCACTGAGTATGGAGTAGGGAAGTGGTTGATGACAGCCCTGACTATATTCACAGTGCACGGTATCCTTTTCACCTATGTCTTCTCAAATGATTACTCCCATACTCCATGTGCCCTCTTAGTCCTAGGACAGCTTCATCAATAGACCAGGACTTCTCTGGTTCTTTTCAGCAAGGAGGTGCTCAGTGGCACCAAAGGTCTGAAGCCTGTAAAGTTATGGGAGATGACAGAGCTATGAGGTGGAAGCATATCAGATGTGCCACAAGGTACCAAAATTGTAGACAGAAAGGGAAGAGCAAGGAATGAACAGGAGCTTGGGTGCATCCTTTTTAGTGTTTCATCAACATCATCTAGCCAGAAAACCAGATGCTCTTTCTCACTCACATCTGTATTTGGTAAGCCACCAAATACTATGGATCAGATTTGGACTACACCTGTGGCACCCAGCCTCTTCCCATTTCCACATCACTGCCCTTATTTCCCTAGTTGCCTTTCACTCAGACAGGTGTAAGAGCCTCCAAATGGGTGTCCCTGTGTTTGGGATCATTCCTCTCAAACCTTCCTCCTCCAAACCTTCAAAATTCCAACTATAACATCCCCCTCCTTGAAACCCTTTCTTGGTGCCCCAAGTTTTCTCAGCTTAGAGTGTACATTAGAAGCAGCTGAGTACCTTTCTCAAAATGTACATTCTTGAGCTATACCTTAACCTAATGAATCAGAATCTCCTAGGCATAGGGCCTGAAAAAGATTCCTGGTGCGTATAGTTGGAAAAGGATTCCTAGTGAATCTGATGCAACATCCAGTTGAAGAATCATTGCCCTTTAAGGTGAAGACCAAGCTCCTTAGCAGAGCAGTGAAAGACCTTCATGAGCTCACCTGGGCCAACCTGCCTCATCAGCCATTCTCCTCTTTCTACCTTAGATTCCAAAGATACTGTTATTTTTTCAACCTGCCTCCTGAACTGTTATGATAAGTCATGCCTCTGCTCTTGAGCTTTTATCCACTTAGAGAATGCCAATACATCCTTCTAGATCCAGCTTAAGGAGTATTTCTGTGAAATTTTCTCTACCTTCCACTTCAGAGCTAAGCTTCCTTTGTTTCGTGATCAACCCTGCACTGAATTACCTTTGTTTTGTGGTCAAACCAGTTCAGAGAACTAGTGTCTTACGTGGTTCTAACAATGTTAAATGAGATGAAAATCTCAAAGTCAAATTGTCCTCATACTCAGTATTGAGCTCACATTATAAGAGGCTTATAGGGACAAAGACCTCATCAGAACAGCATATTCACATATCTTAACCTACTCTCTTTCCAGGACAGACAGTCATTGCGGGGAATGTTTAACCTGTGCTTCCCAAGTGCATTCCATGATGTCAATAGGTAATATTTTGAAAATGGGTTTGCTCAGAAATTACTAAGTTAATAGAATATTAAACAAACCCCTCTTTTAAAGTGGTTGCCTTTTGCCTTCAGTGTGAATATTCAAAGGGGGAATCCAATATGCCACGTTTCCCAAAGTTATTTGATTACAGAATGTTGTTTTCATAGAACTAGTATTCCGAAGAATATTCTGGAAAACATTTGCCTTCCTCATTCCCCATTGCAGTTGCAAATGAGAAGTCGAATGAGACACATTCTTTGATGGTTCTAAAAAAGAATGGGGGCAGATCACATTACCTGGCATGGTCTACAAGTGGGCCATTTCCTAACGGGAGCTTCCACCTGGAGAGGTACAGAATCCTTCACCTTGAGTGCTGTTGCTGGGGTGTGGCCACCCAGCTCCTGAAGGAGCCACCAAGAGAGGCAAAGGGGCTGAGAACTTCCAGTGCATTACAACTTTGATGACAAAGTATAGGTATTAGAGCAAAGCATTGTTTAGTAATGATTTCCATTTATTTTGTTAAATGATCCAAATAGGTGTATATGTTGTTTACTAATACAATAATATGCATTTATGGAGTTTTCTATCAATTTGATGTATGCATTTATGTTGAGAATCTGGCAAGTTGGAGGGGGTAGAAAACTGTGACTAGTCTTAGATGTGCATAAGTGGTAAAATGTGAACTTCTCTCTGTAATTACAAGTGCATCTTCAATGCCAAGTGAATAGAACAAAGGTAAACCTTCAGGTATTAGGAAAAGCTTCTACACAGAATCTGTGGTTAAAATATGCCCTTCCAAAAAATATGGTTAAAAAAATGTTTAGTGGCCAAAACAAAATTAGGCCAAACTCAATTTGATTTATGCTGTACATGATTAACATTTTAATAAGAAGTAAAAATCCAGTGCACCATTAAAATACTAAATTCAGATAATGCTCTCGCTGACTGACATAGTAAAAAAGATTGCAAAGTTGCATGTTAGGAACCTCACGTCTGACTTGGCTCTGTCAGGAACTAGGTATGTATAACCTTGGAAAAGTCATTTAATTTTCCTGTGCCAGAATATTTTTCATTTGCAAAATGAGAGAGTTGAGCTAATTGATTTTTAAGAAACCTTTTAATTCCAAATTTTTGTGAATATAAATTACATGCTCCTTAGGTAGAAAAAAAGGCATGATGGAAATTTTATAGCTGGTACAATACTTTGAACTAATTTAACTTATTGAACTATACTTTTTAAATAAAAATAATGTTTAGTTATTAGTTAATGTCTTAATTTTTGTTTAAAAAACTTCAACTAAAATAGTAAAATGTAATAGTTCTCTTTCATGGAAACATATAAAAATAATAGACACAGTGAAGAAGAGGTCAGGATGTAATGCAAAAAGTACTTTATTACAGCAAATACACTTTTCAGACCTTAGTTGATTTCTAAAATCAATATATTAGTGCCTGATATATAAAAATCACCCAAATGAGGACTCTGCTCTTTGGTGTAAAGTACTGGTCATGTAAGATTTGAAAACACTACTATTCTTCCAATAGATTTGTTTCCATTGTCTAAAACTTGCATATATTTTGACCCTATTTAGTTGCTCTGATTAAGTATTTTTGCAGAAATGTTTTCTGTTTTTCATCCCTTAGAAAACTTGAAACAATAAACACCTTAATACCTTATCTTGAAAGTGTATAAGTAGTAATACTCATCGATATCAGTGGGTTCCCAGTAGTAATCTCGATATCTTTGGAATTGCAATGTGCTTTTCAAAAACTCTTGAATATCAATATATGTGTGATCTATCAATTATTTAAAACAAGTAATAAAGCTACAAAGTCTTCTTATGTCTGGCGTATTAATGATTTTTTTGTAGCTATTTACATAGAGTACATTTGCTATGAGGAATTCTATCTATCTATCTATCTATCATCTATCTATCTATCTATCTATCTATCTATCTATCTATCTATCTATCTATCATCTATCTATCTATCTATCTATTGCACGAATATTTCTCATGCTCCAGGTATGGGCTTAGCAAAAGTTTTCAGCCACTTTAGCTAAACTTAGAAGTAACTGTTCTAAAATTGATTTCAAAATTCACAGCGACAACTGTATTGAAAATGAAAAAAAAATTTAAATACAAAAGGATCTTATCTTAAAATAATTCCTTGTCTTTGGGAAATGTGAGAGGGGCTAGAGGATGAATCTTTTTGAGGAATGCTGAAGCCAAGGCGTAGAGTATACGATATAGAATTCAGGTCTGCTGTTAGGGTGATGCTTTCCACCGATCGCTGACTTGGATCATGCCATTTCTAAGGAAGAAAAATCATCGCTGAAAAAAGTCAGCCACAAGAACCAAATGCATTTCAAATAATGCAGGGAACCTGTACACCAAGGAATAGAACATTCTTGAATAGTGATCATATGCTATTGTGTTTAGGACCAGGGAAAAGAAAATGCATCCAATGATTTTGTGCTGATTGGGACTTTTTTTTCTTTTCCTTTTGTTTTGTTTTTAATGATTGCTTGGGTCAAGACCAAATGTTAAATTTTCCCAATAGAGTTGTTTCCATTGTCTAAAGCTGGATATATTTTATGTCTGTTTGAGTGTTCTTACAGGAAAGTTTTCTCTGTGTTCACCCTCCCCCCCACCCCCCGCCCCCGGAAAAGTTGAAACAATAACCACATTAATACTCTCTCAAAATCCGTAGCATTTCCTAATCCAAGCCTTTAGTCACTAGTCATGAGGACATTTTGGAAACCATCCTCACAATTGACAGATTATGCCAAATACATTTTCGTTCCCAGACTCCTTAGTTTGAACTCTCTAGTGAAATTTTGTAGAAAAAAAAAAGTTTCTGTTTAAAGGTTGAAAAACAATTTTTTTGTATACAAGCATTTTAAAATGATTTTTACAAATACCTTTCTTTCCTTTGATACTCTGCCTCAATTGTTTCTTCTGCATTTTCATTTTTTTCACAGTAAATTCTAAAATACTTAAACTTCGACAATTCCTATTAATTTAGGCATTCAAAATTATTTTGACCTTTTAATTTTATTATCCAATGTCTCTCTGCACGAGTATAATGTATATAAATTATATATGTATATATCTGCATACATTTAGCTTTTGACTCCAGGGAGTAAAGCAATTATTGTTCCTATGTGTGTTAAAGAAACTCTAATATGAAATAGTGGGAAAGGCTTGTGGCAAAAAATGACTTACATTTATGTCAGTTCTACACTGAACATCTTCAGATGATAAAGTATAAGATAAATTGAGGTAAACTCTTTCACATCTCATATGTTATTCCCTTGTGCCCACATACTCAGTGACAGGCTGGTCTACCCAGTTCATAAAAGCCTAGGTTTCACTAAGAATGAGAATTTTAAAGTCATCAAAATGATTAAATATAGTAGCATTAAAAAGATTTCTTTTTCTGTCTGTAGCACTTTATAGCAGTCATTTCATATTACTGGGATCAAGGCATTCTAACAAGCAGCAGCATAGAATGTAGTTAAAAACCTTGGCTCTGAAGCCTCACTGACTAGGTTCAAGTCTGGTCATTTACTGCCATTTGTGTAATATCAGGGATAAGTCACTTAATTTCTCATTATTTCAGTTTCTGCTATAAAAGGGGAATAATACTAATAGCTCCCATATCTCAAGATAGTTTTAAGAAATAGTTCATAAAAATCTATTATATAGCCAGACTGAAATATTAATCATTATTATTATTTTCATCTTGGAGAGAAACACTTACAGAGTGAGAGATTTTGAACTTGATTCGTTATATTTGGGCATGTTGTAAATTGCCATGAATAAATATTACTAATGCCATCCCGCTAGTAAAATGACTCAAGGGAGACCAAGTGACTAATTTGAGTATCGCTAGACAAAATTAAAACCCAACAAACCATCTCCAAAGCTTTCTTATTTGGGCTTCTCTCAAGGGGATGCTCATTACAAACCTATAACAATGGCACATCTTTGGCACTTCAACTGAGTTCAAAGTGCTTCACCCACCTTGATATTTACAGGATTATTACTCAATATTTACCAAGAACCTATGGGATGTGAGACTATTATCTGGCATTAAAGTGCTTTCTCAACTTTAGAGATAGGAAAACAAAATCAAAAGAAAACGAGAGCTTCACTGTCACCACTGACACCACAGGAAGGGTCAAAATTACAAAGATATTGATTGTCTCCACCACACCCCTACAGCCCAGTGCTCTGCCCCTTAGACTATACACTATCCCCATTGAATTTATATTTAGCAAAGTTTTAAAAAACCCTTATCTATTTATTGCATCTGTTTTCCTTTATCTCTTAGTGGTTACATTGCAGATTCATATAGAAACTGGAATCAAAGTAAACAAACTTTATTATAAAGCAAGGCTAGGATTTGTTCATAAGATAGCATGATGATAAGTTCTACTTATTTAACAAAGATATAAGCTGGAGCACGGGATATGAAAATAGCATATACTTTTCAAAAGACTGACATTTTTAATTAAAAGAAATGATGACCATATTTTAAATTCTTAGGAGTAAGAAATAACCTTTATTAATACCATCGACACACAAATAAAAAGGATATTTTAATTAATCTCTGCCTTCTAACCTTAGTGTTAAGAGGTTTTAAAGAAAAACATTTTTATAAACCTATTGCATTCATTAGTATGATAGGATATATGTCATTAACATCTATAATTATGAAAAGTTATCTTTCTTCCATCTCATCACCCTGAAAAGAGTAATGTTCCATAAATATAAAATATCCAGATCAATTCTAAAAGAAATAGTTAGAAGTTCATTGGTTGTTTAAATTTTCCTAATCTCTTTTCAAGTGTAAGCTTTTGGAGAATCCCTTTTTACTAATCACTTTCAACAAACATATCAAAACAATCTACTCTACTATTTACAATTTTAAAAGCTACAAAATCTACCCCTATCCATTATGCATGTTTACTTTTATAACTTAATTCCCCAATGTAAGGGCTTGGATGCTTCTACTGTGGCAATAGCTAAGAGATTACAAAAGTCAGGTGGTATAGTTTGATGATAATCATTCCATAAAACCATGTTCCATTAAACTAGATCCAACAGAGACTCTTCAGCTCATAAACCTGTAGACAAGACAATATGTTGTCTATGAAACATTCTCCAAGGATATAGCTTCCTTTAAGAATATTTGAAAATATTATTTTCATCAATATCTGAAAAGTATTATTTATTTTTTTAAAAAACCCTTAACAGTAGGACTCAAGGAACACCTAGTCTTCTGATCAATTTTTAGCTAAGTGGGCAGACAGGAAAACCCAGATTTAGGTCTTGGCTCAGATACTAGCTCAGTGGGGCTAGGCACCTTTCTTAACCTTTCTGGACTTTATTTCCCTTCTTTGTGAAAAGAGAAGATATGAGATGACATCTAATTTCCCCCTAATATATATCATTTTGTATATCTTATTTTGTGTTAGTGATATTTATAAGCTCTGTGGAGTTCAAAAGCACTTTCATACAAACTGTCTCATTTGATCCTCGTAACTGATTTTCAGAGATAGGTAGGACAGTTTTCACTATTATTTTTCCCACTAAGTGTGCTGCTTTTGATATCCAGCACGACTCACTAGAGACAGTAGGATCTAAAGCATCAACTGGAAATATTTCATTTTCAGGAGTCATAACAATTACTATATTAAATATTTCTTCCTATTCTGTAGTTCCTCATCATGAAACTTTCAAAGCCTTAGTTAAAAGAAAAATATTTAAAGAAAAAAATGTCATGCTATGTGCTTCTGCTAACGTAGTCTCTAACTACATTAAGAAGGAAATTATCTTTATTTTAGGTTGAAAATAAAATTTAATTACCACTTGATAAATATCTTTTGAATGAGAATGAGTTTCCCTGAATTATTGGAAATTTTAAAACAGCACTGGGACTTAGGTAAAATTGAGCTTTTAGTTTTGGAGCTTATCTTCACAAAATATTTTTCTGTTAAGTTGGAAATTAACAGGTAAAATAGTTTACAAAGAGGAGAAAGTGGAGACCCTCATTACTAAAAAAATATTCTGAATTTGTTGTGGAATCCTCAGTATCTCTGATGTCTTGTCAGCTCCTTTACTTCAGGAAGAAGAAACAAAAACAATTCCTTAAAAATATGTCTAACACTTTACAGTTAATAAAATATAACAAGAGATGTGATATTATCTCATCTTTGCAACAACCCTGGTAAGGTTGTCCCAACCAAGGTCCCAATTATTCTTCATCTCAGAGGTCAAAGAATTTCCTGAATAACTGAGATGCTCAGATATCTAAAAGACTCATTTATTTTTGCCATTAAACCTAACCTCGTTCAGATTTCTTTCCTCATCAAAACCATTATGAAAGGTGAGACCAATATTACACTATTTGTGTTTGCTCACTATCCTTCTCTCTTTGTGCCATTACCACACCTCTTCCAGAAGTACAAAGAAGCAGAAAAACAGTCAAAAGATAGGGAAAACAGAAAGGAAGAGAAACAAGATGTCTCAATAATCTAAATCAGGTATCTAGCTGTACAATGTCATAAATGATTAAATCCATATTCAAAACAAAGCATAGTATAAAAAGTTGACTTTATAACACTTTTTTTAGTTTGAGTTGTCATTCATAACAACAGTTTGTATGGCCATTATAACCCATAGCTAAGAATCTGAAATAATGCAAAGTGCAATTAGACGTGTTTCTGTCTTGATGTAGATATATTCTATTCCTTTTATGGACATTCAATAATTCACATATAAGAAAAAATTCTCAAGCAGAATACTTTACTAATCAGAATAACTTCCTCCCTCCTTGGTAAAAAAAAAAAAGTAGAGTTTGATACATATCTGGCATTGAGATATCTATTTATAACATCTGATATTCTAATCTTTTGGGAATATGTGTCTTTTCACTATGCAACATCCCAAAGGCTCGCATAGTACTAAGTCATTTTCTTAATTTTTTTTCCAATTTGGAATACTGTCTTCAAATATACCTGGAAGTTAAACTAATTTTAACTTACCCTTCAAAGAAGAGGAAAACTACATGTTTTCCATCAGTTCATTAACCTTTCTACATTTGCAAAAACTTGAGTTATGAAAACACATCTAATGAAAATAATTTCACATTGTAGTTTGAATCTAGCAATTTTTTAATGGGCATAATTTTGAATAGAAAGAAACAATCTCCAAGCATAATAATGAGTCAATTAAAAAAAGAGAAATGATTCTAAAGCCAACTGTCATTAAACATACAAAAACCCCTCAATTCATTAATAAAGTTAAAGCTGGAGCTCTCAAAATCAAATTAACCTTTTCTACCTCAAAAGAATTCAAAGGGCTTAAACATAAGTGTCCAAAGTTATGTGAAACCAGACACTGCCTTTACCTCTGATTTGATGTTATTTCCTTAATCAATAAAATACCAAGACAGCATTCTGTCTTTCATACCAGCTACTTGGCAGCAAGCATAAAGAATTTGAAAAACAAACCCATTCACTTCTCTCTCCACAGATTTCTCTATCCATACAACTTATACATGAGTATCTCCAATAGCCACTGAGGAATTGGTCTTCTGATAAACTCATGTGTGTTTAAAACAAACATATCAATCAGTTTATAACCATGGTGGCCTTTCACTTAAACAAAAAGTCAAATATGAAAAGGCAAGAGACTTTCACTACTTTTCAACTTTAAACTTTCTAATAATTAGTAAGTTCACTTTGTATGTCAAAAGAGAAATATAGTTGTTGAGCTATGGTTATTTAGAATAAAATCCAAGCATAATCATATGCATTTTATGCATATTTTACCTTTAACCAAGATCATACAGTAGCAAAGAAAATAAAAATAAGATCCTAGTAGTACACAATCCTTAAAAACCAAACCAAAAAAAATATATAAAACTGCTATATTTCCACATCTCAGGCACATATTTTTCATGAAAAACTATAAAAAGAATATCAATCTATTAAATTAAGTATCTCGCAAATGGATTATACTGTAAATTTAACATTGCTTGCATTAGAATCTCAAACACTACCTTCAACACCCTGTGAGAAGGCATTTTCTGAGGCATAATCACAAACTAAAACTGCCACATTAATTCAAGGCTGCCACAGTACAAAGAGTAAACCAAAATATGGAACTTACCTTATTATAAATAAGTGGCAAACTGCAGGCACTTTTCAGCTTGCAGCTATCTAGCATAGTTGATTAGAAAGAAACAAAACATCTTTCACCCCAGTCAAAGAACTACATATTCAGGTTTTCCTTACTGAATCCGGGCGAGGGAAGCCATCCACCTCCAAGGAACAGTAATAGCCTCCTCCCAGAGAGCACTTGCTGCTCTGAACTGCAGCGACTTAGAATGAAAGTCAGAAGAACCCGTGATGTTTAAATACCATTGCTTCACATTCACAGGATATGACTCAACACTCTCTCAAACCAGTAGGGGTAGAGTTTCTCCTCACAAAACTGTTAGATTAGATAACAAACATCACATTTGGGGTCCTAAAATGTTTACAAACTAAAACTTAAAATTTTCACCTGTTAAACATGAATTTTTAGTAATTAACCTCTTCCCTTTGGCACAAGCTGCAAACAGAAATGAGAATAACATGGCACAAAGAACAACTATTCTGCTGGTTCTCTGCAGTGAACTAATTTAATATTATTAAAGATGTGTGAACTTATCAGCATCTCCCTGACAGTGGCATAAAAAAATAAAAGGCACCCTAAAGTCATTAACACTCCCATCAGTACAAAAACAATTTGTAGAATAAAACTCTATTCTCACATGCAAGAAATGGCAATTCTACACAACACAATAGCATCTCCTTCACTAAGTAGAGAAATGAAGTAGATTTTCATGTTTCACACAGAAATCCTGTCCCACGCTGTCATTATCTTGTGTTGCTCACTCTGCCACCTCTCCAACTCCAAGCCCTCCTTCCTCTGTTTTGTGAACATTTCTGAAGGAAGGTGACTAATGACACAACTCCTCCAGTGAAGTGGCAATTTGCTGCACTTTCACCACTACCCGCTGCCTTTTAATTCTGAGCTGTGTTAAGCTTGATAACACATTGAATTATTATATTTGGACACATCAGTCAATAAATATGATAGACTTAGACCCTTGGAGAAAAATCTACTACCTAAATTCAGTTGCCAACACCATCAACAAGAACAAAAAGATAAAAAATTGTCGGTAACAGCAAATAGTAAAAAATCATCTAAACTAGGACTGTTCAATGTGAGTCACATATGTAATTTCAAACATTTTAGTGGTCACATGAAGAAAGTAAAAAGAAACATGTAAAATCAGTTTTAATATTTACTCCAATATATCTAAAATATTTCAATTTCAACATGTAATAAATATAAAATTATTGATTAAATATTTTATAATTTTTGTACTAGTCTTGGAGATCTGATGTGTATTTTACATATATAGCACATTTTATTTTGAACCAGCTACACTTAACTGCTCAACAGCTGTACATGGCTACCATACTGGACAGCATAAATCTAAAGTTTGAGGTTCAATCTTAGTCCTCAGGTTTCAGTTCAGAAGTCTCTCTTCAGAAAGGCCTCATCTCCCTGAAGTGATCTTGCCCTATTACTTTCTATCTCCTGATCCTTTCTATTTCCAACATAGTGCATTACAGCCTGAAATTTTCTCCTTTACTCATTTGTTTATTTATCATAAGTGGCCCCTGACAATAATGTAACAAACCTGAAGGCACAGATCTTGGTATAGTCAATATTTTATCCCCAGCCCCTGGCGTGGTGATCACTACACAACAGAATTTCATAAATACTGTTTAATAAACAAACAAACAAACAAATAAAATACAGAATTTGTGGAATGGTTTGGCAAATGATCATATTGCTAAATTTTTAGCAAATATATTAACACTTTCCTACATTGAAAAGTTATCTCTTTTCTATAATGTCCATAATCTTCAATCTATAACATGCTTTATTTTCATATACAATATTATGTAAAAACAATATGCTTGTTTCATTTACTCTAGCAAAAATTTAGAAAGATACTTATAAAACTACTCTATTCTTTACGGCATAAATCTGGATATCATAAGGATGTCTATTTATCTCCTACTCACAAAACCATAAAATATATCTATAAGATATTTGTAGAGGACATTGATATATTTGCCTGACCAGCATACGTGCCTCTGCCTTCTGGTGTCATTATCCCCATTTTTATCCGGCGAATCACCCACTCTTTCCTCCTTCTCAAACCATGTGGTTTGGGCCATGAGGAGCTGGCCCCAGAAGTGGGCATGTGGCCTTTGCTTGATCAATCAGTGTACACTACCCACAGAACTACAATGATAGGGTCAAGAATGGCAACCTAAACTGGTTTGGTGAGAGCCAACCCCTCCACATTTGCTGATATTGGGGGAAAGGTTGTTAAGTTTATAGAATATAAGCCTGGAACTGCTGTTTGACATACTTGCTACCACATGAAGTAAGGCCGTCAGAAAATGGGGCCAACCAAGAGAAAAACAAAGTCAAAGATACGAAAGGCAGGTTATGGACCACTGTAGTTTCTAGCTCTGGTCATACATTGTCACATCTGCCCTCTGTCATAATGATGGGTGTACTAGAATGTTCACTACAGAATTTTTTGTAAAAACTGGAAACTTTGCAATAGGCCAGGAACAGTAGAATGTTAAATAATGGGTTCACCATACTAAAGAATATTACATAGCTATTAAAAAGAACCAGGCTATCTAGATGCAAAAGCTGCCTTAACAAAACTTCCTTATTTAAATGGAAATAACATGTTGCAGAAAAACACATTATCCCAGTTATGGGTACATGGATTTTTATATGCAAATTCATAGAAAAGGACCTGGATGACTGCACACCAATTGTAGACAAGTGGTTATTTCTGGGAAAGACATCTGAAAAGAGAGTCATGGGGGACAAATTTTGCTCAGTTTATTACCTATTGCATAAATCTTATAAAATTAAAATGAATTCGTGTATTCTTTAGGTTATCTGAAAGGAACATGTTACTCTTTAAAGTAAGATAACAATTCGGTTTTTATATCTCCATATTATACTATATTATTCCCACTCTAAATGGATACTCTTTTTTATTATTTTTTTAAAACAATGTAACAGACATAAAAGTGCTCTTCTCTGCCCCACTGTCTCCATTCTTTACCAGTCCAAATGTATGTATTCTCTGATTTTTCAGTCTGGCTAAAGAATATGCCGAGATAGAGACAAACAGTACAGAAAGAGACAGAAATAGACAGCAAGCCACATTAAAATCTCCAATGTACCTTCTAACATTGGTCAAAGGCTTTGATTTATTTTTCCTCTTGGCCTCTGGAAAGCTCTTTTATTGACTTCAGTAAAATGCAGCTTGGATTTATTCAACTGTCAACATTAACAGCTAAATGTTTATAATAATATGGCTTAATCTAGTTAATCTTGAATCACAGTAACCTTGCTTATTACAATTCACTGAAAAACATCTAGTCTCTGAATTAGGCATAACTGCTTTTCTAATTAACATAAAATCTAAATCTTTTGTTGCTTTTTGGCTTGTTTTAGTCCTCAAAAATCTTCATCTTATCTTAGATATGTACATACCACTCATGCTTTTGTATTTGCCTAGATTTCTACAGTATTACCTCTTTCATACTACATAGGGAAAGATGCATAGAGTCTGAGGCAGGAGTTGAGTCCTTCGGACTTTCAGTATAGCTAACCAGAATTTGAATTGATACACTGCTAACAAACTGATGAGTTTGTCAAGCAGTGAGTACTGCTCTATTTTATTCTCAAAACCCACTTATCCTAATAACTTAAACCTCCCACAGTCTGTTGACTTTCTCTTTTCATTCTCCTTGCCTCCACTTAAAATCTTAACATGCCAAATTTGCTTCAGATTTTCTGGAAGAAATAAAAGATCACAGACACAATTGAAACACCCAGATGCTCCTTCCTTTCTCTCCAAAGGTAAATACTCTCCAGGGTTATCTTTTATCATTCTCATACATCTTTTTATACTTCTGTGAAATATTTGTATATTCATAACAAGATATTGATGCATGTTTTATGCTTTATAAAATGGTACATAGTATTTAGAGCTTTTAATTAATTTTTGCTTTACATTATCTTCTTGGGATTTACATGTAGTTTTGCAGTTTATTCTTTTTAATTGCTATATAGCATTCTACTTCATGTATCTGCTCTCCTGTTGGTGGACATTTAGGTTGTTTTTAATCTATTGCTAGTATTAAACTACTCTAATTCTTGTACATGTGCAAGAATTTCTTTAAAGATATACACCTAGGAATGGAATTATAAGGTTATAGAATATGCATAGCTTTACCTTTACTAGATATTGCCAAACCACATCCCAACATAGACTAATTTATAATTCAACTGGCAATGTATGAGAGGTGTTGTCACACTAGAGTCTTGCAAACAATCTCCACAATACTGATATTCCAGTCTCTAACATTTTTGCCATTGTGTATGACTGGTATAGAATCTTAATGTTTTAATTTGGTTTCTTTGATTACACTGAAGTTGAGTGTCTTATCTTATTACTATTGGCCTTTTTCCTATTGGAGTTGTTTGTCTTTCCCTTACTTATTTTTGGGAGGTCTTTGTAAATCACCCTTCAGTGTGTGGTTTGTTCCATTGCTTATAATGTCTTTTGCTATTTGTTTATTATTTTAAAATTTATGGTTTGTTTTTAATTAAAAGTTTATTTTTTCAATTATCTATATTTCTTTAGTTAAAAATCTGGTGAAACTTAAGTAGTCCTTAGTCATCATTTCTAAAGCATTCCCAACATTAATGTCTATTAATCTGCATATCTAAAGGGGAACTGAGAAGGATTCCTATTTCCAATGAAAAGTTCAGTTCATCATTTATTAAGTACCTGCTATATGCCCTCTACTGTATCAGAAGGTATAAACATGAAACAGCCGATAGAATCAAGATATATACAGTCCAACTGAGGAATAAAACTTGTAAGCAGATGACGACAATGATGATAAAATGCAGAAGTAACCATGTGCCAGAAATTGTGCTAATTCAGTATTTAATTTAACAATGGTTTAAATAAGTTGGAGTAAATGCTATTATAAGAGATACATATAAGGTGTTATGGAAGCATAAAGAGACTATGTTATTACCTTGCACCACGAGATCATTCAAGACATAAAGTAGTGAAATTTGAGGAAGTATGAACCTATGAGATATAGTAAGACCTACAACTGACATTTCTATTTTCGCAAGCATATCTATTTTTCCAAGTAAATCACTCATAAATTAATCCTAATTTATTTAGAAGATTAATAAGAATTAAATGTGAGATTATTCATTTAAAAAAAAATGCTTCCTTGGGAAATAAATTCATTTTTACAATTGGTGATCCAATTACATAATGACATTGTCTCATTCATTAGACACAAAGTTTTTTTTAAAAGCCAGTAGTTCTTAAGAATCATAACAAATAGTACTTCTTCCTATATTGAATTATTAATAATTTAGAACATTGAAGTTAAAAATAAGCTCATTCCTTTAAAAGATTCTGTGGTAAAACATTTGTAAATAAAGCATCTAAATTCATCTGTTTTATAAATGCGATATTCACATTATGTTTCTCTCAGTGTAGGTAATAACTATAGCCTTTTAAAAAGTGCAGAATATAGGAGCATTTAATATTCTTCACCCAGGAGGAAGAAAAGACTTGGGCTAGAAACAGAAAGGGATGGCAAGCAGCATTACATATTTCCTGAGGAAAAATTAAGGGTATCCCACTTCCTTGAAGCTATGAGCTTTACACTTCAGTCCTCATATCACTGTAACCCTCTAGGATTTAAAATGTATAATGTTTTCAATACTTGAGGGTGACAGTGAAATGAATCTGGAAATGAGAAAATAAGACTGTCATCTGAGAGTTAAAATTTGAAATAAAAATACAGTACATACAGATAAATGAAGGCAACTTCAATTGTCAGAACGGAGCAAACTGAAATGTCTAGAGGCACACACACATTACCAGCAGGTAATGCTGATCAGTGTCAAGGACCAGTGAGGGACATGGGGAACTAAATGAAGGGCAGGACTCAAGACTCATCTAAAGGGGATGGCCTCTCATCTCCAGAGGACTGACCTAATGTGGGAAAGGCCCAGGAAGGCCCGATCTCTGAACTTTTCAAGAGAGACTAGAGATCAGGTTGGTTATATACATACTCCTGATTCAAATCTTAGCCTTAGGTAAGCAAAAGTTTTTGAAGGCCAAATTTGCCCCAGGAATAGCTAGTCTTGGATCCTGAGACTGAATTAGTACTCTCTCTGGCATGGCAATAATCTGATTGAACATCCTGACACTACAGATAGAAAGACATCCGTTAGATAAGGAAATAAGTACAAAGCAGTCTCAGAAGCAAGCATAGGCAGTGGCCATTCAAACGCTGAGAGAAAGTGCTCTGGGCTGGTGGCATCTGCTTTTTTATTGTTCATCCTCCTCTTATTCTGTTAAACCCATGAGTCTGAGAACAAACTGCCCTTCTTAGTCCAAGCTCACCAAGCTGCTTCCTGATTAGAATTTGGTATCTAGTCGGCATGAATTCAGGAAGAACTTTTGGAAACTTGAGGGACTTGAGGAGCAACTCAGCAGCTTGTTTCATTATAAATTTATAAAGTGATAGCTAGGTTAGAGGTGCAGCCTGCCTACAGGCACAAAATGGGCTGGGTGGGAACCCGAGCTGCCAGGCCGCAGCAGTTTCGCTGCTCACTGTAAATGGAAACACTGGCATTCTGATTCTGTTCTTTAGTTGTATGAGCTCTGTTAATAGGCACCTGGCTCTGGGGGACAGACGGGCTCTGGAACTGCCGATAAGTGTTGTTTCTGGGTCCACATGGCTTTGGGCCAGACCCTAACACAACTTCACCCTGCAATGCCTCTTGAGAACTTAGGTGATTTATCTTAAAGCCTCCCTTACCCTCACTCTGCCCCCACGGTGATCCTTTTCAGAGCATCTCTACATGGTTCTCTGGAGGTCCAAAAAGTGACCTAGAGGTATGAAGTGGAGAATCAAAAATAAAACTCAAAGAACAGGGAAAGAAAGGTCACAAAAATAAAATATATATTTATAATCACTGGTGCTAGGAAGCAGAAACTATGCTATATGCTTGTTATAGACCATCTCATTTAATTCTCAGAAACTGTGATGCTGGTACTACTTTTGGCAATTATTCTCTTTTACAAAGGAAACTTAGGCTTAAAGAGGTTAAGTTGACTACACAAGCAGTGAAGCTGGGATTAGAACCTGAACACTCCCACACCGTACTATGTCATCTGTATACTGTATTTCACATTTTTTTAAAACGTCAAATATTTATGATGCACTTAATATGCCAGGCACTGTTCTAAATACCTTACCTACATTAACTAATTTCTTCCTCATAATAACCCTATGACAAGTGCACTAAAATTCTGATAAGGGACCTGAGGTAAAGAGAAGTTAATTAACTTGCCTAAGATTATACAGCTAGTAGGTGGCATAACCAGGATTCAAACTCAGGTGGTCTGGCTCCAGCGACCCTGTTCCCTGTCTCTGTGCTACTCTCACAATGTTCCCTAGGAGGAATTGATGAAGATTGAATTTTCAATACTAATTTCAGGACTATTGTAAGTACAATTTTTCAAGAGAATGGATAGAAACACAAGGGAAAGAAATCTCTTATGTCATACCATTTCTCTTGATTATATACCGATTAGAGAAATCTGAGGAATGCAGAGCAAGTAATAACCATAAAATACTACAGGTCTGGCTATATCCAAGGAGGGTGACAAATTTAATCTACATTTTTTTTTCTTCACTTTCTACTGTAGAGGGAATGAAAGGAATGAATACCTTTTATTTCTGAATTTATAAATCCTAGGAGGTAATGATTGGGGTATTTTTGAGAAATCTAAGATGAGGCAAATATTACAGAATTTAATTTGGAGGTCATTTTCTCTTAAAAACCAAGTAAGTTTAATTTCAGAATAAAAGCATATCAAACATAAAGAAATCGATGTGGCTACCTTCTACTTTAAGCCAAACTTTCTGTTAAACTTAAAATGGAATGTTCAGATCCATAAATTGCCAACTTTTATTAAGAATAATACTTTGGAATTGATTTGGTAAAAATAACACCTTCTGACTCATATTGTAAATGTGAAAACTTTTCCACTTAAGTAGTGAGAAAAGGCCTTCATTGGTTCCTATGCCACTTAATCCAACTTAGACATTTTCGGCCAGGGTCTAAGAAGGTAACTCTATCCTGAATTCAGAAAATCTCTTTAGTCTTGGATCTATCCAAGTTCCCCTGCATTCTCTGCAGTTTGATTTAGTGCAAAAACTCTTTCAGGAAACCACCATCCTGGGAGATTGAGCATGTTACTGAACCAGTTCATAAGGTGCCACTGAACAAAAGGGGACCATACCTACAATCCTTTTTTGCTTCCAGCCCTCTGTTCTGTAAAACAGTCCAACCAATTTGCTTAACACAATTTATATAGTCTGGTCATCAAAACATAGCTTACTCCCCCTGGCAATACTGCTTCCTGGTCTTATACTTTATAGAATTCTCAGTACAACCCACAAAGTATTTAAGAGAATTGTTCTGGAATAGGAACCACCAATTTAGACTAAAAGAGATAGAGACAGCACAAAATGAAAGTGGACTTTAGATACTTACTGACACTCTGTGGCTAGTAAACAGGCCTAGCAGGATATTTAGTTGCAATTGCAGCCTTTTTCTTTTCTTTTTTTCTTTTTCTTTTCTGTTCTTTTATTTATTTATTTATTTTTATTTTTATTTTTGTTTTTTGAAAATAAGAGCTGACTCAGAAGGCAGAACCAAGAGCCTAGAGGACAGAACCAGGAGCTGAAAGGGCAATTTCCAGATGTAGGACCACACCCTAATGAAGAAACTGGCAGTATGAGCCTGGCTGGATTTCATGCTCGTTATGTGACATTGATTGCTGTGTGTCTCCTGCTTTTCGGCCCCTGTCACTTTAAATGAATATGTCTGTAGCTGTTTACCCATGCCTGCCTTGTCACTGAAAACTGGATATTGTGGGGGCGGGGGAAATGGGGAGATGTTGGTCAAAGTTTCAGGTATACAAAATAAGTAAGTCCTGGGGATCTAATGTGTAGCATGGTGACTATAATTAATACTATGTTGTATACTTGAAATCTGCTAAGATTGTAAATGTTCTCATCACACACAAAAAAGGATAACTATGGGAAGTGATAGATATGCTAATAGCTTGATTGTGGCAATCATTTCACAATGTATACATATATCAAAACATCATATTATATATCATTTATATATAATTTCTATTTGTCAATTATACCTCAGTAGAGCTGGGGGGGAGAAAGGAAAGTTGGGTGGGTGTGTGCTGGCGGGGATAACTTGTCTCTTCAGTTCGGAATTCCTCAGATTTAGCAGCTGTACCCAAATAACTGCATTTAAGGTGCCTAATCTTCACCTAGATAAAATACTAGACTTCAAGTGGATGTTTAGATATAAGGATCTTGGGGAAAAGGGTGAATATATTTTGCATGGGAGATTGATGTGAGTTAGAGCTGCACGGCAGATTATCGAAGATTGTGTTTTCCATAAAGGACCACACACGAAAAAATCCTTCCCACTCCATATGCTCTTCTATGTGACTTTGACATTCCACCCATCGATAGGTGATGGGAAGTTCCTTCCCCTTGAATCTGGAGAGGATTGTGACTATTGCAGAAGTGATGTTGTGTGACATTTGAGGGTTGGTCATAAAAGTTGGTACAGCATCCATCTGGTTTTCTTGAGGGCATGCTCTTATCACCCAGTCACCATACCCAAGGAAGCCCAACCAGCCCATGGAGAGGCCCACAAGGAGAAAAAGCCAGGCTAATAGCCGCAGCTGAGCTTCCTGGAAATGGCCAGCACCAAGTTTTTGGTGTTTGAATAAGTCTTAAAAGTGGATCCTCTAGCCCCCAGATGAGTTATGTAGTATGGAGCAGAGATAATCTGCTCTTGTCAAGCCCTGCCAAATCTGCATATTGATGAACAAAATAAATGGTTGATATATCTTAAGCCACTAAGCTTTGGGGTAGCATATCATGCCGCAACAAGTATTTTCTTGGCTGTTGTCTTCTCTCTGCATTCCCCATGACTTTTATAAAACATAAAGCTGATCAAGTCATGTCTCAAACTTCTCTATTTTTTTTTCCATTTGGATCTCTGCCATCAAACTATAATCACCTTGAGGTCATAAATGATTTCTTAGCATTAAGTAGCATTAAAAACCTACTGAATAAATCAATTATCAAAGTATTTCGGTCCTGGAACTTTAACAGGATCTATAATGGAGTCTTGACTTATAACATGTAAATTCTATGAAATTGAATTACCAAATTAACAATACTGTTGATTTCCCTTAAATGAATCTAAGGTAAACATTTTTAAAGAATTAATTCACTTGCCAATGTTAAAATAGTTTGTACTTATAACTTGAGAGACAACCTTGATGAAAATACCTTATGACTAAGGAAATACAGTCGGAAAAATTACACACGTTTCTTCATAAGCAGTTGATAAACTTTTGCCTAAACCTTAATAAGCTGACTTTAACACTGAACTATAAGTACAACCATAGTTCTTCTGTATTATATAAAAGCACAGCATTATAAGCATTTCTCAATATCAAAGTATAATTTTTGTTATCATTTCTGAGAATTTCTAATTTTTCTGTTAGCACAAGATATTATCCTAAATATTTTTTATCCTAAATATTCCTTTATTTTATCTGTAACACACAACCACTCTGAAATTCTACTTGAAACAAATTCTTGGTATTTGTACTTTTTGCTTTATTTTGTTTTGTTTCTTAGTGATTGCTTCTGTCCAAGGCAGATTACTTTCCCTTTTATTATTTATGTTAGATTTTTTATGAAACCCATTTCCTCCAGGAGTTTTAGGTGTGTGTGTATGTGTTTTGTTTGTTTGCTTTAATGAACATCTCCCAAGCTTTGCGATAGCAAAGAACAACAAAGTTAGAAGGAAAAGATCACAGAGTGAAGAGCAAGGTCAAAAGTGAATACGGTTTGATTTATTTGTAGACAGTGAGTACTCAGGGAATTGTGAAATTAACTACATCCAAATCTAATTCCACTTTACAGTGTTACCCTAGGGGGAAAAAAGGTGTTTGGCTTTCTCATTTTTAAGTTAACTTTAGGATTCCTGGTTCCAGGTTATTCTGCTTCTGTAAGTCTCTTACATTTGTGTCAAGTACAAGAAATTAAGTAGCAGTCCCTTGTCTTTGTACATTATGCTGGATTTGGGCAAAGCTGAGTGGAAAAGCAGCCTGAAGTTGATGACTCTATTTGACTTTTGCTATATTTAAATTCATTGAAGAAATGAACTGATATGTCACATTGGGAGGAGGGTTGTGACAGTGGATTTGAAATAAAGTGGGAGGTGAAGAGACTTCTGTGGGTACCTTGCCCTGAGGGGTGGCAACATCTCTTAGGGGAAAGCTGGTATGTCCCATTTATGAAAGTGGAACCTTAGACACTCCAAATGGGGACTCAGAGTTAAAATTAAGCTGATTTAAAGACACTGAAGTAATATGATATTTATCACACATTGATTTTGTGGGCAGAGACTCATTCAAAAGTGCCACATCTTCAGCCAAACAAATCTATAAAAGCACATGCCAGTGCTCCATCTGTGCCTCACAAGAGTATTCAGTATTTCCATTGTGGAGATTGTGACTTCTTGAAAGATTTGATAGAGACAAAAAAAGGCAAAGTATTTCAACAGCTTTTTAAAGAGGGTATTAAATACCCCGTTATAGTTAGTGGACAAAACACCAAAGAACTTTCTCATTCTCAGTCAGCTAAAAAGGAATTTCTTAATTGCTTGTTCAATTTGATAGTTTTAAGTTTATGATAAAAAATAAACCTCTTACAACCAATATTGCTTCAGTTGGTAATGACACAGAAACTTCCAAGAGAAGTGATTATATGCTACTCGGCTTCTGCTTTGTTGTGAGACTTAAAGTAGTGAAGGAGAAGAAAGAAAGACAAAGAATGCATGTGAAGCAAGAACGGGTAAAGCAAAGATTTGCTTCAAAATCCACTTGAGAAAATAGGCCTGCTTAAAAGAGCTTCCATAAATGGTTGAAGCTCTCATTCTTGCAGTATGCTAAAGCACAGTAGCTTTGCACATCTTACAGAGCTAAGTGAAATAAATGGGAGCAGAACTTCAAGAACAAAAACTAAACACCATAAAAGGCCTGAAATACCTTAGAATGAGCAAGATTTTAATTATGAAGTCTTTTTATGAATATTGAGTAGAGCAGAGAATCAGTTGAATTTTCAAAATAGTTCCCCAACCCATCAATGAATATTATATTATTCTAAAATATATATTATATGCAATATTATTCTAAATAACTCTAATGGGAGCCCCTGCTACACAATTTTGTGATTCCACTACATTTTTGTTTTTTCATTGTGTTTAAATATGTCATGCATTATAATTGTGGTAGGTTAGGGGGCTTCTACCATGACAGTGAATTGTGATTTGTAATACTTTTTTCCCTCTGATTATAATGGTAATCAATATTTTACATATTAGGAAAATACTAAAAACATAGCTTAAAAATTGTCTACAATATCAACTCTTACAAGTAACTAATGTTAACATATTTATGTCCTCAACAAATATTTATTGAATACCTACTTTGTGTCAGGCTCTTGTCTTAGAATAAAAATACAGCAACATTTCCATACAGCTAATGAGAAGAGCCAGAAAATAAACCTATGATCAAATAAATAATAACAAACACTAAAAAAGTAATATGAAGAAAATAAAATAAGTTAATGTCATAGTGAGTGGCTGATGAGTAGAGAGAATGAAGAGCTTGAACAAGCAAAGGAAGGTTCGTCACTTTGACAAGGTAACCCTTGAGCGAGAGCCAATTGGTGAGAAGGAAGCAGTTGTGGCGAGACCTGGGGAAGGTTATTTTGGTAGCACAGGCCAGCACAAGCACAGGCTCTAGGCAAGAAATGATCTTCTGGTGTGGAAGAAACAGGAGAAGGCCTGCGTGGCCACAATGTAATGAGAGATGGGTAGAGTCAAAGGAGAGGGGCTGGATGGAGGCCTAATAGTATAGGGTCTTAGAAATAGTGGAAAGAACTTTGGATTTTATTTTGGTGATTTCCATGATGGGAATCACATGATCTCTTTTAGGAAGAACACTATCACTGTTGTGTGCAGGTTAGATCACAGGAGACAAAAGGGTGAACATGAGTGCACCTGTCAGGATATTGTTGCAGGAATCCAGGTGGCTTGGATGAAAGTATTAAGATTCAAGATGTATTTTCGGTAAAGGTGATATGAATTGCTAATAGGACAGATCAGAAAGTAAAGGGGAAAAAAAGATTACAGATGATTCTTAGGTTTTTAGTCTAAGCAATTGTGTGCTTAGTGGTTTTATGTGCAGAGTGCGAAATTTCATAAATAAAGGTCCTTTTATCACACAGTAAGATACATTATCAAAACTGTACCCATTTTGTTAGCTTTTAAGAAGCTCAGAGACAAAATGTGTTAAATTATATTTATCAGTATCTGAGATTTTTATTGATCCACCTAAATATATTTTTATTGATCCACCTAAATAATTTCTGGTCTTTTTTCATTATTTATTTAGGGTCCTATTTTATAAGTAATACTAGATTTACCTTTTTTTAACAGGTTAAGGTTATTATAAATAAAAGTATGATCCCAAACAAGGACACATCCCAGATTCTGAGACTGAACAATACTTATTCTTATTGGTCACTTTTATTTCTTCTTTTGTTATGGCTGACTTGGGTCCTTGGCCTATTTTTAAATGTGTGTGTGCGTGTGTGTTTCCTCACTAATCTAAAAGCATGATTTCACTCATATGTGGGATATAAAGCTGAAAGCAACAAATGAATAGGACAGACAAAAACTCATAGACACAGAACAACAGTTTAGTGGTAATCCAAGGGGAAAGGGGAGTTAGATAAAGATAAAGGGGTGGTCAAATACATGGTGATGGAAGATTTGTCTCTGAGTGGTGAACACGCAATGCAATACACAGATGATGTATTATTGAATTGTACACTTGGAACATATAATTTTATTAACCAATACCGCCCCAATAAACTTAATTAAAAAAACACATACTTTTTAAAAAATACTAAGAATATTAACCCTCGATCTATATGCAATCTTGATTTCTCATTTGCCTTTCTATTTTGTTTTTGGTGTTTTCTTATACATGAATATACTTCATTTTTCAAATTGAAAAATTTATCAATATTTTCCCTCATGATTTCTTGTCATAATGGTATGCCAGTTAAATATTCACTTTTTGCACTCACCTTTCCAATCTATTTCAGACTAAATCAATCATTCATTAAATGGGGTTTATTGTGGGCTTGGTGTTAGGGACACAGTATGCTTTCGTTACATAACTGCATTATTTCTGGCACTTCCACTTTTGAGTGTTCTGTCTTCCAAGATTTTCACTGCCAACTTACTTGACAGGTCATAACACCTAGCACAACTAGTGATGTTGTTATTTCATCACTGCATATCTCAGAAATGAAATTATCGAATCAGTTCAAAACATCAAGTCAATTCATCATAGGTAAGAGCAAAACAAACCCAACCAAGCAATGAAAAAGGGCAAGAACTAAATTTGAATGCAGATAGAAATGAACTAAACTAACAGTTTGCCAAATAGATCACATAGCCACATAGAGCAAACATTTATTCTAAGTATTCCCACCTAAAGAGACAAGAGATTCCTAAATAAATGACTGACTCCCAGTCTGAGGCAGAGAAAGCACAAGGTGAATTTGAGACATTTTACGCCAGAAAGTGACAACACACTCAAAGATGAATAGGTCATGCCATAAGAATAAAAGATCTAATAAAAGATCTCCAAACTATGAGTCCATAGTAGCATGAGAGAGAGAGAGAGAGAGAGAGAGAGAGAGAGAGAGGAGAAAAATCTTCTTTGCAAAGTATTCCTGATAATAGACACAGAAGGGAGACTTCTGGTTTATGGTCCAGCATATAAGAAGCTTGGAATTCATTATGTCATCACAGCAAGTAAAAAGCTGAACAAACTAAAAAAATCTATGACTCTTAATCTGGCAGAAAAATGTGGTTACAGGGCAAACCACTGCTTCTAAACTTAGAGGTAAACAGGCAAATACAGAGAATGACAGCCTAATGGAGCAAAACAAATCCACCAGCAGAAACCTCTATGGAACCAGTGCCAAACCAAGATAAACCTAAACTGTAATTGACACATTGCTGGAAGCTCAATGTGAATGTCTTAGAGTTAAAAACTCAAGGGAAGCCCAGTCTAGCCAGCCTCAGCTGACTCAACAGCTAACTGCAGATTCATGAGTGAGTCAAGCCAGTACCAGAAGAAAAGCCCAACTCAGCCCAGCTCAGCCCAGCCAAAATGCCAACTTGTAGAATTATGAGCTAAATAAATGGCTATTGTTCTAAACCACAAAGTTTAGGGGTGGTTTACTATGCAGCAAAAGCTTACTGATACAGTGCCATCCTTAGTGACTACCATAATATCAGACATTTAGAAGGCACACATCACAAGTTGGATAAACATATTGTTGAATAAATTAATGTAATATAATGCCCATGGTATGCCAGTGGTGTTCTAAGTACTAAGATACAAAGAGAACAGGCGTGGTCTGTCATCAAAAAGCTTTCAGGCTAGAAGAGACAAACAATTTGATGGTATTTGCACAAGCTATTGCAGCAATCCATGACAGTGGTACACTCAGGGTAATGTGGGAGATGTCCAGGCCCAGATTAGGGGTAAGGTTTAGAGAAAGCTCTGTGAGGAGGTGATTCATTAACTAAATGTTAAAAAATTAGCACAAGTAACTAGCTGAAGTAGTGGGGGTTGTGTGGGTGTGTGTGTACTGTACAACCAGAGAAAGGTAAAGAAAGCTATAAACTAAACTGCTCAGGAAACTGGGACTGGAGTAAGAGGGGAAGATGATTACTGTTAGTGGTCACTCTATTAATAGCTATGTGGACCTAGCAAATTATTTCTGCTCTCTAAGTGTTCATTTCCTCATCAGCAAAATAGGGTATGAATTGTACTTGGCACTGAGAGTTGTTTTGATCAATGAATAGAATAATCTATGTAAAGTACTCGCACAGTGCCAGCATATAATATGTACTTAATAAAGAATGTTTATTATTGTTTTTATTGTCTTGTTGCCATAAGCACATATTTCTTTGAATTTAAAGGTATTTCAACAAAGTAGAAAATAAATACTAATCAAAGAGATCATCGAACACTACAAATATATATATGTAAACCCTGGAAAGAAGCGAATTTTTTATCTGAATTTTTATATTACATGTTTCTATAATAAATCAAATAAATAAAAGTGGAGAATAGGTTTTTCAGACAGAACAGACAGCAAATATAAAGATAGGGCAATGTGAAACTATATGGCACATATGTGAGAGTGCAAATAATATGACCAAAACATGATGTGCAAGGAACGGGGTTCTGAGAGATGAGGCAAAGAAAATAACAAGAGCTAGGTCATAAAGGACCTCATATATAAAGCAGAATTTGGAGTTTATTTCAAAGGCAATGAGAAGCCATTGCTACATTTTATTTGGAATTATGTATGTAGCAGTCTTAGAAAATAATGAAAATATACACTTACTATTTAAGTAAGAGTGAGATGAGGACATTTTATATATTCAAGTTTTGGGTGTTTTCTATATAGATCAGCGCTTCTCCAGCATAAGGGATTCCAAGTATTAAGACCCTCTACTCTAAAAGGGTTTCCAGGTCAGTAGATGAGACAGCCTTGGAAGCAAAGTGCCATAATTTAATACACTCTGTTGTGATAGAGAAATAGATCAAGTTCTATGAATATAATGGGTTGGAAGTGCTAACCCATTATATTCTGGGAGATGAGGAGGTGCAGGGATATTAAGGACAAAGCTTTAAGAACTAAGATTTGAGTGGTGTACTAAATGAAATATGACCCCAGGCTCTGTGAATTCTGTGATCTCTAATTGCTCTATATGCCAAGCCTTCCTATAACCCTGTCTATCATATCAGAGTACCATGTCTATTCCTGCATCTGCTGCTTGTGATTACTGACATGAATGCCTTAGATATCAATTATAAAATGAAGAATTATTAATAATATTATATAACCTGGGCCCAATAGAATTAAATTACAAACATTACATATTTAGCTTTACCCCATTCCCAAATCCCAGAAGTGAAAGTTAGTATTTTCACCTGTTGCTCAGAGAACTCAAACTTACAATAGCTCTCTAAACTCAATTAATTAATCGATCACACAATTTAACAAAAATCTGAGTTGATAATTTTGAACCTATGGCTCTCAAGTTGATCAATTTGAGATTTTGTTCAATGTCAGATGGAACATTAAAAGCCATATGTTATGATTTATCCCATGAAATTTGAATGTTTGGAAAAACATAAATCCACAGTGAAAACTTAAGCTAAATCCAATATGAAAACTTTAGAATAGCTTTGTTATCATATGAGCTACCATATTCAGTTTAGCAAGAGCACCCACTGGCCACCTCTCCAATCCCCAGGCATAAGCAGCCACCACGTATGGTGGCACACAGTGACCCTTCTTACCAGAAACCCTGTCCAGTGTATCCATATTTTTAAGTTTGATATTTGTGTTCAGTCTGTGTTCATCTACACCACAATGTGCACTTTTACTTTGTTAGCTGTTTTAAATTTAGCTGCTATACCAAAATCTACTGCAAGAGCAAGTATACACTAAAGAATAGATACCATGGGGTTTTTTTTCCTTTTATTTTTTTTAAGAATTAGCTTTAGATTTATTTTTTTCCATGCATAAATTTCTTTATTTTTATTTATTTATTTTTAAGGTGACATTGGTTAACAAAATCCAGTAAGTTTCTGGTGTACAATTTAATAGTAAAGCATATATATATATATATATTGCACTAAGTGTTCACCTCCCATAGTTAGACTTCTTTCTGTCACCACATATTTGACCCTTTTATACCATGGGTTTTCCTATAACACAAGAAAAAATTCTCAGCAGTTATCAAATTTCTGACTAGGTTGGGAAAGATAAGTCATTATCTTCAATATCTAGTGACCCTTCCTTGCTTTCATAAAGTGTCTCACATATAAATAGGCAAGACTATAAATGAGATGAATATAAAATAATGTTCCTTTGGATAAATAAAATCCCCTAAGCTCCTCCTTTACCATGATCTATTATGAAAAAAAATTTTTTTTCTACATATTCATGTGCCCCATTAAAGGCTACTTCAAGTGGTGCTAAAAAGTTTCCTAAAAATAGACCTGTAATGCTTCATTCCAGTATGCTGCATACAGTCTGTGTCATTCTCATACTAAAGATATTCTCAGTGACTGAGAACAACTTTAGCAGCTCTTGGCCAGTTAGTAAATTGTGGAACTAAGGTTTGAACCCAGCCAGTCCAGTTCCAGTCTTTGCTCTTAACTACCACTTTCTATGTCTCACTATCATTGAAGCTAAGGTTGATATCCCAAGAAAACATAGAAAACACTTAGTACATGTTAGCTGTTATTATTTTTGTTTGACTTGAGATATATACATACACACATATCTATAATATATTATATATTATAAATGTGATAATTTCAGAAAATCAATATAATAAAAAAACTAAACAAAGGAGTAAGAAAAAATTAAAATATTACTAGTAAATTAGGAAATAAAAAAAATAAAAGGTATAAGCTGTATTTCTGCCATGGGTTTTCTTTGGTTTACTATGACCATTTATTGTTTTGGTGAATAGTTCTGACCCATGATGACTGCAAAAATAATACAAAAGGGATAGTGCTGAATCAGATCTTCCACAAAGAAATAAAAGAAGAATATCATGTTGAATGTTAAGATGAAATTTTGTAGAGGCTCGAGTAAACTTTTAGGAAATCTAGGAAACAAAATAATAACAACAACTACTACTACTAAGTAATGGTGAGACTACTTATTTCTTAGAAGGCCTACCCAGCACTACACATTTCACAATCATATCCTCATGTAGGTTTGATACACCCATGTGTGAATGTAAATGATAATATGAAGACTCACCTTTTAAATTTTATAGGAAAGGTTCTGTGTAAAATAAAAGATTCTTACCTAGTATTTAAATTAATTTGCTGAAAAAATATTTTCCAGTGTATTAGTACTTTAATGCGAATATAAATATTAATAAAATTAATTTTTAGATAAAAATATAAAGAAGACTATTATATGGTTATAACTGTATATTCCATCACAGTTAGTGAAAGCTTATTTATATTCAAGTAGTAATTGATATGAAATTCTTTAAAGGTGAATTAATCTTTTCTAATAAATTGAAATATTCATAACATGAAATGAGTAGTGTACTGATATATGAATTTGCCCAACATCTCAATATAATGAAAACAAAACAAGTTTATTTGACACTTCATTGAAATCTTATTATATTCTGTTAGAGCAGAACCTTGCTTTCCAATATTCTTAACTAGTATGATTTTTCCAGACATTCACAAAAAACACAATATAAATCCAAGTTACCAAGAAGTAATATCTCAAGAGTAATAGAGGGCCTCAGAGAATCATATTTGCAAACCAAGGGAGAAAGAGGAAGGTATGCTGTTAGGTTTTAAAGAGTTTTTGATATGACTCTATAGCAAGTTTCAGTTTCACCTTGGCCTGACCTCATGACTCTATGACAGTACCTTATAAGGAGATTCCAGCATAGTGAGAACTCAGAAATGGACTTTCTCACAGAACTTGGAGTCATTAGTAGGGCCTCACTTGTCTGCCATGTCTTGGGGAGTTCTGGAATTAGTTTTCATGTGAGCACTTGTAACTCAAAAGACATTTTTTAAAGCATCCTAGGAACTTTTGTGAAGTACCGTAGAAACTTGGGCCAGGGTGCAGAAAAGATGTGTCTCGTCTCTACACTCCAGAGACCCTCTTGAGAATGATGGGACATGCAGGGAGCTTCTGCCACCAAGGTGGAGCCCTGGGAACGCTGCTAAGAGGGAAGTCCAGGAATTGTCCCTTACGAGAGCTACCATCAGGAATAACAGGGAAGAATGTCAGGCTAAACAAAACATGTCTTAGGATGCATCCATTCCAGCATGATTCATCTTTAAGAGAAAAATAATTCAGTCTACAATGGGCATAATATCCAAGACAAATATGATGATTAAGCTTTTAATATTCTCCATGCTGAGGAGGAAGAATACATTTTCCCCACCACATCTTACAGTTTTAGAGGCACAGAAACTCTAAGTGGAGGCTTAAATCTATTACTGAGTCCTTAAAAACACCACATCTACCAGAAGCATATAGCCCATTGGAAGGAGGTTAATCTAGTTTCAAACTTACAGTATATTTGCATTTGTGATCTTGTTGCCAACTGTTACCATTCTTAATTTTTAATATTTCCCTGGGGAACCAACACACCCCATTCTTAGAACACACAATTTCAGTGAAGCTGACCATAGGTAGGCTGTCCCTGACCCAGGTCTGGCCAGAATACAGTATTCCCCTGCACAAATAGGTTCAGGGATCAAAAGGCCACCTAAGGCAGGCCACTGAGACTCAGAAGATCGGACCAGGACTTGTGCCTAAGGTGTCTGCAGAGACACTTCTGAGCAGGCTAGCTGTCAGGGCGACATAAGTCTGAACCTGTGGGAAGTCCCCTTTGCCCCCATATGCAGGGAACCTGCCATACTGAGGACAGAAAAATCCAGATCAGAAAGAGAATGGGAGAAGCACGGTGTTCTGATGACATTGGAGAGATCCTTGGATCTTGTCAAGTCTGAAGCCACATATATCCCTGGATATCTCAGTCCCTGAGCCAATAATTCCTGTCTTGTTCAGTTGGATTTGAGCTGGCTTTTCTAACACTTGAAAGTCAAAGAGTCATGACTTACCTTACTCATATTTCTATTCGCCTCAATACAACAAACATTGACAGGGGACCTACTGAGAGACAGGCCCTGTGCTACGTACTAGGACTATAAATATGAGTGAAACATAGTTGCTGATCTCACCAGAGTTCTATGCTTGGCAGTAAACCTAAGATTTAAAAGTTCCCTACAGGGTAGCAGGCCATGTGCTGTTTTGAAAGCCACATGCAGTTTTGAAAGCACAGATCATGGATGTCTATACTGACCCCACCTCACTGGACCAGAACAGTCATTTTGAAGGGCAAGGACAAGGAATATACCCAATTAGTAAGCATGCTTTTAAAAACGTAAAACTGGCAGTATATTTTTACAGACTAATAGTAAAAGAATAAAATTATTGAGAAACTATTCTATGAGAACATTTATCATCTAAAAACAGTATTCTAAAACACAATAGTAAGTTTTAAAAAAAAAGCAGACTGGACCAAAAATAACAATATAGCATCTACGGCCATGCCACCCTGAACGTGCCCAATCTCATCTGATCTCGGAAGTTAAGCAGGGTTGGGCCTGGTTAGTACTTGGATGGGAGACCACGACTACCTAGGAATACCAGGTGCTGTAGGCATTAAAAAAAAAAAAAAAAGAAAGAAAAATAAACTCATACTAAATTTAGTTGGGTGTTATGACAGAGATAAAACAAATAAACCCAGAGAGAGCATGAAACACGGGCACACAATAATTTAGTTCATTTAGTTTTATATTTCAAATAATTTACTTTGACAGCATTAATCAATACTCATTTTCAATCCAAAAATGCATGAGGAAAGGGATTATCTTTCCAAATTGACATTTACTTAGTTCATATAATGCATCAGGTACTCTGGAGGACAGAGTATCGAGACGATTCAAGACGTCTGCTTTTAATAAATGAAGAGTAGCAGTTCCTCCTAAGAACATAGCAACATCCTTCAAGGAAGTAGATGAGACCATCAAGCTGAATCAAGAAGATCTTTTCCAAAGATCTCATATTATCATTTATCATATATAAATATTAACACTTTATTACAAAAGATTTTTAAGAAAGTCATTATAAAAAAATAAGAATTAGCATGTAAATTTTACAGAAATAAATCTAGTAGGAATACAAAGGTTGCGGTGTACAGCAAACCTTAAGTAAAACTAAGTAAGGTTTGCCTTTAGCCCTAACTTTTCTGAGCCCTGACTTTTGCTATAACATTCTTCAGGTGGCATATGCCCCTCACAGCCATTAATCTGGCAAGTTCTCTAAATTCTAAAGGTATTTCTCTCCTTTTGTCCAAGTATTGACCATTCATTCAAAATTCTTAAGCAGAAAAGAACGATATGCTACTAGGTATCCTGAAAAGCCAATTTCTTCAGGTAAGATAAGGCTAGGAAAACTTCAATCAGTTTTCAGTCTATTTAGTCTCACCATTCAGAGGCAATATGAATGGTTATACCATAAGGGAATTCTGGGGTTCACTTTCCAATAACATGGTTAAGTCAAGGTAAAAGAATTATCCAAACCAATCTGAGTGTGCACCACCGTTAAGAAAGATAAGACATATGTGCTCTGCATTATTCTTTATTTCCATACACTGGGGTTTATTTTCCTTTCCCCAGTCTCCTAGTAACAATTTCTTTAAAGACTGAGCCTTACCTGGGCTGCCCTAAGGAAAGAGATTTTTTTTACTATCTCCTCAAGTGCTCTTCATTCCAGGTACAGTTATAGGAGTGGCCAGCCTGACTCTGGACTCCACGAGGAGGTCCAGATGAACTGAGAACCTTTGCTAAAATTCAAGGCAGCTCTCTCCTGCCAGGTCCCAGGCTTTGACACGCCTTATTCACTGGCACAAAGAAACCTCATAAAATAATTCACAGCAAGGAGTTAATGATTAATAGCTAGTTTAATGTGTTATGGCTCAAACACAAGCCAGTAATATATTTTAAAAGAGCAAAGCAAAGGGGATGGAATATTACATTGGAATCTCAAAGACTTCGGCAGCTTGTAAAGTTTGTAGACCAATAAGGCATTCCAGCAGCCTTCAAATCAAATCAATTTCATAACAGTAATTTCACCGATCATAAACGAAAGCTGGCCTTGATAACAACTGGCAAATCACCTATATCCAGATACCTTTCCCATTTGCACCATCTGATATTGTTTCTTATGTGTTATAACACCCACCAATACAGGCAATAAAGTCCTTCACGCCTAGTGAACGCTAATAAATATTTGTGAAGGGGTCTTAGCATGGGCTGAAAGAAATTCAAAATAATCAACACAGCCTTGAAAGGATGAAAATTCACAAAAATATGTATAGGTAGAAACAATAAGTAGCTATCTATTATTTGGTATCTACTATAAGACAGATGATACTTTAAAAAATTTAAAATAATATGGCATTCAAAAGAATTACAAAAGAATTCAATAGAAGTAAAATTGTTTCATTGTAAAACCAGTCGATGCCTGGCATATGAGGATTACCTGACAAGGACATGTTCACTCTATTTACAAGTTTAGCAATAGCATGAACTAATCAACATACAACCTGAGGTCAATGGCATTTTTCCTACAGGAAGCTCAGTTGCCTTCATAGATCACCCAGAATTCAGGGATGTACATTCAGCACATTCAGTCTCAACCACTTAGGTTTCCCTTAACACACAAAAAAACAAACACACCTATTTCCCAGTATAAGAGGATGTACTCTTTAGGCGAAAGCAAGAAAGCAAGGCAGAGTATCAATGGAAAATTAAGAATGATACAAAGTAGAGTCAATTTACAATGCTGAGGCCCAATAAAATTCTAAAAGCCCCCCAAAGTGGACGATAATTATAAAATCATTATCAGATTCACTTATATTTTAAATATCTTTTTCTCTGAACACAAATTCTCAGATGATGAGGATCTTTTCTTGCTCACCAGGTGAAGTGCTTTATATGCTAGCCATATTCTCTTTACTCTTAACTCTCCTTTCAGGCAATTCCTGATATAGTGAACACTTTATAACTCCTGTCCCTTTAAATTTCAGAGTCTTCAAACTACAGATTGAAAAAAAATTTTAGTACAGAAAGTCAAAGCTGGATCATCAGGTTCAAGTCTAATTTTACAATTGAAGATGGCAAGAACTTGCCTAGAGTCAACTATAGGCAGAAAATAAGATCAGAAGACAAATCTACTGACCTGAATGAGGAAGTTGTTTCTTACACTTATGTCTCTGAGCCCAAAAGTTCTCAGTCATTACATTCTGCTGTAGGTTAATACCTTTGTCAGAAGACAATTTCCTTATATCAATACATTGTCAACTCAAATGTTTGCAGACAAGCAAAACAAGTCATAGGTACTTTTGCATAAATTCCCATTTCCTTTTAGAAGGAATATGCAAAATTAAAAAAAAAAACAAACAAACAGTAGATAGCTTTACTGGGTTCACAGAACCACCCAACAGAACCGTTCATAGACTACGCCTATAACAAGTACATCATTAACTTGTGTGTTGTAGACCAATGAGTGTTTAATACCATGATATCCTAGTTATCTCTCTCAAGGAATTCTTACGAACACTCAGCTAGTGGGCATGAAATTTTTTCTCCAAAGAAATACAATTTTCAAAACAAATTACCACTGAGCTTTTCACATCTTTTCTAATCTGCTGTGATCTACTTTCACTGTGCAGAGACAAGTTACTCTCTAACAAAATTTGTGGAATCCCTGCCATAATATTGATACTGTGAACTCAGCAAAATTACCCACTCTCACCTTGTTCTTTGAGTGTTTTACTAGAAAGCAGCTGCCCAGCCAGTTACATTTTCCAACAATCCTTGAACCTAGATAGGGTCCTATCTTACCAATGGCGTGTAAGCGCAAAGAGATGTATGTCACTAACCAAAGCAAATGAAAGAAGGCTGTGTCTTTTCTCTAACCTTTATCTTTCTCTTTCTGCCTGAACACAGAAGACTCTAAGACTCCCAGCAAATAGCACAGTCCAAATTTAGAAGGAACCTGGATTCTAGGAAAGCTCAGAAACACACACATGTGAGATATTATGTAAATGAGAAATAATCTATTGTGTTAAGCCACTGAAAGTTTTGAGTCTATTTTTTATAGCTACTAGCAGATCCCTAAGTGATACATCCATAGGCAAAGCAGCCATCTAGATGTTAGTAGATGCCGATAAACATGACATAGAATATATTCATTATATTATTAAATGAGTCCTCTGTCAAGTTTGCTCCCAAGATCACAGTTACTAAGCTAAACTAAGTTCAGCCGAAATTCAGAAGTTCTTATGGTCAAGCTGAACATTTTTATTCTATAAGTTTTTATTATATCACCATGGTGGGTGATAAGGTTTGCTGTGATGGCACCTGATCTCAGATTTCTGCTGTCAAAATGTCTCTTTAAGTTTCTGAAATCCAAAGATATTTCCTTGGGAATCTTTATCTTGAGATCTCAGCGAAACAACCCATCTTCCCCAGTAGTAGGCTCCACAGGAGAGGGCATATTATTGTTTAAGGGGGTGGAGGGCGGGGAAGCATCAATTTCTGGTGCTAATGTGCAAGATTCCTTTGGAGACACTTTACAGTCTGCAATAAATAAGGTCCTAAAACACGTCCAGATGTCAAGATTCTGACTAAAATTAAAGTTGTGCCTCCTTTTTAATTAAAAAAAAAAAAAACGTAAGATATAAATCTCCTATGGCCAATAAATCTTTGTTCAATGATGACTTAAATTCTAGTGGAAATGTTTATTGTCTACTTTGCATCTGTTTTTATAGTAATTAGAGATGGTGATACCTTCTTAAAAGAAAACAAGAATAGGGGAGCTAGTTGTTGATTCCTGACTAAACTGGGAAATGTGACCATGCTTCAGTGGCATGCTCAAGGACAAAGGCTTGAAATAAATGGGAAGTACAGAGTCCCACAAAGTTACTATCAGAGCTGTGGCAGATGGGATGACCAAGTTTGAGATCCTTTGCTTTACACCAAACCAAAAATCTATTTTCAGCTTAGTTTATGGTTCGTAATCTCAGATGTTGCTCACATAGCTCGCTCTCTTAAACTGTTAAGCAATTTCACCTTTTAACTTTATGTCATATTCATCAAAGAACGAGGTGAGATTATCCAGAAAGCTTTTTGATGTAGACAGAACTTTTTACTTAAAACTATGCATACAAAAAATACCATTATCTTGGAAAAGGATCTATTTCAACTAAGTTGAACATGAAAAGTCAGTGAAATGGTTTTTCCAATAATTGATACCAAATAACTAATTTCCTGTTAGTTTTTAATCAGTTTTGTAGGAATACTCTCTTCATGAAGTTCTCCTTATCTTTCTCTGATGGATGTTATGTTTTTCTCTTTATTGATGGACCAGTTAGGGCACTATCTACCCCTTTAATCTGTTTTTCTAGCTATTTGCACGCTGATTATCTATACTAATAGATGTAAGCTCTGAGAAAGCATCACATCTGATTTATCTTGGTCTTTCTTGTACTTCAGTACCTTGTGTAGTGCTAGGCCAAATGTTTTAAAATCAAATGTTTTAAAGACAAATACACACACTGTAGAACACTATCAACTGGACTTCCATCTGTAATGCCTTATGAAAAAAAAATCTCCTATCCACATATTAATACAGGTGAGGATATCATTTCTGTATGTTGCATAACAAGGTAGCTACAGTGCAGGTGCTGCTAGGCATTTCCCTAGTAACTAAACTCCTCTGAATAATGCCAGAGAGTAGTTCTCAAGTTAACGTCAGTGGAACTGTAACTAGAATAAATGCCCAAACACTACCATTTTAAAAATACATAGATTTAATTGCCTCATTAAACATTGTGCTAAAACTATTCCACGGATTTTTTTCATCTACATCATTAGGTGACATTTGAAAATCAGGATATTATATTTTTAAAATGTTAATTATATATATTACACTGTAGCCTAATGTCTAAAAATAATGATTGGGAGTAAACTTTAAAAAATTTTTAATTTTTATTTGGAAGTCTAAATAGAGATCTAGCAACTCTCCCCTTGTTTATTTTATCTACATTGTCATTTTTTTCCAAGAAATAATGAAAGGTCAAAATATATTTCATTAATCTAAGATACATAGTTATTTATTTATTGTGACATTAAGAAATAAAAACACTGCCAACTAATTGTATGATTATAAAAAAACAATTATAAGAAACATTTTAATTTCTAAAATGTTAAAATGTGAAGTAAAAAGTTTATCTTAGAATCAATGAAATGATATACTTAGCAGAGAACACGTAAGATGCAATAAACATATTATGGTGATATAAGAAGAATGAAAGCAATACTTATTAAGAGCTAAATTTTTTATGATGTCTACATATCTTCAATTAATATCATTACTTATATAATTATAGTATATATACTTTTAAAAGTATAAAGTATATTCCAATTTTTAGTGATTTACACTGACTGTTTTTTTAGTGTAACTTTAAGGGTCAAGAGTACAGTATTGTAAATCCCCAGAAACTGGTAACCCTGGTTCCTCCAGAGAAAACTAGGTAATAAAATACAGTATAAAAAAGAGAAATTTTACTGTGTCATTTAATGTCTTTTGAGAGAAGTGCCAGGTATTAACTATGCAAATTAAAATATCAAACTAAAATAGCCTCTTTTCTTTAAAAAATTGAGGGAATAAAATATAATATGTAAAAAGTTTAATTTTCCTAATCCACTGGTTAAGGGGGAAAAAAAAACTATAAACAAGATTCATGAGCTTAGACTCATTGCAAGCTTTACTCAAAGTTTAGATGTCACTGAGGATCCATTAAGTGCAATGCATAAGAGAAAATACTTTTCCTTTAAGAGATGACATCCATTATGAAATTTGCACCAAAAAACACCCACTTCTTTGCATGAGAAATGTTTGTTGCCCCTTTTCAGTGAAGACATCATTGGACTTCTTCAGGAGAGGCAGAATTTACCAGTCAGAACAAAATTATACTTTTGTCCTGGCCTTTATCCATCCAGCAGTTACCTACTGTGGTGCAGTTTAGGATTCCAGATAAATAAAGGTCTAAGATGAATTTTTACTTTTGAGTTTTCACAGAACTGTCTCTAGCTGACTAGCATTCTCTGCTTTAGAAAGTTTTCAAATTTGAACCCTAGGTGGGGGTGGTGGATAAAGATGAGTGAACTGACAGATTTGTGTGGGAAAGCACATACTATCTGTCATATTATCTTTATAAAATGGGAAAAGGCACTTTATAAAATGGGAAAATCTGATGCAAAATGTATGGATTAAACAAAAGACTCAAAAACAAATGCTTTAAAACATTCCTGCCACCTTAAAAGCTACTCTCAGCTTTTGATTTCTAATACCCTCCTAACATTTCGCTGTGATGCTGTGGCCAAGTATATATTTTCAAAGTATCTGCAGCATGTAGCTGGCTGTAACACGTCCAACAGAAAAACAGTTCCTGTGTTATGTCTACTAACTCTTACCAGAATAATTCCATAGGCTTTCAGCACCTATCCAAAAACTGACCATAAGAATCCAAAAAACTCCAAAGAGAACATGGTTCAACTTTCATTAGATATAGTTATGCATTTTCCATGGCCTTTTTGTCATTGAGACTTGAAAGACTTATAGGATTTTTGCAGGAGTGTGTTAGAGGGAGGAATCAATACTTTTGTCTTGGCCAATGTTAAGTTTGAGATGCCTAATAGAAATCAAAGTAGAGAAGCTGGGTAGGCCATTGACTCCGTGAGTCTGGAGCTCATGGGAGATCAGCCTAGAGATGTGCATTTGAGAGTAAGCAGGGTAGAGTTGGTATCCTGAGCTATGAGTCCAGGATACAAGTAAAGAAGAGGGCTGAGGACAGAGCTCTACGGAACTACGACCTTTGAAAGGCCAATGGAGGAGGAGAAGCCAGCAAATGAGACACAATGAGAATAGGCAAGAAAGCAAGAAATTAAAACTAATTAGTTAATTAAAATAAAATTTAAAACTCTGTATGCTTCACAGGGCCTAGATAAAGTTCATGCAGGATACTGTCAAACATGTTAAGTGCTGCTGAGATGCAAAGTAGGGTATTATAAAGAATAGTGTTGTGGTTCAGAGGAGAAATCCTGAACCAGACTGTATTAGGTTCAAATCCTGGCTCTACCATTTATCCACAGTAAGACTTTTGTCAAGTTATTTAACCTTCTAGTGTCCTCATTTATAAAATGAGTGTTATAATGGTATCTACCTTATACAGGTGGTTGTAAGAATTAAATGAGTTAATATAGATTAAGCAATTTAGAATAGTGCTTGACACATAAGTAAGCATTATAGAGGTAATGATGGTGGTGGTGGTGTTTTACTGTCGGCTTTGGCAAGATGTTGACCTTGGTAGAAGCCATTTTAGTGGAGTAGTAAGAATAAAAACCTACCTTACTGGATTGAGATGATGTGAGGTGAAGAAAAGCATAAAACATGAAGAAACACTTTAAGGTGTGAAGGGAATGGAGGAGTAGCTGGTGAATGACATTGGTTGAAAAAAAAAAAGAATTTTTGCTCATTTAATTGTAAATGAGTGACATTAATACATATTTAAATGCCAACTGGGAACTATCCAGTAAAAAGGAAAAAAAAAAATCCAGAAACAGGGGAGAAAAGGGATCACTGCAAGAGTCAATCAAGTCTTTGAGCAATGGTTGAAACCCAGGGCCTAAACGGCAGCAGAAATATACCTGCCATCATAAGAGGACAGTCAGCCAAGGGTGTAGGTCAATAGATTTTGGTAATGGAAAGAAGTAATACAGCTTGTCTAAGAATATTTATTTTCTCTGTAAGTATTTAGAGAAATGATCAACTGGGAGAGGTTTATGGAGATTTGAGTAGAAAGAATGAAAAGACAAGAGGAGGTGACTTTATTAGAGAAGAGGAATAGGATCCTCTGGCCGTACTGGGTGTTTATTTCAAATTTGTGGTCATAAATTTGTAGCGAGTCCAGTCAGCATTATTCCAAAATATCCTTTCAAAAGCACTTCTTGTGCTTTATATAGAGAAAATATATAACTTATTTTCTTCTGCATTCTCTGTATTAGTTCCATTTTAATATAATTTGTTTAAAAACTATTTAAACTATATGTTTACTTGAGAATCTATTTCTTTACTACATAGGGAGCTATACAATGCATATAAACACTTTATTATTTAATTAGAACATCTATTTTCATACTGGTAACAAAATTTTCAAAGATGAAGATTACTTTTGAAATAAATTAACATTAGAGCCATATCCGCTCTGAGAATATATTTCAGTACAACAGTGACTGGATGTCTGTATGACATGAGGTTCTAAAATGCAGTACTTGCTTGTTTGAATCTGAGAAAGATTCCAGATAACATTCTGATATGTTTTCCCTTTAAAATGACACCTACAGTATTAGCAATCCTTGCTCCTTTCAACACTATCATTTGTGACACATATGCTGAAAGTAGAGTATCATCCTGGTCTTTACAGAAAAGCAACAGCATAATTCCTGTGTTTGTTGAACTTACACACTATATTATTTCCCACAAATATATGATCCTGCTCTCCTGGATTTTATGATAACTGAACTACTAAGTCAAACTATTCAATATATCTAAATATCTTTAAGAGATCTCAAAGATACTTATACTCAAAGATATTTATCCTAAAAGATATTTACCCCAATATTTTCCTTCTCTTCTTATATTACCTCATGACTTTCATCTTCTGCACGTCTTTTTATTTCGTTTTGTTAGAATTTAAAAGTGCTTTTTTTTTTATCTGTATGTAAAGAATATCACTTCACATAGAACAGGTTATAGTTAAACCATATTTCTTTGAATATCCTTCAATAGCAATCAAGAATTAGAGTGCATTCCATACATAAAAATTAACTCAAAATGGATCAAAGATCTAAATATAAGACCCAAAACTATAAAATACATAGAAGAAAACATAGGTACTAAACTTACAGACTTTGTTCTCAGAAAGGATTATATGAATTTGCTCTCAAAGGCAAAGGAAGTAAAAGCAAAAATAAATGAATGGGACTATATCAAACTAAAAAGTTTATGTACAGCCAAAGAGACCATCAACAAAACAAAAAAACAACCAAGTAAACAAGAAGATATTTGCAAACAATACATCTGATAAGGGGATAATATCAAAAATATATAAAGAACTTATACGTCTCAACAACAAAGCAAACAATCAAATTAAAAAAATGGGCAGAGGACCTGAACAGATTCTTCTCCCAAGAGGATATACAAATGGCCAACAGATATATGAAAAGATCCTCAACTTCACTAGCTATGAGAGAAATGCAAATCAAAACCACAATGAGATACCACCTCGTACCTGTTAGAACGGCTAACATCAATAAGACAAGAAATAACAACTGTTGAAGAGGATATGGGGAAAAGGGAATCCTCATATCCTGCTGGTGGGAATGTAAGTCAGGACAGCCACTATGGAAAACAGTAGGGAGGTTCCTCAGGAAGTTAGAAATAGAATTACCAGATGACCCAGCAATCCCTCTTCTAGGCATCTACCTCAAAAAGTTGAAAACATTTATTTGTAAAGATATATGTATGCCTATGTTCATTGCTTCATTATTTACAGTTGCCATGAGATGGAAACAACCTAAGTGTCCTTTGATAGATGACTGGAGAAAGAAGATGTGGTACATATATACAATGGAATACTACTCAGCCATGAGAAAATATGAAACATTGCCCTTTGTAACAACATGGATAAATTGTGAGAGCATGATGCTAAGCAAAATAAGTCAGATAAAGAAGGACAAGAATCATATGATTTCACTCATATATTGGATATGAAAAAGCAACAAACAAACAAAACAAACAAAAAACCTCATAGATACGGATGACAGTATGGTGGTTATCAGAGGAGAAGGAGAGTGGGGAAGGATGAAGAAGGTAAAGGAAGTCAATGTATAGTGATGGAAGGAGATGGGACTTTGGGTGGTGAGCATACAATACAATATACAGATGATGTATTACAGAACTGTACACTTGAAACATATCTTATTAATGAATGTCACTCCAATAAATTTAATTAAAAAAGTGGAGTGCATTGGGAGAGGAATAATGTCCATGAATTAGGAAATTAGTCCAATATATGATTCCTCCAAATTGTACCTCCAAATCAAATTGCTTCTTTAATTGGTGGTAGTTATTTTTTAGGGTGTTCAAATGACTCAAGTATTATTATGGACTGAATTGAATCCTACCAAAATTCATATGTTCAAGTAATAAGCTTCAATGTGATGATATTTAGAAATAGGGTCTTTAGGGAGGTAATTCGTGGTAAATGAGGTGATAAGGATGGGGCTATAACCCAAGGAGATTGATGTCCTTACATCAGAGTGTGTTCTCTTTTCCTCTCCCTCTCCATCTGTCTCTCTTTTTCTCCCTCCCTCCCTCCCTCTCCTTCTCTCGTTCTCTCGTTCTCTCTCATTTCTCTTCTTTCTCTCTCTCTCTCTCTCTCTCTCTCTCTCTCTCTCTCTCTTTCTCTCTCTCTTTCTCTCTCTCCATTCACAGAGGAAAGATGTGAAAATACAACAAGAAGGCAAGAAGGCAACTACTTACAAGCCAGGAAGAGGGCTCTCACCAGAAACTGAATGTCCTGGCATCTTGATCTTGGACTTTGGGTCTCCTGAACTGTGAGAAAATAAATTTCTGTTGTTTAAGCCTCTCAGTCTATGGCATTTTGTTATGGCAGCCCAAACAGATTAATACAAGTATATTTATTTAATTCTAGGTAGGTCAATTGTCTGGTTTGAGTTTTGATGGAGCAATTTAAAATATATAACCTGTTATATTGAGGACAGAACAATAATATGATTACATCCTAAACCCTGCTATTAGGTAACAAACCTCAGCTGCCACTTGAGTCCCAATGCCTTTGCCCTGATGACCTCTCCATCTGGAATTTGATAGCCCCAGATTTTTTTACCTGGCTGTCTCCTTGTCTTTTAGGTAGTAGGTAGCAGTTCAAACATTGTCAATTCAGCAAGGCTTTCTCTGGCCATCTAAGTTTCCCCACCACCATACAAAAATACTATGAAATCAGATTGTCTTATTTTACTCCTAACACTCATCACTATCTGAATGTTTTCCATTTATTTCCTTATTGTGTTTTTCTCAATAAAATGTAAACTCCATACAGACAGGAATTCTGTGTCATTGGCTGGCATATCCTCAGGGTTTGAAATAGTACTTGAGCATACAGGTGCTCGATCAATGCTCAGTGAATAAATAAACAAATGAAACAATATGCATAAACTATACTTGCCTTGAAATCAGTGTTCACAAATTATCAGGTCTAGAAAATCTGATTCAATTCAATGATTTTACACTGATCTAACCCATCTATACCAAATATCTAATTACCTAACAAAATATTCTTTAATTACTCTCCTGATTACTCCTAAACTAAAAATATTCTTCCATTCTTTATCTTTAAAGTCAAATCAAATGTCTTAAACCATAGGATAGAAATAAATGAGACTAGGCCTAGAACCAGTTGATGTGTAAGATTTAAGTCCAAAGGTAGAAGCATGATGTTTGAGGGGAACCAGAGCAACAAGGTGCTGCTGAAACCTAAAATGGGAGGCAGGAGATGAAGTAAGACAAGGCTGGGGAGATGTGCAGTGGGCAAATGGTGGGCATTCTTGTACACCTTGTGACTAAGGGCTTGGACTCATCCAAGGTATGATGGAAAGCCATGGGAGGGTTTTAAGCAGGAAAATTGTGTGATTAGATATGCCTTTTACACAGTTCCCTCTGGTTTCTACACAGCAGTTGTTTTGGAGAGGTAAAGGCTAAAGGCTGGAAGGCCACATAGAAAGAAGTGTGGTCAGCAGCAAGTACCCTGCTCTTGCCTAAAGCCCTGTGACCCTCTCCACAGCTAGTTATGGTGGCTCAAACCACAAGAGTAAATGAGAGCTTTGAAAAACAGTCTGGCAGTTCCTCAAACGGTTAAATGTAATTATATGACCCAGCAATTCAACTCCTAGGAATTCCACCTAAGAAAGAGGAAAACATGTATCCACACAGAAACTGATACATGACTGTTCATATTAGCATTATTTGTAATAGCCGAACAGTAGAAAAATCCCAAATGTCCATCAACTGATGAATGGATAAAATGTGATATATCCATACAATGAAATAACATTTAGCAAAAAAAGCAAATGAAATACTAATACATTTTGCAACATGGATGAATCTTGAAAACATTATGTTAAGTGAAATAAGCCAGTCATTAAGGACCACATATTGTACAATTCCATTTATATGACATATCCAGATCAGCCAAATCTACAGAGTCAGGAAGTAGATTAGCTTTCCCTAGGACCAGGGGTGGGGACTTGGGAGGAAGAACAAAATGAAGAGATTGGAAGGTAATGACTCAGAGGCACAGAATTTTTTGGGGGGGGGTTAATGAAAATGTTCTAAAATTGGTCATGTGATGGATGTACAACTCTATGAATACATTTACAGCTATTACATTGCATGCTTTACATGGGTAAACAAGCAGAGTGAGTAAGAGTTCCTCCAACAACAGCAGCAAAAACATTGTAAACTGGTCCCACAGTGGCCGCCTAGGGAACACCAATATATAAGAACCAGGTAGAGTAAGCAAAACCCCCCAAAAGAGAAAAAAGAAATACATCAGAATGTTTAAAAATCGAGAGTAAACGATGGCCTAAAAAATGATGACTCAAGTTTATTATATTGGGAATATGAAATTATATCCATACTTATGAAGAACTATCAGGAAAACTAAATACCCAGTTTCTACAAAAGATCAAAAAGACTTTATTAAATCATGCAAGATTAAAATAAATGCTAGCTCGGGAACATCTTACTAGAGAAGGAAAGCTCTGGGGAAAAAACAAAAAGACCAAGTTATCAGCCTTGTATTTTCCAGCTCACAACTTGCAACACTCCTTTATCGGATGCAAGTTTCACAGTTTTCATCAAGTGCATCAGATCAGCATAACAACGTGACTAAAGTGTGTTGTCCTGGATGGCTCATCACAATTGGTCTTCACTGAACATTTACCAAGAGTAAGAACCAAATATGTAAAATAAGGGGCACAAAGACTGGGGTCTCCAATATTTCTGTAAGGAAAAGTCTTTTTTTTCCAGGAGCTTTCAGGTAACTGGGGGAATGGGCTGCTGACAGTACGTCCATAAGGAAAGCACAGATGCTTCCCTTTCACTGTGAAGAGACTCTGACTTGGTATAAGGAAATGGATTTAAAGGGTAAGAATAATTCACTCAAAAAATTATTATCTTTAAATTTGTTAAGGAAAATTCCAGGGGTTTCTTATTATGTTTTCTTTTAATCAAAATTATTCTTCCAATATTCAGAAACTGGGAGGGTTCACTCTATATTCAACCTGGTCTGGTGGATTGCTCGTGGCCAAAGTTGGTGTCAGTTACGTCCCTTTGCCATACTGAAGTGCTCTTGTGCTTTTGAGGGGTAACAGAGGAACAAATAGAATTGCTTTACCAGATTTTGATGTTGTCAAAGGGTTGCTTCTTAAAACGAGGAAGGAAACCCTCCTTTTCTCCCATTACTTCAGATCTCACATGTTAACTCTCAGATCTAAGACACTGCAAACAGGATCAAGAAAGATTGGGTGAGGCCAACCACGTGAGAGACAGAATTATTAATAAAGCCAGGCTGAGCTCCATAAAACATGAGTTAAGGGGCTGGGTTTGATTCAATAGACCTAGTTCTATTGGTGTGGCTAGGTTTCAATGACAAGCACTTTTCCCTTACTCTCTTGGTCATAAAATTTTGAGAGTTACTAGTATAACCCCAGAGTTAAGACTAATTAGTGGCCAAGGTTGTGATCATAAAATGGAACAAGGCAAACAGGGTCAGGCTTTTTAATGATAAAGAGAAATTTTTTAAGTAAACTCATTATTTACTATGGTTTATGTCTCATTTTTGGTTTTATAGCATTAGGTGCATAGGTCTGGGTACATTCCCAAACCCCCTACTCTACTTTTTAAGTAGTTACCACTTTTAACATACGATACAATTTACTCATTTAATTTCACTTATTTTTTTATCTGTCTACACTACACTAAAATGAAAATTCCCCTAGAGCAAGGATCTCTGACTGTTTTATTTTTTGTTGTACTCCGAGCACATAGAAAAAAGCTGGTCCTATAGTATACATTTAATAAAGATTCACCGAGGGAATGAATGAGTCAAGTATATGAGTTTCATTAAATGAAGTAAATTGATTTTTTAAACATGCATTCCAGAATTCATAATTACATAAGTGTGTTGTCTCTTGAAATAGTCACATTATGGGGCTCTATCCTTATTCTAGTTATGCTATTACTCAAAAATTATTTAGAATTTCTTGATCTTTGGATTAATAGCTACATAAGAAATCGTCGTTACCTTATAGTTATATTTTATTTTTCAATATAATTATTTTTCAGTACAATCATCTATTTTCTTTTTCAAACTTTTTTCCGAATGACTTTTAGTTATTTCCCCAAGTCAAATTCAATCTGAAAGAGCAAAGATTTGTGATGGTTCCATAGAGAATTAACAGCAACAGAAATCTTTCATTGCACAATCACCAGAATTGAAGAGAGTCCCAGTAACAAACATTCTACAATGTCATTAATATCAGTACAGACTGCAATATAACATCTTGGGCAGGACACATAACTCTTGCTTCTCAAGAAGCATTTGGATAATCATATCTGACAGTGTGTTTGTTCTTTTATACCTGTGTTTTTCCATCTCTTGCTGAGTTAATTAAATTTTTAAATCAAGTACTGATCTGGGTAGGACATTAAGTACAATAAGAAGCCAAGGCATGAAAAATTAGCAAAGTGACACGTCTTTATAAGCTATTTCATGCGGCTTTGTTTTGCAAACAACTTTTTTTCCAATCCAAAAGTATTACATGCTCAATGAAGAAAACTTGGAAGACATATAGAAGAACAGAAAAGTGTTTTGATGGAATTTTCCCGTGTGCAGGAAGTGAATGTGAGGAAGGCATGGTGGGCACAGCTTCATCTCAACCTGCACTCTCTCTCTCTACTCACCAGGCACACTCTCTTGCTTACAGATCTCTGACTGCTCCCTCTGTGGCTCTGGGGCCTCAGTACCTTTGTTAATGGCTCTTTTCTCTGCCAGATATGTTTTTCCCAACCATCCCTTTCCATCTGATGGCACTGCCTCACCAAGCAGATCCTAGCTCTTACATTGCTTCCTCAAGGGAGCCTTCTGTCACTTCCAGGTATGTAAAGTCCCTTCTATTTTGGCTTTGTAGCATTGATCACAGTGATGGTAATATATTGGGTGACTATTTGATTCAAATCTGTCTCCACAGTTATTTAAGGAATGCGAGGGTAGAGGCCATGGCTGTTTCACTCACCATAGTCCTTCCAATGCTTCCTGCGAGGCCTAGCACAAGAAGGTGCTCAATAAATACATTCATCCATTCTGCACGTACTTTTTGAGCAATGAGTACTTAACAGAAACCAGATAAGATGCTGGGAAAACTAGACATGAATATTTCTCAATTCTGACCAAGCTCTTTGACTTACATGGAAATCATCACACCTGGTTACCTGGTCTCTCTAAGGAAGTCCTGAGTTGATATAAGATTTGAACGTATGTATTAAGCATTTTTCAAAAGATAATATAAGGAATGAACATTAGAAAAATATTTTTGTAATTTTTGCAAAATAACAGTAAAAAATCTATTATCTATGATTAAGGTCCATGTCATTAATTTCTCCCATGGAAGAAAAACGGTTTGTTCTTCAAATAACGGTTTGTGGTTCCTATTACCCTGGGTGTGTACGTTTTAAACTATAAAATGCTTCAAATCTATTCTGTAAATAGGTAATACTATAAATAATAAGTAAATATTAATTAGACATTATTTTTCCAATGTCAAGGTTTTAATTATTTTAGTAAGTTTATCCTTTTGAAGAGCTAGTTTTCACAATATCTTAATTAAAAGCATTTGAACATTTAATCTAGCTTCAATTCTGATATATGTATATATGTGCATATGTTACAGGTGAGATAACACATAAAAGAGTGGCATACAGAATATCAGTTTTGTGTAACAAGACTCTCTAACTTAGTGGTTTAAAACAACAATCACCTTACTAGCTCAAAATTCAGTGGGTTGGCAATTTGGACTGGGTTTAGCTAGGCAATTCTTTGGTTGGAATCACTCATGCAGCTGCAATCAAATAGATTTTCAGTTGGGACTGGATGGTCCAAAATGACCTCACTCATGTAGGTTGGTGCTGGCTGTTAGCTGGGCTACAGGTCTCCAGCAGGCTTGCCAGGGCTTCTTAAGACACACAGCACCTGGGTTCCAAAAGCAGCAAGAGAAACATCTCCAATGCCCAAGTGCTTTTCAAGGCTCTGCTTGCAACACTTTGCTAATATCCTATTGGTCAAAGCAAATCACATGGTCAAGCTCAAAGTCAGAGTAGTTTATTGATATAGAGAGGCATGATTAATTGAAGGCTACTACTGTAACAATTTACTACAGAATATAATAAATTAATTAAAATACTCTTTCTTGTTAGTTTTCAAAATACCACTGCAGTTCCTGTCTTTGACTAAATAGTATGCTACGTCCGGATAGCAATTGTGGTTTATTACAGCCTATATGTTACATTTCTTTTCTAGGATCTTGATTAACTTGTGCCTAATGGCAAAATAAATATCTTTTTTTTTTTTAATGAGGAAAAAGGTCAGATAGACCCAGACACTGAGGTATGTGAAAATCAATATTTCATTAGATGAAGCTTAGTTCCAGTACAGTGCAGAGAAAACCAAAGAAAAGTTTATGTTTGCAGAACAAATATGGAGACAGTTTCTGTAACTATGGGAAAATATAGTGAATAACAATACATATGCTCAACTTTTCAATCAGGGACCAGAAATACCAAAAGATCACAAAGAAAGAAAACCATACATTATGGTGGTAAACTGAGGATATTAAGCATAATTATGACTTATCTTTTATAATCTGAATTCAAAAAGCCCTGTGAAATAAACAGGTTCTCAAGTCAAATGAAATATTAGGTTTAGTGAACATTATAGTACTCTGGTTCAATAAACTGAGAAAAAAATATAGCCTGATTTACTTTTCAAACTAGTTCACTAAGCATTTTATATTTCTGAAAATAACAAACAAATATATTGAGTCAGTCTCTAGCATTCGCTTGGAAGTTTGCAATTAGAGTTCAATGTTATTGGAGTAAGTTTTAAAAATCTGTCTCTAGACTACTTTGTTATCCTTATCCCCTATACCACATAAAGCTCCTACCCTCCAAGTACATTAAGACACTTGGCTCTTTCACATGTAATATCTTTCGTTTTTTGGAAGAATATTTAATGACATGACAAAATGTTCATCATATATTATTAACTTAAAATAAAAATACAAAAGTGGATATGCAATATGGTCTCATAAATTTTGAATCCATATATATTTAAATATATACACATCCAAAGACTAGATTAATAAGCCATCAAAATGTTACCAAAAATAATTTCAAGGTGATAGAGTTATGAGTGATTTTAATTTTCTCTCTCATATCAGAACCTCTATCAGAAGGTTCTCTATCACAGCAACTTCCAAATTATTTTTATAATAAAAAATGTTCTTGAAAATAACTATTTGGTTTGGTGGAAAATGGGAACAGCTACCTGTAACTATTTCATATTTGAGTAAGTTACCTCTCTAAGGAATATTCTGTATTTGATATGATTGTGAAGGTATTTAATTAATACAATCATGAATTTTTACAAAGCACTAGAAGTTTCTGGTCCAATTTCATCCATAGATGAGGAAATGATCCACAAAGGGACTGTCTTTCTTGACCAAAAAAAGCACATCTCATGAGAGGCATCTCTGTTGGAATTCATGGAAAGCTGCCTATATTAATCATCTATTGTCGTATAACAATTACCACAACTTAGTTGCTTAAAACAACACATATTTATCATCTCACAGTTTCTGTGATCAGGAATCTGGGCACAGCTTGCCTGCCTGAACTCTCTGCTTCAGAGTCTCTCATTAGGCTCCAGTCAAGGAGACTAAGGACTGGGTCTCATCTGAAGACTTATTCGGGGAAAGATCCACTTCCAATTTCGTTTGATCTTTGGCAGGACTCAGTTACTTCAGGGATGCTGGATGGACTAAGGGCCTCACTTTCTAGCTGACTATTGGCTGGAGTCTGCTTTCATTTTTTTGCCATGTGGGCCTCTCCAGTATAGCATCTTGCTTCATCAAAGCCAGCAAGAGAGGAAGTCAATCACCAAGATATAAGCCATACTCTTACCTTATGTAACCTAATCATTGAAATGACATCTCACCACCTTTTACATACTATATTAGATAGATAGAAGTCACTACGCCAGACTGCAATCAAGGGAGAGGATTAAACAAGGATGTGGATACCAGGAGATAGGTGAGAAACATCGAGGGCATCTTAAAGTCTGTCTATCACATTGGCTTTCTAAGAATCTTATAAAACTGTGGGCAGATACCATGTTTGTGAGTAACATATCTATGATGAAAGAGTTTAGGCCAAAATCTTACATTTATATCTGTGCATAATCGGTGCTTAGTATATAGTAAATGCTCAATATGTGTTTGCTTGTTCAATTTTTTATTCACTTAAATTTTTATCTTGTGCTAACTAGGTGTTAGGTACCTTTTTAGGTGTCGAGATCACACATACACATTTTGATAATGATGATCTCTATGCTTTGATATCTCTTCATTCTCCTTTCAGTTTCACCCATTCTTTTTCCTTCTGAAGACCCAAAGAAATGTCACCTCCTATGTGAATCCCCTAAACAGAGATAACTGCTCACTTACTTCTGAAGGTCTTACACTCAGAGAGCTGTATGCCCTTTGTCTTCCCAATAGTTGCTGCTGGGCTTGTTCCCACTTGGCCTGCTTCCTTGAATGATGGCTCTGTCCACTCAAAAAAAGTTCACGTTGGATACATTGGGTTCATGACATGGTGTCAGTTCAAGCTATCTGCTCAACTGAAGACAGGAGGATGACTTGAGATGAGGGGGCAGAGCAGAGGGAAGATAGAAAATGGCAAGTTTATGAAAGGGAAGGAAAGTGAGAGGAAGAAAATTTGGGAGAAAGAAAATCAAGGAGGGGAAAGTGAGTAAGGAAGGAAGTCTGGGAAGAAGGAAGTCAGGGAAAAGAAGAAGTAAGGAAGAGAAGCAGTACTACATTGCAAAAAGCTTACAATGTGCCCAGCTCTAGATTTTACAGACCTTATCTTTTTTATGTTTACAATAAGCTCATAAGGTAAATACTATTAGTGCCCTTATGTTATGAAGAGTAAGGCACAGAGATATTGAGTACCTCCTTCAAAATCCCACAGGTAAGAAGAGCCAGGGAAAGAGAATTAACAAAGGTTTAGACACCCTCACCCAGAGCAATAGCCATTAAGCTTTCCTGACTGACATTAATCTGCCCTCACATCAACAAACAGCAACTCCAGACTCTTGCTTGGAACTGTCTTCTGATCAATTTCATCAAGACCATATTAAGAGAAATTATACTTAGCAAAGATTATTTGTGTAGTATCATCAAGATAGCATAGATTTCAAACCTCAACCAACAAAAAACAATTACTAAGCTATTTGGCTTACTTGTTCTCAGTTTGCATCAGAAATTCTCTGAATTCCTTCAGTGTGATGCCCCAAGCTTATCTCCAGAGATGTTATAAACAACAACCTTGTGAAACCTAATGCTGCCTTTGTTGCTGGCTTGTTACTTATGATCTTGCTCCCTGCTAGCAGAGGCAGGGAGCACTGCACAGGGGAGCTATAGCCCAGTGATGAAGAAAGAAGAAGGCTCTGCAGTTATTCAAGCCCTAACCCAACTGTTTCTATGTGACATGTAAAGTTTATTGGATTCTATAAGCCTTGGTTTTGTCATCAATAGCATGAGAGTCCCTAGCTCAGAGTTGTTGTAAAGATTATGTAAGACAAAGCTTGTAAAACATTTAGAACCATGCCTAGCACACAGAAATTGCTCAATAAATGTCATCATCAAGCAGTATCTCCCAATACAAAAGTTCCACACAATTTCTATAACATGCGCACCCTAGGAAAGGCTTTGTCTCTCCTTAAGAGTTGACATACTTTTCTTGTTATGGACACTGAGCTTCTTTTATTTAGCTTTGGTCACTACTAAAATCAGAACCAAAATTTCGCCTCAGCCTTAGCAGCTTTGTGGAATTCTGTTGTTTGTTGATCTCTCATCTAACATTGCTTTCCATTCCATCTGTTTCATCCTGATCATTTATTCATATTGGCATATACATTATTGTAAGCTGCTTCAAATTCATGGGATAAAGTAGAAACAATAACCAAATGAATAATTTTGCTTGTTTACATGTATCCAGCCACTGGGAAATACCATTCCCCTAAAGTGGGAATGTGTTGGTTCCTCTAAAATTGACTTAATGATCTGTATCCAACGTGTTCTTAGAAAATGTTCACTGAATTAATATATGAATATTGAATTATAAGGAATACAATACTTAATGAAAGTCCTACCAAAAACATTATAATTCCAGTTCTAGATAATCATGCAAGTTTAAATATTTTCAAATTACTTCAAATTTATTTTTCAATGGAGAGTGTTTCTTCCCCAGTTTTTGGTTATCTTTAACAATAATTTTAATACCCTTTTCTCATTCTCCAAGGAGAACTGTTATGCTGTGTTGGTTAGTGAATTTACCATGATTATATATCAAGATGCGTTCATAGACTATCCTATTATGCCCCTTCAGAATGATAAGTTTTTGGAGCTGGATAGGAATGTAGAGAGCCAGGTGTGTCGCTTTCTAGATAAGAAAACAAGGGTCAGAAAATTTATATATGAAGATAGCGGCAGCAGAGCTGAATAAAAACATGGGCTCCCCGATCTCCATCCATGTTCTTCTCACTATACTCGCCTATAATTTTCTAAAAGAGCAAGAATCATGACAGAACATGAAATTACTTACACATACCAAGAAAGAATCATCCATTCTTTCAGTTCAAGTTTGCTTTCTAAATCTATATTATGTACCCAACAAACTATTTAAACGAAAATTCTGTGGGATTGGTGCGTTGGTCTGGCAGGGCCTTAGGAAAAGGTCTCCTAACAAAAGGAATAGTCAGCCTTCTCACCTCTCAGCTCACAAAATAAACGGCACCCCCTTTCAGGAGTCTGCTCTGACAATCCTGATGTTGCACGCACTCCACCAGCCATTCCCTATCATATCACCCTTTAGAGTCCTTATCACAATGTACAATTATCTTCTTTATTTTTCCATTTGTTTTTTTGTTGTTATTTTTTATTTTTTGTTTTGTGTTGGTGTATGGGTTTTTTGTTTGTTTGTTTGTTTTTGACTGGCATTAACCCTACAGAGTAAAATGTAGACCTTGCCCATTAGCTGGATGGGCAATTTATAACCAGTATCTGTAATATATATATGGACGAAGTAATATATACTACAATATGTTGTATATACAAAATTAAATAATGTATTTTAACTAGTATCTTATATCTGGAAAATCCATTATCAGTTATTTTCAATTAGAGATCCTTTTCTGAAGTGTTGAATTTGTCAGCATCTTCATTTAAATTTATTCATATGTATGCATATATATATTTAAAGAATTATTTACAGTGCTATCTTAAAACTAGTTAAAATTTTAGAGCTTGTTTAAAACCTTTAAAATGTTTTTTCAATATTCATGTTAGTTTAATATCAATTAAGAAAAATAACCAAGATTGAACACATCCACCATAAAAAATAGATCTTCATGTCAAAGCCCAAAATACAAATGCCAAAAACAGAAGAATTAATGCATGTATGCTAACAGCCAAAAACATGTGTTGCTTAAAACAAATAAACAAAAAATAACACTAAATTATATTACTCTTAATGTCTTTGTTATCTTGGAAGCTTTATGAGAATATACCGAACATGAAGGAAAAGGGTTAGCAATTTACAGATATTTGCATGGTGTTCTTTTTGGCAAATGCAAATTGCTTAAGGAAATAAAAAGATCTAAAAATTGCAGCATGTCAAATGAAAATGAGTACAGGTGAGAGCAAGATTTGCCTATTGCAGTGTCTTTGCCTCTCACTCTGTGAACAAGAGAGCTTCTTTTTACATTTTTCTTTTTTTTCCCAGAACTATTTTAGTCAACAGGATTTTAAAGAAGTCTCAAAATTGACCTTATTAAATTATAAAAAAGTTAATAAAAAAGATATTTTGAGCCTGATACTAGATAAGAAGAATTCTTTTTACTCAGAGAAAAACAAGTTTCTAGACCAAATGTTTCTATTTGTAGCTACTTATCCGGGAACAGGGGCCTAAAGCTAAAAAACTACAAATTCACAAAAGCTGTCTCCTTACGAGCAACATCAAATGGTATTAGCCTCATTCTCCACTAAACTGAGAGCTCCCTAAGAGTGAAAATGGTCATTAATTTTTGTCTTATTAATGAGCACACAACCTGACACACAGCAGGGCTTAATGAATGGTTGAATAATAACTGAATAAGAGAATGGTAATCAACATTTACATCTATAAGCTTTGCTTTAAAAAAAATGAGAAGATGATCCAAAGAATGAACAAAATTTTTTAAATGGCAAAATTTAATGTTTAAAGGCACCTTTACTGTCATCTTGTCCCAGCCCCTCTTCCATGCAACGCCCTCATCAAGAGCTAAATCAGCTTTCACTTCAGCCTGATCATCTGCCTTCCTCCCACCCTCATGCTCCCAGATGTAGCTATAACTTGGAATTTGAGAAAAGAATCTCATTTTTCGAGAGAATAGAAAGGCTTTTACTTTCAGGACAGTAATCATATTCCTCATAAAAATGATATTTGCCACGCAAATGTGTTTTGGTGATTTGTTCAGTTGACCCCAGTCCTATTTTCCAAAGTGACAGCTACCGTTCATGTCCTTGTCCGCCACCTGGAACTTTGCTACACAATATGGAAGGTGTTCTAGGCCAATTAGTAATAGTAAAAAAAGAAATGAACACAATTGGTTCTCTACACTACAAAATAAACTTGAGAAGACAAAAGGAATCATTTATCAAATTATTTTATGTAGAAACTTTGAAGACAGACTACTATTTTGAAGATTTGAAATGTTCAATGGGTAAAATCACTTTCTTTTTTGCAGCACTCTTAAAAACAGTTGTCACAATAAATCTTTGCTATTATTTTGCTTTAAGAACAATTTAATGAGAATGTACTAGAAAAGACTATGCATTCCTTCCATTCCTAACAATAGTTTCAGAATGGAGGTGTTTTTCAACAGAGCAGCAAAAGACAAACCCAAGTGTTTTGGTTTGTCTACCCTCATCAAGAACATCATCTACTCCCCTTCACTTCAGGGCAGAGTGCTTTACCCAGGCTATTTCTCTCCCTCTGAAAACCTTAAAGACGGGATTGTACCGAGTTGAAACTTTTCTCGTTGCAACTTACTCAGGCTTGCTGAGATACTTAAATTTTGGCATTTTAATAAAGTCTCATTAATTTGGTTCCTACAGATTTGGAATTTATTATTGGAAAGTTAACCTTTGCTTTAATAAGGGGCATTTTAAATGGACTTAACCAAGTGTGAAAAGATTCCAATGGGAATATGCTGATTACTCAAGAGAACAGTTTTTTTTATAAAAAAAATACTTTAAAAACCCACAAGTACCTAGAGTCACTATGCAAATTAAATCAAGGATATCTGTTTTCGTTGATAACACTCCTTTGGTCTGGCACTTATTCACATGGTTGGGGGACTCTCCAGATCCTGGCTCCGTTTAGATCACTGCTATTAGTGTGCAAGGACCTGAGAGTTTTTTGTTTGTTTGTTTTTTTAAAGGAAAGTCCCAGATGTCTGGATTGTGTTTTACTCCTTTTTATCATCTGATACCTAATTGTCAAAAAAGAGTGTCTTCACGTGCCAGGTAACCATTGTTTCTGCTCATCCTCATTGTCTTGATTTCTTTTCTCTCTCCTCTCCTCTTCCCTCCCCTCCTCTCCTTTCCTCTCCCTTCCCCTCCTCTCTCTTCTCTTCTGTCTCTCATACCAGTGTTGGTTTTCATATAGGAATATACCTTTTATTTAGAAAATAATTTTGAGTAGAGCATGTTAGAAACTTTGTAAGATGTCTGCTAAAATTTTTTTTCTTTAGAAAAAGACTTTGAAAAACTACCTGAATAAGCACATGTGAACTTGACTTATTGTTAGTACCCATTTTCAATAATAATGACCATAGTCATCTATTGCATGCTTTAAAAAATGGTTTTATAGAAGAGCTACTATGAATTAAAGGAAATAAAACTTCATTCCTTTTCAAATATATTCAAATTTTCTATCTTCACCATTGACTCAGATTGATTTGCCATTAGAATTTTCCCCATTTTTTTTTTATTAGATAATTGTCTAAAGCCTCTACCTCAGGTCTCATGAAGGCTGTACACAGAGTTAATGTCAGTCTTTAGAAATTTTAAAACACAGACTTCAGTTTGGTCATTGTCTCCAGAAAGACACCATGTGATTCTCATAGTTGCCAAGTCTCCAGTTAACAAGAATCCTGGCTTATTACGTGTCTCTATTGTTAGTACTAATTTGAACTGCCTGCCAAGAAGTAAAGCTAACGGGAAAGATAATAACTTTTTACAAATAGAACTTGTGCTTATCATTTGGAATCAAACATGGGATTTCTACACAAGGAGTAAACCTCCAGCATGCTTGGAAATTTCATCCAGTTTAGGCCCTATGTCATATTTCCTTGCGAGCATATGTAATCAAAGTCTTTAGTTCCCAGAAAACCAAAAAAAAGTCATTCTTTTCTTTTTCCATTATTAGTCACCATGGGTAAAAAAAGAAAATAAATATATAATATAAACAGGGACTGTGGGCAAGAACATAGTCATGAAAAGTTGTTAATTTTATTTCTGTTTAATGAAAAAACTTAACAAAAGCCTGTTTCTGAGTCACAATTTAGAGCCTGTTTGCATAGAACCAATAGTAATAGAAGAGTTTATTGGGCTCTGGCCAGTGATTGCTCTGACCTTTCACCTTTGGTTCTGTGTGTTTAACAGGAAACCTAACATAAAATAATATTTAAAAGGATAAGAAGAGCCATGGTACGGTAAGAGATAGTAACTACTCAGATTAAAGTCATGGAATGACTCAAACCAGTGAAAAAGCTACTGCTTTAAGTAGTAGACAGATGTGGAAGAGAATATAAACTATAAATATTACTGTGTGAATATAAGGTATTATATTTCCTAATGACAAGAAAATTGAAATTTTAATAGGAACGAGAGAGGGCCAATGCCAAAAAATTCCAAAACTGTGGGTTACTAAGAAGCATTCTCCTTATCCTGCTATATATGATTATCATAGGCAGCCTCTGCTTTCATAAACCCATCCACCCGGATACTCTGTTTCATCTCTGGCAGAAGGACACAGAGAACTGGGATGTAGCTCAGTGGCTCTTTATTGAATTATTCATGCGAACCTTATAGGTTCCATCCTCACCTATAGGCTCATAGGTTTTATCAAAAACTTTTCTCTATTTTATAGGCCTCAAATACGCCAAATTCTCTACAGACAACACATTTTGCCATAAAGTTGTCCAATAAGCTGTTCTAAATAAATAAAAGTTCTAGGAAGCAAACCCCAACACCTCAGATAACAAAAGGAATACTTTTATTTTTAACCACTTTTGATGAAAGCTTTCTAAAATATATCCCTTCTCCATATTTGTTTTCAGTATATAACCTAATGATGATAATTCAAACTTTTGTTGATGACTATAATGCTATCAGCATCTTTATTTTATTAGTTAATATATCAATGTCTCTGCCTTCTAATTTCTTTCTCTTTTCTCTTGACATTGAACTATAACTTTTGCTCTCATGGAGCCAGCCTCTAGCAGAACAATTCTCCTTATAAACAGCTGGTTCTGATGAGTTTTGGAAAAAAAGATAATTACATCTTATAATGTGCATCCTAAGTAATAATCAATGGGTTATATGTGAGGCCTAGAAGTAAAAACTTTGACTTTAGCTGAGGGGTCTTCTTATTAACAGTCTTATCCAACTATTTTTGAACTAAAGCAAAGACTTAAAGTTAACAAACACAACATAATCCAGTTTATGAATAAACTGAATATCTTTCTACTAGAAAATATGGTTCTAATATAATTTTCTAATACCACAAAAGTACTAGAATTCAAATTATTTAGCATTTCTTCTAAGAAAGTAAAAAGAACAAATTCAACTGAATTTCTCCTCTAAAAGTAATGTCATGGGAAGAATATACTTTTAAATATAATATTATAGGATTAAGCTTATTATCATGTGATAGCTTCTGAAAGGGGCATTATTTTACAGATCCACCAAAGAGACGGATTTAATCACTGCATACAGCCCACTACTGACACCATCTTGGACTCTCTGAAATGCTGTTTCTCCACCTCGACCAGTTTCCCCACTTACCTGCCTTCTCCTCTGACTTGACTATTGGGATTAGGAGATCCTACCATTTGCCACTTGTTTTAACTTTCAAGCAAAATCCTTCTCTACACACATAAGCAATGGTCTCCTACCTGGCATTTCCTCTCTGTTCTATCCTTTTACTCAATGCCTCCAACCAGAGAGCAGCACCCCCCGATTAGACTCTGACCACTTTCTCTTTCTCTCTCTCTCTCTCTCACACACACACACACACACACACACACACACATACACACACAACATCCCAAAGGTTCTCTCCAAAAAGAACCAGCAGTTTCAAATGCCAACATTTGTTTAGGTCTTTACTGATGAATATCCTAGGTTATAGCCAAAGATAATACATTGCCATTTATCTTTCCTTTAAACTAATTAAACATGAAAAAAAAGCTTTGATTATGAATTCATTTAACACCAGTTTTTAAAATCTAAAATCATTTAATATAGTCAAAACAATAACAAAAGAAAAACTGAACTAAAGCCTAAAAACACTGTCACTTGCTCTCCACCACCCTAGTAAGACTCAGTGGGGATTGAGAAATGAGTAATGATTTAGATTTATTCCTAATTTAAATCTGATCCTAACACCAAGATCATTTCAAATTCTATTCCACTATTTTTGCATCTTCAAATTAGACATGTAATGGAAATAAGCTTGGGCAGGAAGCCTAAGGATCAGGAGACTGAAAAACAAAACCCAGAGAAATGCATTCAATGTGCAGGGTACAAGATCTGTCTCTTATATTCTGCACCTTAACTCTAAAGCTAATTTTTGTTGGAAGTTCATTACAGGATATATGGACAAAATCTAGGATAGTTTTCCATTTAGAAACTAGAGAATGTTATCAGATACGGGGAAAAATATTAACTCTATAAGTGATTAATTTGGATTCAGAATGTGAATCTAGATCTATTTAGCTAAACTAATGAGAGTTATAGTTACAATCTATTCCTCTGTTTTGTTCTTTTGGCAAGTACTCCTGCAGGGCAGGATCACAGGGGAAAGATACCTTTTGGCTTCATTCTTTATTTATATTCCTATGTTTGCGTGGAGTTTGCAAAGGGGGAAAAATTAATCAAATGTAGGAAATATGTCCACATATTCTTTGTGGCTGGTTGGCTCAGCTGCCTAATACACCTGCTAAGGATACTAAAGACATTAACTATGTCCCAAACAGCCTTTCCTTTCCAGACAGAATATACTCTTCTCTATTCCCGACCAGTCATTTCATAAAGGGGAGATGGACACACATCCTTATGGATATGGTCTTGTAACTCTGTCAAGAGCATTCCTTAACCAAAAATATGCAATGATAGTAATCACTGTATTCATACAAGATGATCAATTAACCTAAACCGAATCCTGCCAGTTCAACTAACCAACTCAGCAAGCCAAACACACAGTAATCTGTGCCCAGGACAGTAGGTACTGACATCGGGTGTGACAAAGGAGGAGAATGAAATGAGAGAAAATGCATCCCAAACATGAATGTTTGCACAGAAGTTTGAAAAGCTCAGTGTAATGGCAATGGATAAAGTTTCAAAGTCATGAAAAATATGTCCCTAAATCTGCTTTGTGGTTCTCTGAAGAGTGATCAAGAGGTAGTGAGCCAAAATGCTTTTCCATGAAGAGAAAATGGAGCTCTCAGTTGCCAGGAAAGCCTGCAGGATTCTGAAGCCTCATTAGGAGCACTTTTTATTTTTAAAAGGATATTTTTCTCCCAGAAAAGAAAATGAGTAATTGGAAGCTTTTGAATTATCGGTATTCATTTTTCTACATCAAAGATTTTTATTGTACTTCTAAAAATTTAAGAAACTATATTTTTATCTCTCTTCTCTGAAAATCATGCCTGAAAGAAATGCTAATTAATTTTTTATGATGAAAGAAATATTCCTTTTTGATAGAAGACATTTGCCATTTTATCCGCTTAGAATCTGGCATCATAACAATGATGTTGCCAACAGAAACCTTTGCATTGTTGGTGTTCGTGGTGTTGCTGTTTTGGCTGTATTGATGTATTTGTGCTCATCTAGTCACACTGTGTCACTCAGCTACCAACGGATATTTGACACATGGTGTCGATCCTCAAAGGTCAACAAGGTGCATTTGCAGAACTTAGTTGTTTCCTAGTAACAGCTATTACGCAAGCTTCTTTCTATGAAACCAAAGAATTAGAACTCCTAATGAAAATTAGAGCACCTCAAATATTGGAAAATTAACTTTAACTATGATGTACCTTCATAAAAGAAAGACGCTCAGAGGGCTTAGGGTAGTACATTCAACACAGGAGCACACTCGTGCAGCAAAATGAAATTTATATACCAACAGAAATCTGAGGCCAGGAAACCATCCTCAGTATTTGACCACATTTTTACTAGATGTTAACTCCCTAGGTATTTGTTTCCTCAATTGTGAAATAATAAAATAGAATTAAATGAACTGTAAGTCCGATTTCAGCTATAAAATTTTAATATCCAACATAATGAACAAGACAGCTGCTACCACATTTACATACTAATTAAGAATTTTTTTGCTTACATAAATTAACTTTCTCAAAATGAATTTATACAGGTCCTAACTAAAAAGCAAAAGACTGGGAATCTGTGTAATTATGGCAAGCAACTTATTTGATCCTATAACTAAAATTTTGTGGATATTGCCCAAAATTCCTACATGGAGTGATTTATGAAGTGAATGAAATAACAAGGAATGCTATTGAAAATTAGAGGACCTAGAGTATCAAAGAAATTAACTTTAACTATGATGTATCTTTCATAACAATGTTTTTTTAAAGAAATGTGTGACTATGGTGGATAAATTTTGTGATAATTTTATCTTTCCCATGATTTATTAGGGTGAAACCTTGAAGGATTCTAATTAGAGAAGTTTTCTTTTTCAGTTGATATAAAAAAGTTGGTTAAAGTACCAATATAATGAGCCATATGGCTTTAAAAGAGAAGGGGGTAGGTCATCATAATTTAGGTATTAGGCTGGTAGCTTTGTTTTGTAAATAGAAAGTATAAGCTTGCATAATTTTATGGTTAATATACCATAATATGAATATGAATAGAAACAAAATAGATGGCATGAATATGAATAGAAACAAAATAGATGGCATTAGGAATATAAATACAATGATTATTAATGAAATCAAATTTTCCTTTTAAGCCTTTGATTTAGAGAAAAATATTAACTAGAGTTCAATTCATATCATGCAGTGTATATAGAAGAATGATTAGGAAAATAAGAAAAGATTGCATGATTAGAATATAAAGACACAGGCAAGGAATTGTCAAGCTGAAATTAAAGGGATATCGAAGAGGTACATGTTGTAAGGAAGGAAAAGCCAGAAACGGTGAGCATATAATTTGTGGAAAAGTAGTCTTAACACATTCTACATTCTAAGAAAGGATTCTGACAAGACTGTTAAACTCTTGTTCACCCAATCTCTTAGTATATAAAATTCCCTCAAGTGTATGTTAAACATTTGAAATCAGTATATGTATGATTGTTTTGCACTTTGGTGGTTAATAAGAGGGAAACCTAGAGTGGAAATAATAATTTGGTTTCTGCAAACTGACCCCTTAATCCTTAAACATTTTTAACTTTTAGCCCTAATATGGAGCCTGTAACAAAGACAAAAGTAAAGACTGTCAATCAAATTTAGGATTTTAATCATATTCTAAGATAAAAACCTATAAACAAAATGGCTAAAACCCATTAAACTGCATAGACCTCAAAGCCATGGAAGGAGGTGTAAACTGCACATTTAACTGTGGTGGGCACATTTTAAGACGTCCTCCAAGACTCCTGTCCCCAGTGTTCACACCGATAAAATCCCTCCCTGGGAGTGTGGGGGACCTGTGAATATGACAGAATAGGCTTTCTCTTGCTTAGGTTCTACTATCTGACAGAAGTGATGAAACAGTCACTCCCTTGCTTACATTACATTACATTACACAAGCCTTCCTAGTAGCAGACTGGAAGGAGTTTTCTCCAGCTGGCTTTGAAGACCTAAGTTGCCATATTGTGAGATCATCACATGTCTGGGCTCTAAAGTGGCCCCTAAGAGCTGAGAGCAACCCCTGGCCGAGAGCAACCCCTGGCCAACAGCAGTCAAGAGAATGGAAACCTCAGTTCTACGGCCACAAGGAACTGAATTTTGCCAGTAACCTCACTGGACCTAGAAAACTACCCGCAGCTCCAGATTAGAACAACAGTGTGGCCGACACCTTGATACAGCCTGGTGAGATTCTGAACAGAGGACCCTGAGAAGAGGTGGCCTTACTCTAGACCCATGGAAACCGAAATAATAAATTCGTGTGGTTTCAAGTTGCTAAGTTGATGATAATTTATTACATAGCAAAAGAAAACTAATGACCAACATTTGACTATCTTTGCTACATTTCAGAGCCAACAAATACCTCATAAGTGCATGATCTGAACAGTGAAGTGAATTAGAGATATTCTGAATTAAATGCCCAAACCACTTTGGAAAGTGGGTTTAATTTTTGTGGGTTTTAATTACACTACATATGCATTACACACTAGTGTAAATACGTTTCAGTTTAAGCAACGATCACCATTCGCTACCTACCTTAACTCAAAAACAGTCTTGATCAAAAACATTACTTCTCTAGCATGTTATGTTCTATAGTATTTTTTTAAAACTCTCAAATGCTTTTACACAGCCACCCTAATAATGGTTCTGAAGATAAAGAATAAAGAGAAGTAGAATAAATGACTAATGTAAAGTAGAATACTTTCCTAATGAGATTTACCACTTGAGAAATCTGAGTTTCTGTCAAATTTTGTATATCGTAAATGTTTTTACATCTTCCTATAATTAACTAAAATAGCTGTACAAAAATATAGAGGTTTTTATAACCATGCCACTGATCAATTAAAGCCACAAACCAATTTTAAAACTAAATATTTCAGTGTACTGATTTGACAATAAAATGAAATTTTCCTAATATCTGATCTACTGGTGACATTTTATTAATGCATATTTTCTCTTGCATTCATAGCCGGTCCTTTATTAATTCATATTTTCTTATGCTGTCTGGCTTCCCAGAGTAGCCATGCTCACTGGGAAGTGTGATTTGAGGAGTAACTAAAAGTTTAACCCCAAATCTCTCACATCACCTTAATAAGGTACCCGGTATTGCTAGCATTAAGATTTACTCTGTGCCCATAGAATTTTCTGAAGTATGTATGTGAGAATCTAAATAAGTAAGAATAAATACAAATATAAATAAATGAGAGTTTTACTTTCTAGGGTTAGAATTGTCTTAAGAAAGCCTATGGAATCTAAATACATTATAAAGTAGGTGTTAGTTATTAGAATACATTAACCAACTAGCTACTTTCTCTCTTTTGATAGAAGATACTGCCATAAAGGCCTTGGAGAACTAAGAGACAGGATAAAGGCACTACACCCTAGGAAGCCCTACAGATAAATTGAATAATTTACTTCATGGATTTACTTGTATTGACTCTAGGTAAAGATATGATATTAAAAGTTAGTTTTCTAGTTTATATTATTCTGTCGAAGGAGTTCATTTGTCCACATAAAAAACTGAGGAGCAGAAAACTTTAGAAATTTGCCCACAGTCAATGGTATGGGGCTAGAGGAGGCAAGAGATTTTCATTTAATCTGTTTTTCAGATCAAAATATTGATCCGAAATTTTGAATTTCAATTTTGAATTGATCTAGAATTGATCAAGGGATTTTTTCCTAGTGTTTTCAGTGATATATTTAGTTGTTCAGTTTGGTTGTTACTAAACGCATCATTTAAAATACCAGAAAAGAAGTTTGAGATTTCTAGTTATAGATAAGTAGACAATGCACAAAGCTACACACAATCACATCCTGTTTTAGTGTTTCATTTTTGGAATCAAAAATATGATTATGTAGAACAGGGATCAGTAAACTGTGGTTCATGTCTGATTCAGCCAGTTGTGTATTTTTGTGAATAAAATTTTATGGAAACACAGCCACATCCCTTCTTTTATGTATTGTTTATGGCTATAACGACAACATTGAGTAGTCATGACTGAGACTACGTCGTCTACAAAGCCTAAGATAATTACTATCTGACCTGTTACAGAAAACATTTGCCAATCCCTGTTCTAGTTCGTCAAAAATCAAGTCTAAGCTAATACCTACTATATCTGCAACATCTAGAAGAAATTAAACATGACCCTAATTAAAGTAAGTCCTTGGTTAAGTAAATAAATGGAATTGACATTAAGTGTACACAACCAAAATTTTATATATTGACTATGTGTTGATTCCACAAACACAGACATACATATAAATTATGACATCTTGCTCTTTTTTGTTAGCATTCCTAAAATGGTAAACATGTTCATTGACATTTCTGGTCATTATATATCTTTTATTTGTTGCAAACGTCATCTTGAGATTTTAGTCACAAACATTTTTTTATGGATTTCACTTCTCCATAAACCTTTGTGTGAAATAACTCTATAAAAGTTTTACAACCCTCTATGTACAAATTAATTTTGAACCTGGTGAAGATGAAAAACAAAGTGAAAAATGTAAATGAAAAAGGCTGTGATAGCTTTTAAAATTATAGCATGTTTTGTAATAAATATTAAATCTAGTATGTTCTAAGGACATTATTGTTAAAAATCCAGAAAAAAACTAACCTCAAGGAATAATAGCAAACCTTTTCCCAGAATTTTCCAAAAGGCATATAATTTAAACAGCCTATATAATTTTAGATAAATGGTTAAGCTCAAAAGCAAATGGTTAAAACTTAAATATACCTTATTTCTTTCTTCATAGTACAGAATTTTTGAGTGTTTGATGAGTTATTATCCATATCCTTGATAAAATTATTTTTTGAAAAAATGTTTGATTTTGTCTATAAACAACCATTCCAGTTTACTACCATGTGGAAGTAGAATGATACCATGTCTAGAGAAGAATTCAAGTCTGAATACCTGATTTTTATTACAGGTTGTCAACTTTATAAAATAATGTCTGTCCGTCTAGTAAAAACAATCTAAATTATACCATAATGTCTCAAGTTGACTTCAAATCTCAGTTACTGAAAGTTTAAGTAACATATCTGTCATTTGCAGTATTTGAGAGATTCAAGGGACTATGTTAAGTTGCTCTAGCTTTTCTGAACTCTTATCATTCATTCATTCATTCATTCATTCATTCATATATCCAAACATCACACACTTTCTGATGACCAACTGTGTGTCAGGTACATTAGCTATTCTATCACTATGTATGCCAGCTTACCAGAAACAAAATGCTATATTGTATTTCCAACAAGCATTTGTTAAATACCCATATATACTTTATGTACTTTGCTAGGTTCCAAGTATAATGAGATAACTAGGAGTCTTAAAAGGTGGTTATACATCAGATATACCTGAGATTTCATAAATATACAAAAGCTCAGTTTTCATTCTAATCCAGTGGATCAGAATTTCTGATGGTAAGACCTATAACTTTGAATTTTTACAAGTTTCACTAAAGATTCTTTGGCACATTGAATTTTGAGAGTCATTTGTCTCAAAGATGCACCATATAGTATGGAAATAAAAAAAGCACTGTGAATAAAATGGAAATACAAGGGAGGAAGCATTAAACTCTGCCCACAGAGATCAGAGAGAGCTTCTCTGAAGAGAAAGCCTTGAAGCTGAGTCAACTTATGAGAAATTCACCACGCAGATAAACAGGCAGAGATAACCCATTATGTAAAAGAGGTAATCTATGTGGAAATAAAGGAAGGTATGAGAATGGCATGGTATGTTTGGGGAATTGCAGATAACTAGGTATGGGTGGGAAGCATGCATGGGATAGCCCAGGAGAAGATGGAAAGGTAAGCATAAGAAGCTAGACCATGAAGGACTTTAAATGCACTGCTAGAAATTTTTATTCTATCTTGTGGGCCATAGGGAGCTACCGAAGTTTTGTAATCAATAAAGTGACATAATTAGACAAACTGCAAATAGTAAGGGAGAACCAGATGGAAGCAGGGAGATACATTATGCTGAGTAAGGAAATAATGAGAACCGTAAGTAAAATAGTGGTGTTAGGGAGAAAAAGGAAAGACATGTAAAACAGATTTCTGAGGAGTAGTTACGATACGTACAGGTAATAAAATAAGTTGTAAGGAAGTGTATGTGGATTTATGTCTACTTGTCTATATCTATTCCAATATAAACAGAATTTAATTTTTTTAAAAAACTGCCTTTTTATTTATCAAAATTAAAATTATAGTTCTGAAAAGGAAATTTAACAATTACTTGACAGAATTTTCAACACTTCTTTGTTAGCCTATAATGATAGGAAAAGAATGCCACAGAGAGGGAAAGACTGTTAAATGAAAACAAAGCAATGTGACTTCCTCTTTCAGATTATTTATGGGCTAAGAGAGAAACGGTCAAGCTACAACACATATGGCTAAATCTATAGACTATACTATGTCAGCAAGATTTTATTAATCTATTTTTAAATATTATTCCAAAAAGACTCATTACATTGCTATGAGACATTTCAGCCAAAATATTAATGGAATGCCATCATCCAATGTGGAACTGAAAGCTGCACAAACATCATTTTGGTGGCAAAGAAAATTTTGGATTACTTTCATTTCTCCCAGCTTCAATAATAGCTGACTTTGTTCTGTAGCAACGAGATTCCATGTTGCTATTGCCATTAATCTGTCAAGTACAAACATTACTTAACTTTGTGCTTTTCCCTGAGGCTTTACATATAAACTTGACAGCATCATTTGGCACCAATTTTCTGGCTCTAATCAGCAAAGGCACAATATTGGCAGGAACTAGGATTAAAGACTAAGTCACATCTAAAAAATGGCCTAAATCGGAAAGCAATATTAGAAATATCATTCTCACTCTCTAAACAAGTCCATGTGGTCCAGACTTTCAGAATTTTAATTTTATTGACTGTCAAAATATATTTTAGAGTTTTAAAAATTACACATCAAAATTTGATTTTTTTGTATATGAATCTATTGAAAGTACATTCTTCTAATTATGATTTTACTGAAAATATCTTAACTTTGAATTTATATTTAAACATTTAATGTAGAGAAACAGAAAGTCAGAAAAGCCCAAGTTTGTGACCCAAAGATCAATAACAATTGAATGAACATGGCTTCAGCTGCCAAGGTGATATACAGAGACCTTCGGGGTTAGACAATGTTTAAGTGTTCTTTAGTCCCAATATACACACCATGTACTGATATTTCTTGGTTGGCATTAGCTAAATATTAAAAACCCATCCCTTGTTATGAAAGTATTCTAAATGTTCTTTTGGTTCATTCTGGCTGAGAAAATCCCTTCACTGTTTCAAATGAAAGGGAAAAAAACATATTGACCTATAAGACATTAACATTATATAGAGAATGGTAGTACTGTTTTAAAAGATGTTGGGTAATAGTGAAAATTCAGTTGTGTATAAACTATGCAAATATATTGAAACTTTTATGATTTGCTACTCTTATTGGAGAAATATTTTATATACTGGGAAGTTCTACTTTTGTTTTCAAGGCAATTAAACATAAGTATTGCTCTCTTAATAAGGAAACAGAATTTGGTCTCTTTTCTCAGTTCACATCTTCTATAGATATTTCTCTGTAGAAGAAAGAGATAAACATAAGAAAAAGGATATGACTTGGATTTGTAGCACTAATTATCTGTGCATTCTTGGGGCACAGTCATAACTTTGCTGGACCTCAGTTCTCTCTGTAAAAAGGGTTAATTAAATGATAGTAATAAAATCATCAACTTCCTCTTAATTTGAATCTGTCATATTAATTATCTCATGGCTTTATTTTGTAAAGGCATTTTTCTTATAGCTCTAGTTTATGTTAAAGGATTTTAATTGAAATATTGTAATGTCAATCAACTTCTATTTTCTCTAATTAGTAATTCTGAAATTATTTGTATTTATAATTTATTACTTCTGCATCTGAGTTTATATATTCTATTTTCCATGACTTCAGAGCCAGGCAGAAAAGAAACTAGCCCTGGTAGACAGTGATGGTGTACTGAGCTCTGAATAATTTTCTTTGAAAATACATGAGGTGTTTTTACTTTTTCGCCATCAAAAGAGTGTGAAATTAAAGTAGCAGAATTACGTCTCCTTAAAAATTGTCCACTTGTGTAAAATATTTAACTCAGTTTTAATTTCTTTTCTTTTCTTTTTTTTTTTTTATCATGTCCTTTCTTATCCATTTTCAGGACAAGTTTACAAGCAGCCCCTTAGCAAATTCTCATTTTAGATTATCGGCAATAGTAAATGTCTTAGAGTTTTAAACTCTACAATTCGCCATAAAAGGCAGAATTAAAGAAAACCTCTGCTCAGAAACAAATCTCTTCTAAAATAAAATGCTTCGTACAACAAATTAATTATGTAAAGACAACTAGGTCACCAACTCTTTAATATGCTAACTCTTAATTTTAGGGTTACCAGATAAAATACAGGATGCCCAGTTAAATCTGGATTTCAAATGAACAATGAGTTTTAGTATAATTATGCATGAGATATTTGGAACATACTTATACTAAAATTTATTCTTATAATAAAGATTAATATATTAGAATTTATTTGCTGCTTATCTAAAATTCAAATTTAACTATATTTTTATTTGCTAAATCTGGCATCTCTTTTTAATTTCTATCTGTAAAAGGAATTAATCAGGGTATTGATAGCTGCTGAACATAAACCGCTAGTGGCCTAATTCAACAGATGTCTATTTCTCACTTTCTAATGTGAATGATTCCAGTTGGTAGATGGCTTTTCCCTATGGTCATTCAAGGACCAATCTCCTCCCATTCTGTGACTCTGCCATCTCAAGGATATTAAAGGGAGTCCCCTGCACCCAGCTGACAGAAGGAGGAAGAAGGATGGATAAGGAACACCTACTTCTTAACTGCCTTGACCTTTCCAATCACAAGTCATTGGTGAAAGTACTCATATGGACCCATCTAAATTAAACAGCAGCTGAGAAATTTAATCCCATCCTGGGCAGAGGTTTTCCAGAGACTCTACATAATGAAAAAGAGAGATGACATTTGGTAAAAAGTTAGTCATCCATGCTTCGGCTTGGAACCAAAGGAAATAAACACAATAATTGCCTTTTACCATTTCGCTTTGTACTTTGGAGAGATAAAACACTGAACATATTTGGGACCATCCCTCTTTGCATTTGTGATACGCAATAGGTGATCTTTAATGAACAGCAGAAACAAAGTTGACCTAGTTGATGGTTTTGTGGGGAGTTGTTTTTCCTGACATGGTTATATGTGAAATTGTCTTCCTGATACTGAAAAATTGATTATGTATCTATACCAATCTATGTCATAGATCATGAGAATCAAGATAATAGATGTGATTTGCTCTAACGAATTCAAATGCCAGTCACACATAAAATCAAATCACATGCTACAACACAGGATCTAGCTGTCTGCTGCAAAGACCACCAGCAGCCAAATTTTTCCATTACTCTGGCATGTAACACTTAACTGTCAGCCCTGAAGACTGCTTGAAACTCAGTCACAAGGATCCACCACACCTATGTGTCCTGCCTGACCTGTGAGTCTCCATGTTTTCAACTCTGAGAGGGACTTAGCTCCTTATTTGCTTGCTCATGCCTGGTCTGAACTAGTTTTGTACTTTCTAATTCTGTCTGGCTGCTTCCTGTTTCTTTGTCCATCTTGAATCTCTACCCACTGCCTCTGACCTTCCAAATTAGTCCAGAATTTTGCATTTGACCCACTTTCAGGACTTATAATGACCCTAGTAACACCCCTTTCCTTATAACTGGACTCCTGGTCAAAGTTTCTATAACCTCAGTTACCATTTTACTTGTGAGCTTCCATCCCTACAGGCACTGATACTAAATCTATGGTCACTACTGGACAGCTGCAATCCCCAAATTAGCTCTTTATGAAAGCATTCTCCTGACATATTTGAAACAATAGAAAGTTACTTCTTGCTCTTTAGATCACTAAGAATGAGTTCCGGCCCTGCATGGAAGTGAAAATTGCTCAGACTGCTCGGGACCTGGCTTTCCACATGTTTTCCCCCGAGGAGAACATGGAATCAGTGTGTTTACTTTTCTCTCTGCCACTCAAAGGAATTTTTCATTTTTCTTCTTTCCTAAGAGCTTTAAATGCTTTAAACAGGTGGCCTGCTCTACATTTAACTCTACGTTAACATTACTCCCAAACACCAAACTCATTTAACTTGAAATAACCATCTCAAAAGTTCTCTTTGAAAAAAAGTCCTCCCCGATAGCAATGTAATCAAAATGTAGGTAAGTGGGTTTTTCACAAAAACACTTAAGAGCTAGATTCTTGCAGCATTCCACTGTTCCTTAGCTAGATTCTTATCTCTCCTGTAAAAAGCAGCTCATAATTCATGTTGCTTTTAAGACTCCTTCCTGCATTGGTAGCTTCACCAAGGATTCCGTTCTACTTAACCATCAGAGTGCTAGAAAGCATGCATTAATTACCACATTCTTCATCATTAAACATTTTTTGGTTACTTATATGACATCTGGCACTACACAAAGCACTGCAGAGATTTACCAAGACATGAATTTTTCCTTTTGTTAGTAGTGCCTGGTCTATAATATACGCACAAAACATGTTTGCTGAATTAATAAGAAAGTGAATAAAGAGAAGTATGGGATCTCTATGCTTCTATATGCCACTACCTGGCTTTAAGGCCATTGACACCATTGCTTAGGAGTAGGGGTAGTATTACCATAGAGGAAATTATAAGTTCAAATGGCTCTGAGAGACCACAATAAACACCCTCAGAACCTAATCTGGAAACCCAGGGCAGACCACCCATGATATCCCACAATGGCATATAGATTATTTTGAATTAAAATTACTTAAGAAAATGTGCATCCAAGAAGAAACCTGACCTCTTAATTCCCCTAAAAGCAGGAGATAAATCTTCCATGTGATCGGTGCCCTCCCTGCTCCTAAAAGCTGAGAGAGAACCTTATCACAAGAGTGAAAAAAAAAAGTCCAGAATCGAAAAAGCCTATCTAAGCAAACCCTGTAACTCTGTTCACTAATTTACTACCCCAGCCCAAACCTGCTTAGATTCCTTTCTAATGAGCACTAACTTTCTTTGCCCAGTCAATTTTTCACAATTTATTGTTTCTTTGCTAAAAAGTATAAAAGCATAAAAGGTTACTGATTTGGTCATTTTTTTTAGCCCATTTTATCATCTGGGGGGATTGGTTCCAGGGCTGTCAAAGACACAAAAATCTGCAGATGTTGAAGTACCTTACATAAAATGACATAGCATTTGCATACGACCTATATTTGCAGAGAGGCTACAGCATGACATGCCTACACATCATTTCATTTGCATGAAGTCATTGTAGTGCTTGACTGGTAGCAAATTCAAGTTTTGCTTTTGGAAAATTTCTGGCATTTTTTTCCAAATATCTTGGATCTACAGTTGGTTAAATCTTCAGACGAAGAGCCCATGCATATGGAAGGCTGACTGCTTATAATCATTGAACAGGAATGTGTTCCCACTTGATTCATACACAGTAATTTGCACAAATACTGTATAATAAAAATATTTTCATCTTTTTTAGGAAAAGAAATTGTGTTTGAGGTATTTTGTTTATATAATTTGTCGATCTTAATTTACTTAGAATAGAAGTTGTTATATACTATGCAAAATGAAAACTGACAATGAGGCCATAAGTGATTTCAGCCAATTAGAACTCAGCAATTCCCTGAACAGCAAGAGAATAACTAGGTAGAGTGGTCACCTGATGCCTATATTCAAAATAAAAGAATTAAATTGCATTGCAATGGCCATCAATTACAACTGGAAGCAACAGATCAGTATTTAGTCATTAAGATTAAAATATCATCAAATACCCTTACTACCTAAAGCAATATACAGATTCAGTGCAATTCCTATTAAAATACCAATGGCATTCTTTTCAATATTAGAACAATTAATTCTAAAACTATATGGAACCACAAAAGACTCGAAGTAACCAAAGAAATCTTGAGAAAGAATAAAGTAGGAGGTATCATGTTCCCTGATATCAAACTATACTACAAAGCTACAATAATGAAAACAATATGGTATTGGCATAAAACTAGATATATAGATCAGTGGAATAGAATAGAGACCCAGACATGAATTCCCACTTATATGGTCAATTAATCTATGACAAAGGAGGCAAGGATATGCAATGGGGTAAAGACAGTCTCTTCAATAAGCAGTGCTGGCAAAAGTAGACAAATACATGCCAAAAAAATGAAGTTGCACCACTTTCTTACACCATATTAAAAATGAATTAAACTCAAAATGGATTAAAGAGTTAAATTTCAGGCCTGAAACCATAAAAATTCTAGAAGAAAACACAGGCAGTAAACTCTTTGACATTGCTCTTAGCAATATCTTTCTGGATATGTCTCTTTGGGCAAAGGAAACAAAAGGAGAAATTTAAAAATTTGAACTACATCAAACTAAAAAGTTTTCATACAGCAAAAGGAATTATCAACAAAAAGAAAAGACAGCCTACTGAATGGAAGAAGATATGTGCAAATGATACATCTACTAAGGGGTTAATATCTAAAATATATAAGGAACTCATACAATACCAAAAAGGCCCCAAACAATCCAACTAAAAAATGCACAGAGGACTAAATAGACATTTCTCCACAGAAGACATACAGATGGCTAACAGACATGTGAAAAGATACTCAACATCTTAATCACCAGGTAAATGCTAAACTGCAATGAAATATCACCTTGTGCTTCTAAGAATGGCTAAGTGTTGGCAAGGATGTGGAGAAAAGGGAACCCTTGTACAGTATTAGTGGGATTGTAAAATAGTGTAGCCCCTAAGGAAAACAGTATGGAAATTCCTCAAAAAATTAAAAACAGAGATGCCATATTATCCAGCAATTTCACTTCTGGGTATTTATCTGAAGAAAACAAAAACTCTAATTTGTAAAGGTATATGTACCCCTTTGTTGAATGCAGCATTACTAGTAATAGCCAGGATATGAAAATAACCTAGATGTCCATCAATAGATGAATGGATAAAGAAGATGTGGTATATAAATACAATGGAATATATTATTCAACTATAGAAAAAATGAAATCTTGCCATTGCAACAATAAGGATGGATCTAGAGGGTATCATACTCAGAGAAATAAATCAAACAGAGAAAAATAAATACCACGTGATTTCACTTATAGTGGAATCAAAAAGAAAACAAAATATATGAATAAACAAAACAAAACAGAAGCAGAGCCATAGATGTAGAGAATAAGGGGATGATTACCAAAGGGGAGGAGGAAAGGAGTGTGTGAAAAAAAAAAATCAGGATAATTTGCAAAGTATATTCTCATTTGTGCAAAAAGAAAATTATATTTAAAATAATAATAAAATAAAACATTATCATAGCCAAGAAAAAATATTTATGGGAGAGTGAAACAAAGACAGAAAATTTGCATCCTAGGGCTAACGGGAGTAACTGCAAAAGATTTGCCTCAAGTATAACCATCATCTAGAGCTTCGGTATTTACAGAATAAAGCTTAAATTGCTTATTTACCTGCACAAAGCATACTACAGTCTGATCACAACAATTATGTTCAATCTCAGTTTTACTTTCTCCCCTCTTTTGCTTCCTGGCTACATGACTGACCTACAGAGCAATTTATCAAACTATGAACTCATATACACAGGCAAAATATCTAACTAGCATTTTAGTACTTAACTACTAAATACTAACAGAGACAAGGTCAACAGACATTCAGGGAAAGCCACCAACATGAAAGAAAGACAAATAAACAAACTGCAAAAGAAATTCAGAGTAAATAGAGACCATGCAGAGAAGAATACTTTTTTAAAAATTAATTATTTCCTTAGAGAAAGCTAAAAACAAGACAGTATACTAAAATAAGGAAACACTCAGAGAATAAGAAGGAACAACTGGGAATTAAAAATTTAAAAACTGAAACTAAAAATAAATCAGTAAAAGATTTAGAAGGTAAAATCACGGAAATCTTTCAGAAAATAGAACGAAGTAGATGAATAGATGGAGTGCAGGAAAAGTAAATTAAGAAAATTAAAGGCCCATTTGAGAAGGCTCAATATCTGACTAGTTGGCTGGATGAGAACAGTGTCTCTTTCATTGCTGTAACCTCTAGCACAGAATCAGAATGCCTGGCATAGAGAAGGTACTAATTATAGTTATTCAACAAATAACTGTATTTATTGAATGAATAAATGAATGTCCCAAAAAGAACAGAGAAATAGTGATGGGCACAAAAGAAGAAGGAAACAAAACATTTTCCAATAATGAAGACCATGCATCATATGAAATAGTCCACTGAATATCCAGGACAACTACTAAAAAAAAAAAAAAAAAAAACTCACTACACTCACTACAGTGCTCATTATCATGATATTCCAGAATCAAGGATAAAATAAAGATCCTAAACCCAAAGGGCAAAATCAGGTCAATTACAAAAAAAAAAAAAAAAAAAAATTAGAAATCAAAATGGCTTAAACTTCTCAAAGAAATATTAGAAGCTAGAAGTCAAAAGAATACTGCCTTCAAATTTTAAAAGACAATAATTTCTTAGTCCAGAAAGATTAACCAAATGGTAGGGTAAAAACATTTTTTGTATGTGAAAGTAATAGACAAGTTCTGCTTCAAATATTTTTTTCAGAAAACTTCTGGAAGATATGTTCTACCAAAACAAACAGGTAACACATGAAGGAGATTCACATGGACTCCATGGAACAGGATCCAATGCAAGAGATGCAACAGGAATTCCAGGATGAAAGCAAGAGGAGTCCTTGGATGACAATGGTTCAGCAAGCTTAAAGAGTAAGTAGTCCAGATGGAAGTACAGAGCATTCAGTAGGAATGTCTCCAAAAAATATTGGGAGAACCAGATTTGACAAGTTTGACAATGGAAAATTACAGTTATCAGAGAGTGTGGAAAAGAACTAGTATTGATTCAGGAAAACAAGTTATACATGAAAGGAAATTAATCATGGTTCACCTATGAAATATATTTACATAGTCATAAAATGAAAGATATTGTGATACATTTAATGAAAATTCAATCAGAGTATATGGGGATTCGTCTGGAGGGGATAAGAGCTAAAATCTTCAGCTTAGCACTAGAGGGAGGGAAGCCATGGTATATGCTAAGATAGGGAGAGCTCTATAGCTGTTAATTCTTAGCCATGATCATGGTTAGACCTTCAAACATATGCAAATGGATTACTTTGATTATAATGTTTAAAGCTAAGAAACATATATATCATAAAGTACTATAATGTAATTAACAAACTGGCAACTAATTTTTAAAAATCGTATTTAATCATTGACTCTGGTATCCATTGGATTTAGAAATTAGAAGCTTCACTAAATTTAGTCAGAAATGGCTTAGCAAAGCAATTTCAAAGTAGTTGTCTGTTTCCGAAGACAGCCATCTAAAAAAGTACCAATGTGATAAGCAACAACAAATACAAACCATGTCAAAATTTGGCACGGTACAGCAGGTAACATTGTTGGATCTGAAGCCATGCTGCCTGCATTTGCACCTTGGTTCTATCACTTACTAACAATGTGGCCTCAAGCAAGTGACTTCAGAATATTTACTTAGTTTATGTACACATTTTACTTGGTCATTATAAAGCCAGTTGTATTTTTCTCCCCCCACAGTATTAGTCATTCCATGCATTCACCTTCGTCTTTTCCATTGTATTTCCTTGTCTTCCTTACTTCATCATTTATTATATTATTAGCACAAATGTTAAGTTTTTGGTAAATGAAGAGAAAATGGCCAAGTTTAAGTCGAGATACATGCTTAAGTAAATAAACATATGAAAATATTACTTCAATAAGTAATAAATAAGTTAATATCATTGAAGAAAAGAATACTAGAAAACACTTGTTCTTCAAACATGAGGGGAAAAAATAGAATTAAACTCGTGCTATCTTTTAAACTAATTTTTTAAAGTTAAAAATTTTAACCAAAAATTATCCTGTGAGATTGCAATTCAGTGATCAATGTTGAACACAATGTTGGTATCTCTCCGCTCTTAATGTCATCCTGAACTGATGTGCTTCATACTGTCAGGCAAGTTTTAAACTAAGAAGAATAGCTGTGAACACTTGCTGCCCTAGAGCAGAGGAGACAAGCTTTAAACCAACCTCCTGTTCTTAGATTCAGTTTGTTTTTTCATTCCTTGTGGCTGATTAGCACCTGTTCAACAAATATTGGTACTCCTCAACTCTATTTCTTCATGAAGCTATATTTTCAGTTGTAGAGAAAACAGAAGAATATTTTGAATTAGGGGTATGTGGAAAAAACTGGAATGATCTCCAAAGCAAAATTTTCCTCCTACCATGTACCCTCCCCCCCCAAAAAAGACTCCAGTATCATAGAAAAATCCATTTTCAAATCAAATATTAAAGCATTCTACACGAATTAATGGAACAGAATTGAGAGTCCAGAAATAAACCCCTGTACATATGGGTAGATAAGTTTTGACAAAAGAGCCAAAAACTTACAATGGAAAAAGGAAAGCCTCTTCGATAAATGGTGCTGGGGAAACTGGAAAGCCACATGCAAAAGAACGAAACTAGACTGTTATCTGTCATCATACACCAAAATTAACTAGAAATAAATCAAAGACCTTAATATAAAATCTGAAACAATAAATTGCATAGAAGAAAACATAGGTACTAAACTCTTGGAACTTAAAATTAAAGAGGATTTTATAAATTTGACTCAAAGACAAGGGAAGTAAAAGCAAAAATAAATGAATGGCGCTGTATCAAACTAAAAAGCTTCTGCACAGCAAAAGAAACCATCAGCAAGACACAGAGGCATCCATCCAAATAGGAGAAGATATTTGCAAATAAAGCCTCCAATCAGGGCCTAATATCCAAAATGTACAAAAAACTCATGCAACTCAACAATAAAAAAAACAAACAATCCAATTAAAAAATAGGCAAAGGACCTGAATAGACACTTCTCCCAAGAAGACATACAAATGGCCAACAGATATATGAAAAGATTCTCAACTTCACTAGCTATGAGAGAAATGCAAATAAAAACCATAATGAGATACCACCTCACACCTGTTAGAATGGCGATCATCAACAGGACAAGTAATAACAAGTGTCGGAGAGGTTGTGGAGGAAAAGGAACTCTTGTATACTGCTGGTGAGAATGTAAATTGGTACAGCCACTATGGAAAACAGTATGGAGTTTCCTCAAAAAACTAAGAATAGAATTATAATATGACCCAGCAATCTCTCTTCTGGGTATTTACCCCAAAATACTTGAAAATATTTATCTGCAAAGATACATGCACTCCAATGTTTATTGCAGCATTATTCATGGAGGCCAAGACATGGAAACAATTGAATAAAAAAGATGTGGTGCATATATACAATGGAATACTACTCTGCCTTAAGAAAAGATGAAATACTGCCATTTGCAACAACATGGATGGATATTGAGATTATCATGCTAAGTGATATAAGTCAGACAGAAAAAGTTGAGAACCATATGATTTCACTCATATGTGAGATATAAAACTGAAAGCAATAAACGAACTTGACAAACAAACAAAGACTCATGGACACAGCAAGTGGACTAGTGGTTACCAGAGGGGAGGGGGAAGGTAGGTAGGAGTAAAAGGGGTCAAATATTTGATGACAGTAGGAAATTTAACTTTGGGTGATGAACACACAATGCAAAATACATATGACATATTTTTGAATTGTACACTTGAAACCCATTTGATTTTATTAACCAATGTCATCCCAATAATTTTAATAAAAAATCTGGAAATGGATTAATATCAAAAATAAAAATAAATGAAGCATTCTAAAGGATGACTTTTGGTAAAGACCGCTAGAAACTGCTTCCGCCTAGGTCTAGGTTCATAGTAAAATTGCATTTTAAGTGTAAGGGGAAATGTCTTCCTGAAGTCACATTTCCTCTGCATAAACAAGGTGTCAGGACAGCTGTCAGAGATCCGCCCACTCCTCCCTGCCGGGTATTGCTGGCCTCCACCAGCAACGATCCTCTCCACTACACAGGATGCCCAGTGATTTTAGTTCAGCCAAAGAGAAGCAAAAAATAAAAGTTCTTCTCAAACATAAAACAAAACGAAAACAGGAAAAAGTGTCATTGATATTGTCCTTTTGTCTCCCAAGAGTGCTACCAAGGCATCAGGACACAATGGGCTAACACAGGCTAATAGTCAAGAATCATAGTTCTAACACTAAAATCTAATTTAATTTTTCTGTCTACATTTCTTCTCTGTAAAGTAGTAGTGATTCCTATTTATACATATTATTGCATCCTGAGAAAACTGAATGAGATAATTGATGTGAAAGGACTCAGAAATTATCTTTTTCTTCAATTGCTCTATACATCTATATATTGTTGAGTCCCAAATTTGTACCTCTAGCCCCTATCTCTTCCCTAAGTTCTAAGCAGTTCATAATAGGCATTTCAACTTACTATGTCTAAAAGAGAAATTTATATCCTCCATTCTCATCTATTGCTTCCCATCTTCCCCATCTTTGTACATAATACTACCATACACTCAGTTGCCCTGGTCAAAAACTTACGAATGATCTTTAACTCTTATCTTTTCCTCATAGCCCACACTCAATCCAGTAACAAGTGTGCTTGGTTCTGTCGTCAGGATATATCTTGGGGCTGACCTCTTCTCCCATCTCCATCGCTAAAACTATGATCCAAACTAAAATATTCTCTCACCTGAACTGCTGCAAAAGCCTGTCAATTTGTTTCCTTGCTTCCACTGTATCTGCCCCATGGTCGATTTTTAGCTTAGCAGCCAGAATGATCTAAGAATGCAAATAAAATTCTATCACTCCTCTGCTTAAAGGCTTTGGTGGTTTTGCATCTTACAATGTGTAAAATCCAAACTCCTCATCATGGCCTATAAGGCCTTATGTGATCTGTGCTCTGCATACCACTTCAACTTATCTTCTGATTGCTCTCCCTCTCACTCACTTTACCCTAGTTGCATGGGCTAACATTCTGTTCTTCGAACACTCCAAGCTCATTCCTGCCTTTGGGGTTTTGCCTTTGCTATTCCTTCCACATGATTATTTTCCTCCAATCTTAGCAATGCTTCACTTCTTCACTTCATTCAGGTCTCTTTGCTCAAAAGTTAGCTCTTCAAAAGGACCTCCATAATTATATATAAGAGCACTTCCCTCTCACACTCAATATCCCCATTCCCTCTCTATTTCACTTTATATCCAGTATCACACATCTTGACATTGTATTATAGACACACATACACAAACACAGAGGCAGTCCTCACTTTAAACAATTCCTATATGCATGGGATTCAGTTACCATGGTTTAGTTAAAAACACCAGTCCCTCAACAACATAGCTCAAATTTTTACCATGATAAGTTAACTGTAAGTAATTGCGTAGAGTACAAACTTTGCTGTCAGGCCTTCAGTCTACAAATCACTAAGTAAAACACAGATGTGCGTCATGATCGGTAGCTATATCTTTTTAAATCTATTAGTGACTGGTCAGTGTGTATCTGTTATTCAGTTCATTCACAGATAGCAAAGCATGAACTTTTGATGACTCCTTGTCTCCCATTGGTAAACTCAGGTGACATTTTACAAAAATAAATAATTGAAAGAGAGAATTGGTCAACAAAGATGAAACTATATTAAAGAAACAAAAAGTGATAATGCTGGAAGTAAAAATTGCATCAAATGCAAATGAACTTATAGAAGAAATATCTTACTGGTATGTTGACACTGCCACCATTCAAGAAAATCTAGGTAAGCAGCTAGAAGAACTAAATGACATGCAGCTATCAACATAAATGAGAAAAACAGTTGTGATGGAAAGGGTGAAGATGTCGCAGAAGTCGTGCTTGCCAAAAACATCACCTTAAAGCACTCTCAGAGATAGTTTATGACTCTGAAGACACAAAGAATAAAACGTTGGAATCTGATCCAAACTTAGAAAGGAGTATGACAATTTATCAAGATATAAGAAGATGCTCACTCTGTGTCATTGGTTACATAATGAGAAGACAATCACTCTTCAAAATACTCTTAACACACTTTTGCAGAAAGTAAAACACTTTAACTCTAAATGTTACAAATGCTTGCAAAGTCGTAAGATATAAGATCAACTCACAATAATTTATCACATTTTTAACAATGAATCTGCAAAAACTGAAATTAAAACCATAACATTATTTAGAATCACTTCAAAGGAAATTAAATTCTGAAGTATAAAATAAATAAAACATGTATGAGATCTTATACTAAAAATTGCAAAATGCTGATGAAATAAAACAAAGAAGATGTAAATAAATGGAAAGACGAACCGTATTCATGGATTGGATAATTCAACACACTAAAGGTGTTACTTAATTTTCCCCAAATTGATGTATATGTTTAATATAATTACCATACAACCCCTATCTTTGTAGACATAGACAAGCTTACTCTAAAATTTTTATGGGAAGATGCAGGCCCTAGAATAGCTAAAGTAATCTTGATAAAGAAGAATAAAGTAGGAAGAAAAAAATCACTACCTGATAATAAGGCTTACTATTTAGCTACAATAATCAAGTCAATGTTGTATTGGTAGAGAAAAAGACAATAGATCAATGGCAGAGAATAAAGAACCCAGAAGTAGACCCACAATGTATGCTAGCTAACTGAGTTTGACAAAGATGCAAATGAAATTTAATGGAAGAAGCACTGCCATCTCACAAAAAAAAATTAATTAATTAACCTTGACCTGAGGTTCACATGCCTCATACAAAAATTTATTCAAAATGGATCACAGACTTAAATGAAAAATATAAAGCCTTCAGGAAAACACACACACACACACATTTTAGAAAAAAAATTGAAGAAAATCTTTGAGATCTAGGGAAAAGCAAATAGTTCTTAGACTTGACAGCAAAAACACAATCCATAAAAGGAAAAATTGATAAAATGGGCTTATCCAAAATTAAAAACTTAGATGGGTACTAGTTTTATTGAAGTAAACACTTTACAAACACACACACACACACACACACACACACACACACACACACACACACACACGAGGAACATTATTCAGCCATAAAAAAAATTCTGCCTCTTATGACAACATGGATGAATCTTGAGGGCATCATGCTAAGTGAAATAAGTAAGAGAAAGACAATGTATGATCTCACTTATATGTGGCATCTAAAAACATCAAACTCATAGAAAGTAGAATGGTAGTTGCCAGGGGCTGAGGGGTAGGGGAAATAGGGAGATGCTGGTCACAGGGTACAAACTTTCAGTTATAAGATGAGTAAGTCATGGAGATCCAATGTACATCATGGTAACTATAGTTAACAAAATTGCACCATATACTTGAAAACTACCATGAGAGTAGAGCTTTAATCTTCTCATCATAACAAAATGGTAATTATGTGAGGTAAAGGATGTGTTGAATTAACTTATTGTGGTAACATTTTGCAATATATTTGTGAATCAAATCATGACATTACACAATGTTTTAAGTCAATTATATCCCAATAAAGCTGGGGGAAAAAAGAAAGCCAAGAAATCAGTGGGAGATCAAGTCCCTTTTCTGTTGCACTTCTCTGTACCATTGAGTGTATAAGGGAATGGAAATACTAAAGCCTACGCTTCAGTGAAGATACTATTGATGATGACTTATAATTTACACGGGCTATAACTTGCATTTTTCCACATATTTTTCGTGTTATGTTTAATGTGTAAATAAACAAACATGGTCCAGGAACACCTAACTTATGCCCTCCCATGATTGTGCACTTTTGATTATTGAGAATTTTCAGAGAATCAGAAAATAGATGCGGAGACTGAATGACATGGAAAATATTGATTAGTGGTTTCAATATCCATACTTGGCCGGAGAGACATATAGGCAAAGAGATTGAAATATATTCCAGAGAAAAGTCAGCTTAGAAGAGTAAGCTGTAGCCTTTTATTAATGGTCTTCAACTGCCTCAATTTGGCTGTGTTTTCAAAGCAACAGCATGTGTTTCTAACACAATGCTCCAACGGCACACTACAGCTTGAAAGGAAAATCTGGTAAAGATACAAACAGCTCTCTATTATTTACGTCTTCCGGAATTGCCACTGAATTTCGATGCCCAAATATTTGGAATCTCTAACTAGCCTATAGATAAGTCAATTCTAAGAAACTGCATTATCATCTTAATTTTTTTAAAGAAAGAAATTAAGACATGAGGAAAAGTTGTCTCAGATGCTGAATATAGAGACAGTATTCAATTATTCTGGAGTCAGTTATCTAATTTAGAGAATCAATTCTTCACTATCAACAGCAATATATCAATCTCTTTATGTATTTTTTTTCCTGCTAAACCTCTTCTTTTTAGACAGTTATTCTCTACAGATAGTGACTTTAATCTCCTCCCATGCAAAATTGGGAGCAAACATACTGTTAACTTCCCATATAGCATCAGGACAGAATTCAGCTATTAAAACATAAAATATATGCTACTTTACTAGCATCTGCTTCCTTGCTGCAAAAACAAGGATAATAATAATTCCTTCCCTATTTTCCTGACAAGACTGTTTGGAGGATCAAATTTATAAATGCACCTAAAATGCAAAACATGTTTCATCTATTATTATACCAATGTTATTTGATGACTATTTGAGAAGAAACTGGACAGAAAAGATAGATTAATTTATGGATATAATAAAGTTTGAGAATTAACTTTGTTTTGACAGCAGAAGAAACCAAAAATAAATACTACTCCATGGGACTAAAATTCTGAAGTCTACAAAATTTCAATAGAGTTGAAAATTACCTCATATATTTGGTTTATGGAGTATGATAATGGTGTGAAACCAGTGTCAGTCAAACACAAAGAGGAGTCTTGTACAGTTAAATAACTCACAGCTAGTTCATGAATCTTGCAACTTTATTAGAAGTTGATTTGAAGATCAAAGTGTACCAAATAGAAATAAATACAAATTGTTAATTAAATGTTCTCTATTCTTTGCATTTTACTTTTCATAATAGAAACATAAAATCTACTCATCATGATATATTAAAATGTGCCAGGAAATACTATTTAAATATCTGCACAAAGAGTTTACATTAAAAAATGTCTGTGTTTAGACTAAAACTTAATTGAAGCTGAATATAATTTTTTAAAAAGATTTCTAAATGTCCCTAGGTTTCAAATGGAAAATTTAATAATGCTAATGAAAATATAATACTATATGTCAATCTATATTTACAGTACTTTCTATCACATGTGAAACTGAAAAAAAGGCTATTAATCTAAGAAGCCATCTGCCAGTCTTCATCATTTCACCTGAAGAAGAAATTTGTTTTTATTTTCTACCACTACATCCTTTTCTTTGTTTCACTTTTTTTCAAACACTTCTAGGAAGGTAAAAATGAGTATATTGGTTTTCTTGAAAATATTTTCTCTACTCCTCTTTTTCAAGTGGTCAATAGTATGTCAGTAATAAATGCATTTCAACAAAGAAGTATGTTTCCTGAACTGACTCTCAACTCTGTTACAAGTGCATTATTATAGTTGAGCCATCCATTTACCTTCCCCTTCTACTACGCAAAAAAAAATTTTCCTGGGCTAAGATTGTAAAGGGACTTGTGCTTTGGAAATCAAGCTCCAAGTAGCTATAGTGAAGATACAGATCTTCATTCTTAGACAAGTTCCACACTTTAAAATCAATTTATTTTCGTTCAACCTTACTTTCCAATTGTTGAGACAGCTAGTTACTATGCAACGAGTCAGAATCCTAACTATACAGCCAATATTCTAAAAAATGTATACACTCAAAACTTTCACTTTTTTCCTACAGCAAAATTTTCTCTGTCACCCTAGCCTGCTGCTACCAAAACTGTGGGCACCGCAAGTGTATGCACAGGGAATTAAAAAGCTTTTCACATTAACCTAAGAAAAATAATTAAAAATATAAATTTCATAAAACAGAAATATATTTTGGGTTGGTAAGTCTTTTTCAATGTGTGATGAATCATGTATGTCTAACCACATTCATAATAAGGTACATTAAAAATTTGACTTTTTTTCCTTTATAATACTGAGAATATATAATTCAGCCTATTTCCAATTTTTTCCTGGCTTCCAGGAAGTTAGAAGTCAAATCAGCTTCTCATTTCACAACTATATTAGCCTCTTTTTGAACAAATTTGCTTTTTTTTTTTCTTTTCCAAGTTCTAGAGTACAGTCTAGTAAAAATTCATTACTCTTATTGTGAATGTTAGGTATTGTAAACTTTTTCAAATCTCTTTTAAGGAACTTGCAAGATAAATTGAAAGTACATGCATATGTATACATATGATAACATCAAGGGAATGTTTTAATTTTAGTAAAAATTAATGGAAGTTGACAAATACTTTTACATGTCTTAAACAAACATTTAAAACCAATTCCATAAAATAGATTTCCTTTTTGTTTATATATTTAGCATTTTCAGGCCTCCTGGGAAGCATTTAGTTTAAAGAATATCAGAAGATTTAAGAGCATAATGGCTGTGTCAATACTGAAGCCGAGATTTATAAAGGCCTATTATGGTTCCAGTGACATTTTCTTTCTATTTTTCCATGTCAGCAGGAACACCTTGAGGGAATGGATTGCTATTTGCTGGTGAGATCTTCTTTCTGACAGTGAACATAGGCTAGGTGAGAAACTAGAACTTGAAACTAAAAAACGAAGTATCAAAAAGCATATAATATTTCACCTGGTGCCTAAGTGGATTTTACCTTGAGTTTGCTTTTCCTCCAAACTGTCGTACCCTAGTAAATGTTAGAGGGCAACAAAATAATGTTCCACTAAACTCGATATATTTTAAAAATCATGTTAAGCATGTTTAAAGTTTACTAAATATCAAAAGATACTTACAATCACATAATCATAGTCATTGGTCAATGAATTAGAGGTAAACACTTCATGCCCTTTTTATCATCTTCGATACTTTTCTGATTATGTGAATCTAACTGTAGCTGCCTTATTTTTACCTGAAAATAGCTTTTAAGGTTATTTATTATTAATATAGTTTTATTTGCATAGAAATTTTCTGTTTACAAAGGATTTTCATTCACAGATGACTTTACTCAAGCCTCACTATTCTTCAAGAACGGATTATATTTACATAAAAAGTATTGAATGAAGTTAACAAATAGACCAAATGTGCAAACAGAGTTAAATCTGGCTGATTACGACTACAAAATTTAGTTATTTTGAAGGCTTTGCAAACCCAAGACAGTGCACTTTATCATCAAGCACATTGTAAAGCTTTAATTAAGTAATATATGTATGAAGCACTGTTCTCCAGAATAAACTATAAACTATTAACATGAACAAACATATAAGGAGCAGACAGGTAGAAAATAAAGACAAGATGAATATACATAACTGAAATTAAAAAATTTAGTCTTTTATCAGCTGAAGCCTAGATGCATTGGAGCGATGATAGGTAGATAGAATTTATCACTTATTTGTTTCAAGACAATAATATTTTAACTTAAATAATCCTTGTAAGAACCCTATGAGGTAGGTGCTATTATCATGCCCATTTTATGCCTAGGGAAACTACAGAACACAGATTTAAAAATATCACTTGAGATCACACACCTAATACATGGCCAAGGTGAAATTCTAAACAGGCAGTTTGGCTCCCTACAACTTGTCCCGAATGCCACTGTACTGCCTTGAAAAGTAATCTGCTACTGTGAACAGGAATTTAAAACTATGTGAAGGAGAGGGCAGGGCTTATTTTACAATTAGATAGTACCCAGAGGCATGATTTGAGGGAAAAACAAGAGACACCTTTTTAAACTATTCACCTCACTGACTTTCCAGCATTAGAAGTTTCCTTCTTAGGGTCTGTTTTCAAAAATCCCCTATTTGGGTCTCTGGAACAACAACAAGCATCCAATATTTGCATCATAGGAGTATCAGAAGGAGAAGAGACAGAGTAAGTGATCAAAAACCTATTTGAAGAAATAATGCCAGAAAAATTCCCTAACCTAGTAAAGGAAATAGACATAAAAGTCTAGGAAGTGCAGAGAGACTCAAACAAGATGAACCCAAACAGGCTCACACCAAGATACATCATAATTAAAATGCCAAAGGTTAATGACAAAGAGAGCATCTTAAAAGCAACAAGAGAGAAGCAGTGACCAGCTCCCATAAGACTGTCAGCTGATTTCTCAACAGAAACTTTGCAGGCTAGAAGGGACTAGCACAAAATATTTAAATTGATGAAAAGCAAGGACCTAAAATGAAGATTATTCTACCCAGCAAAGCTATCGCTTAGAATCAAAGTACAGATAAAGAGCTTCCCAGACAAGAAAAGGTTAAAGGAGTTCATCACCACCAAATCAATATTATAAGAAATGTTAAAGAGTCTTCTTTAAGAAGAATAAAAGGATAAAAAAAATGAACAATAAAATGGTACCAACTACATATCTATCAACAATTACTTTAAGGTAAGTGGATTAAATGCTCCAATCAAAAGACATGGGGTGGCTGAATGGATAAGAAAACAAGACTCCTATATATGCTACCTATAAGAGACCCACTTCAGATTAAAAGACACATATAGACTGAAAGTAAAGTAATAGAAAAAGACATTTTATGAAATTGGAAACAAACCAAAAAAGCTAGGATAGCAATACTTATGCCAGACAAAATAGGTTTTAAAACAAAGGCTATAAGAAGAGACAAAGAAAGACCCAGTATAATCCCACTTTTGGGTATTTATTCGAAGAAACCCAAAACACTACTTCGAAGGGACATGTCAATTGATATGTTCATTGCAGCATTATTTACAGTAGCCAAGATATGGAGGCAATCTGGGTATCTATCAGTAAACAAATGGATAAAGAGGAGGTGGTGCATATATACAGTAGAATATTACTCAGCCATAAAAGAGAATGAAATCTTGCCATCTACAACAACATGGATGGGCCTAGAGGGTATCGTGCTGAGTGGCGTAAGTCAGACAGAGAAAGACAAATGTCATATGATTTCGGTTATATGTGGAATCTAGAGAAAAGGATAAATGAACAAACAAAACAGAAACAAGCTCATAGACATTTTGATGGTTGCCAGGGGGAAGGGAGGTAAAGGGAAAGGGGAATAAGAGGTACAAATTTGTAGTACAAAATATTCATGAGGATGTAGATTATACCATAGGGAATATAATGAGTAGTATTGTAATAACTATGTATGGTGTCAGATGGGTACTCAATTTATCGAGGTGATCATTTCATGAGTTATATAAATGTCTAATCACTGTCTTGTACACCTGAAACTAATATATTGTATGTCAACTGTAATTGAAAAATAAAAAATATATCTTTAAAAAATATCTTATTTGATACAGGTATTTAGAGAGAGATACAGTCACTATCCAACACCTTAGTTTTCAACAAATATCATGGGGATAACAATAACTCTGATGGCACCTACATAAAGAAAAAAACCCTACATTCAGGGTTGTATCTAAATCTCTAAGAGGAAAAAGCAATCAAAACAGTCTGTTCCACATTTGGGCTGGGGACCAAGGCAGAAAAGAACATGGATGGCAAGGAGAGGAATCTTCCAAACGCAGTGCCCACAGACACAGAGACCCAGCCATGGAGGTCGTCACTGATCAAATGAGGCCATAGGGATGAAAGGGAAAAGGTAAGACTTTAAGGCTTTAAAACTGATGCCAGAGACCTTGGCAATAAAACATTGCTGGAAAGCTTTCAGAGAAGTTTCAAAACAGAAAGGCAGGTTGGTTAATTTGGCACCAGCAGCAGGAGGAATACGAGGTGGAGTCTAGCCAGGCCTCTGAGATCTTGAATCCTGAGACTGTGAGATGGCAGGCAGCCAAAGTGCAGGGGGTAGCACTGAGCGAGTCTTTATTCACAGCACACAGCATATCCTAGAATACACTTCAGAGATTCAAAATGACCCACGGCATAGAAGAGGTTCTTGCTTTTGTTGTTTGCAGGAATGATTTGGGGCACAGCAGCTTCACAGTATCTCCAGTTTTGCCCCAGAGGCAGCTTGACTGGAGGTGACAATTTCAATACATATTATCTCCTTTCCTTTTATTACCACCCACAGAAGCTCAGAAAGAATGTGAAAATAAAAATTCACTCTTCAAAAAGAGTGAGATAAAATTTCACATTTATTTCTAAAAGAAGAGAGGGAAAGAGAGAGGGAGAAAGAGAAGAAACTATTGTGATAGAAGACAAGAGAAAATAAAAAGCAGAAGATGCTCAGCAGTGGGGGAGGGGAGCACAGGAAAAGGAGCTCCCTAGGCAATAAAATCACAGAACGGGGCTCTGTTGGTGACCTGTGTTTTTCCAGAAGGAAAGAGTTATAAAAGAATTATATACAGTACAAAAGATATAGGTTTGGATTCAAATGCCAAATCAATAGAACATAGGTATTCTCTGAAATAAACAACACGAATAAGAGTGGGCATAAAACAACTAAGCTGACAGGTAAAGAATTCCTAGACCCAGATTTCAAATGTAGCAGTATAGCTCTTGATAGGAAGAATAAATATTTTATACGTATAGAAGTTAGAGTGACATATGAGTTAATTCCCAAAGGGGGATTAAAGATCTGGGAAGATGACAATGCTAGCCATGAGATTGCATTCAGAAAATGTTCCTATATATGTGACTCCTCACCTTTTTGAAACCTCTACACTGAGCAGAATAGGAGACCACTGAACTTAGCATGATGGGTCGTTCCTAGATATTTTCATCACTATTATGATTAAGTGCTGGGTCCTTTGCCAAATTTTTAAGCACTTGATTAAACATAAATCCTGGAAACCTGACCGTAGTTTATATTGAGCTCCCTCAATCTGTGCTGAATAAATGAAGAGATATACAGCTTATTAGATAAAAACAAAAGTAACACATCCATTCCTTACATTGGAAAATAAGAGAGACTGGGAAATTTGGCTTACATTTTATAAGTAATAATTTACCTCTCTTTTGCTTAAGAGTTTTTCTTACTTATTTCTTCTTAAACTATATTTTAATGACAACGGCAACTATCATTTTACCGCTGATACCATGCCAAGCATGCAGGTATTAAAATTAATCCTTCCCAAACAATCTTTTAAGGTAGTTAGCACCAATTTATAGCCAAGGAAACTGAGGCATAGGTGTCTTTAGAATATACAAAGCTGGAAAGTAGCAGAATAGAAGTTAGAACAGATCTGTCTGAGGCCCAAATCTTTAACCACTAGGATCCTAAGTTCAGTGCTGCCAGTTGGGAATATAACAATATTCCCAACTGGCAGCACTGAACTTAGGATCCTAGTGGTGAGGAAAGAGAGGAAAAAGAATAGATACAGATGCAAGAGTATAAAAGAGTTCTATAAGAATACGCAGGCTTAGCACTAACAGCCTGAGAATGGAGATTGAGGGCAGGTATGTCTGCCCTGGACTGTAGAATGAGGAGTGAGGTAGGCAAAGGCTGTGGGGAGCTGGAGGTGGAAAGTATCCAGCCAAAAGGAGAGCCAATTACCATCCGAATGAAGTCATTCTAAACATCACTGGAATAAACCATGAAATCACCAATGAAGAAGATTCCAGTTTTAATGATCACTTTTACAAAACAACCTGAGGCCCCCATTATTCTTAAGCTATGTTCAGTTTTATTAAGCTTGCTTTTTATTCCATTAATTTTTTTTTTAATTAAGAGTATCAAACCAGAAGAACTTCAATAAAGACCCTCAGGTTGAAGCTCTACTTCAAATATATTGCTTTCCTTTCTTCTCTCTTATCTACAGAACTATAGTTTATTACTGAGGAAATTAAACTGAGCAGAAACAAGTTGTTTTTAACAAAGCCCACTTTTAAGATTTAATACTTTGTAATATTGATGATTAGATCTATCCAAATTAATTTAGCAATTTACAAGTATCTAACAAAACATAAAAGGCGTATAACCGATGAGAGCAATCTGACTACTCAGTGGTTACCCTACAGAAATTCCCATGTGGGGGCACGATGAAGCATATAACAGGAGGTTCAATGTAGTGTTGTTGTAAGAACAAAAGCTGGAAGCAATAAATGATCATCCATCATGCAACAGTAAATTAGGATCTTGTGTACCAATGAAAAACAATGAGGTCAATCTAGATCTAGATAGACTGATACAGTAAGATCTCCAAGATACATTAATGAAAAAATCAAGTTGTAGAACATGTATAGTAAGACATCTATTATGTAGAAACATCACACACTCATACTCAGTCACATATGTTCTTACATAAGGTTCTCTCTCTCTATCCATTACATGCACATACACACACACATATATACATTTTTAACACAGAGATTGGGATTGAGGGAACTATTCAAAGGAGACTTTATCTGTCCCCATGTAGTTACTTTATTGCTATACAAATAATGAATTTCTATATTACTTGTACAATTAAAACTAAGTTTTTAAAATTTTATAAAGTAAAAAGCAAAAGATATTTTCAATTTGTCATAAATTAATCTACTGCATTCCATTTTTAAACTACCTATTAAAAGTTAATTAGCCTGTGATTTTCAGAGTTTTTTCCCCCACTTTCAAAAGGACTTGTTTTGAATTTTATTTCTAAAGGAGAGAGAGTGAGAGTGAGAGTGAGAGTGAGAGAGAGAGAGAGAGAGCGAGAGCGAGAGAGAGAGAGAAAAGAAAGAAAAGAAAAGAAAAGAAAAGAAAAGAAAAGAAAGAAAGAAAGAGAGAGAGAGAGAAGAAACTCTTGTGATAGAAGACAAGAGAAGATGCTCAGCAGTGGGGGAGGAAAATACACTTATATCCCTCCTATCCTATAATTAACTGGACTAATAAGTAAATAATAGTATATTAAAAGAATCTGATTACACAGACTCCTTGTAAAAAGATTTCACTATCAATCCTAACATGAGTAAGGATGTTTACCATTCAAGAATAAGATGGCTGGAACGTGGCTGCATTAATTTTATATTGTCATTTAAAAAGATATCGGTTGTGCCTCTCTTTTTTGATGCAATCTCATCCCTCCAATAGGGATATAGGTCAATTATTCAGATATATTTCTGTCTTTGTTAGGCATAAATGATAGCAAGAAAGAGAAAATCAAATTTTCTAAGAAAAGAAAATTTATTGAAAGGATACTGTAGATTTTCATGGAAGGAAAGGTGAAGTCGAGCCAAACCTCTGGAAACTGGAAACTTTGATGTCTTTGAAATGAAGCATTCCCATTTGCTTCTCTCTACCCTTTTCCTCCATGCAAAAGAGCTTCCTCTGCTTATTCCTGATTGATGGACTCCCTCCCCCTCATCACTTGCATCTGCTTGTCAGTGACCCTGTTTCCACATGGCCTGGTTTTGTTCCTAAGAGTTAAATTATTAAGACTCTCAGAAACCTTTAGCTCAAATCTTTAAGAGAAAATATATTTGGCTCAAATCATCTGCTGTGAATAAGCTTCCTCTGACTCAGGTGGTCTAGGAAAAAAGATATGTCTAGAGGAACCAACACAGCAGCTTAAACTGACCCTTCAACAGGAGCAATGGGCCACTCCCAAGGGTTGTGGTTAGTAGTGCAACGATTCATTTTAATTTGATCTGGAAAATCTATGCATACTTTCTATGTTCTAGGAAGGTGATAAAATGTAAATTACCCTAAAAACTTAGAAAATTCAAGGTAGCCTCCAAGGAGATGGGCTATAGAAATGGAGAATGCATATTCAATAGCTACTGATGGAGGTTATATTTAGAGATCAGTTTCTTTCTTTCTGAGATCTCAAGGATTAGAGCTTCCCTTGAACTATACTTTGGGTTGCTTCATGCTTCACCATAATGCTATATAACAATCAGATCTGAGTATGTGATATAGCTCTCTTCATCCATTCTGCTTTTAAGAAATAGCTATAAGATTTTCCAAACGTCTCAGCTCAAGTAAGTCTGATCTCCTAATTGTCTCTTTGCCCATAACCATAATCACATTTAGATGTACAATCATCATTTCCATCTTGGAGCATGTATCCATTTATTTCCTTCTGCTTATAATTCCTACCCCATTTTCTTCTCCAAATTATAGCTAAATTTCAAAACCCATCCTCAAGTCTCACCTCCTCCACAAGACCCTCTCTGATCAATCTAATTAACTACTTTCCAATTTCTCATTTATTAAATATAGTATCAGTGGAAACACAGAAATATGAATAGATTGAGAATGATGTGAGGTAACAGTAATGATGAACATAAGTGGCACACTGATTTCCTACCCTTTCCTTCTTCCTTGCTAAGAGAATGTCAGTTTAGAGAGTAGGAGATAGATATGTTCTCATCTAGAAAGCAATCACCAGCTTCTCTGGCAGAGAGAGGATGCCATTTGATATAATTCTGGCCAATGAGATGTAAGTACATTGGGCAGTTTCTCAAAAAAGAAGCAAACTCATGCTAACTTCACATGAGCCCTTTTACCTTTAGCCCATTTTTTTTCTGCCTGCAATATGGATGTGATGCTGGAGTTGGAGCAGCTATCTTTTAACCACAAGAAAGACACAAAGAAAAGGACAAGAGATTTGCAGGACCTGGACTCAAATCCTTGAGCCAGCAACCACCTACCTCCCAACTTCTAGTTAGGTGACAAAAATAAAACATAAAATATTTAGGCCACTGTTTTTGGGGAAGTGGTTTCTATTATATAGAGAATATAATTCCTAACTGATTCGTGGCTCCTCCTATTTACACACCTGCTGGAATAAAGCAGGCCAAAGTAAGCACAAACTACCTAGATTTTCTCCTAAATTAGTAGAGCTATTTTGAATGTTCTTCTATTTTCAGAGTTATTTCATTAGGGACTTGAGAAAGGACAACTCAAATGCTAGTTAGCTTCTCAACCATCTTAACCTCAGACATTTTCTTAAGAGGGTTTCTATCTTGGAATTCAAAGTCACAACTCAGAAGTTGTTGTATTTGCCCTTCCAGGAATATCAGATATTATAACAAAAAAAAATGGAAAGCAAGTCTTCAAGTCCAATGCAATGGAACAGAGTCTTTGGCTGGGAAAAGAATTAAAATTGCTTCAAATTTCACTTATTTCTCACATTCTTCTCCTCATAAGTGATGATTTTTCAGGGACAATTGAGGGATATTTTGAAAAACGTAAATGGAGAATGACAGAGCTAACTGCTGCTGATTTGTGGCCAACGCCTCTGCTAAAGTCTGACCCCCCAGCACTTTCAGGCATGTTAGCCAGCTGCATTCCATTAACAACTACCATCTCAACACCTTAAATTTAAATTCTTACCTGCTCATGATATATATTTTTAATAAAGAAGAGATAATATACTGAGAAGTCCTCAATACCTTAACTAACATTAGCCTGTGCACAGTTTTATTACCTAAAGAATTAAAATACCACACACAAAAACCTTTATACTACCTGAAGGGATAACAGTTTTAGAACAGCTCAATATTTTCTAAATGTTTATGAACACAAATTAATGTATTTCTTGATTTGATAAACCAAGAGTTTATCTTCTTTGATTTATGCAGAAAGAAATCACTAAAAAATTAACTTCGATTTTTGACATTTGTTGTAAACATTTTTTGATGGTACTTTAAGGAAACCTATGATAAATGGAGATTCCTTTACCAGTAAAGAAAAATATAGACTGAACACTAAATAAACATAGTCATGCCTTTGTAAAGGCCCTTGTGTCAGTGTCCTTCCTATTCACAGATGTCTCTCTAAGGGTGTGTGGCATAGCTGGAGACACTGCTCTGTTGCCAGGAATTCTTGCTATAATATGCCTACAGGAAGCCTGGGCTTGGGTCCAAGGAAGCAGAGCTGGGAAAGTTTTTCCCTGCCTTTCCAGAGAATTACTAGGAAACTACTCTATCCTGTAAGTTGTCCTTTTTCCATGGCTACCCATAAGCGAGAATATTTTCTGGGCATTATTCCTCTAGTACTGTATTCTATTGGCATTTCTCTAGCTCAGAAAAGAGTAAGGCTCCCAAGCCTGACAGATACCTGCTGTGATGGCCCCACAGAAACGTCTTGATGAGTTTCTCCTAAGGCGTTCAGAGGAAATGCCACCAGATGTCAAAGCCCTCTCCCCTATCACCACACTCTCAGAAGCAGCCATTTACAAAAGACAAAGGTCACACACACCAAGAATTGAGATGGCAGAATTATATAAATTTTTATTATGAACACACTGTCATACCAAAAAGATAAATTGCAGAGCTGCATTAAACTGATGGATAATCTGGCAGCAAACAAATATATACTTATCTTTTCAATCTAAACTGTGCAACTGCTCCCCACTGTCTTTCATGCCATGTTTTTCAAAGATCATCTCCAAATTACTATCATTAGTAACGTACAAGAGTGCAGCCATGTGCAGTATCATCTCTCCTGAAGCTATCTCTGGAAGAAAAAAGATGAAATCAAAGCAGAGGAAGTCAACTCTTTTTCAGTTCATATTTTTATTGACTACCCCAGGGATACATGACTCTAGCAGATATATGTGGTTTTACAGCCCTAGTGGAATCTACAATCAAAGAGATACACGGTAAAGCTTTCCAAAGGCAACAACACAGATTCGCTTTCAAGTAAGACCACAGATGCATGATCACTGATGCCATTACAAATATTAAAAAATACTTATTACTCATGCAATCTAGCACATTCATATTTCCCAGTATTGTTTTCAAATATTCCTAGCATACACTGTAAATAGCTTTTCTTTCCTGGAATTTGTCAGTGACATTAATTTTAAATTTCTTCGTGGGTTTGCTTTCACCAGAGTTTTCAAGATTTTTGTTCCCCTAGAGGATGTCAAAATTTATTATATCCAAATTTAGAAGGAGAATAGAACAGGTATACCCCTTTCTCAAAGCACTTTATATAATTACACTAAGAATCAGTCAGAACAACTGGAATTGGCAGTTTTACATTCTAACTAGAGACAACTCTTTATATTTGTTTCAATAAAGATGAGGGGTGGCTATTAGCACAGCTGGTCTTGGTCACAACTGCTTTCCCTCTGGCAAATAGAAAATTAGTCCATATCTTTGTTATTAACTTCTTGTAATATCAGATAATTTACACTGTGATTGATTATTTCTTTGGGGATCATGGAGACTTAACTGGGGAGTTCACTGATATTGACTACGAAGAAATTCCAAGGCCTAGTAATAACACTAGAGGCAAGATTTTACATGAAAACCTAGAAAAGCACTAACATACTGGATAATATTAGTAAAATAAACATCTTTTGTATTGACCAGCTTCAATGAAGTGGTTTTACCAGGCAATGTTTAGATTACTTGCTGTGACCTGATTGTATAGTTGAGGCACCAGAGCACATGTTGAAATTAAAACCCAACTTGCTACCAAAAAGTAGCACAAATGGAAAGAATAATGAGGACTCTGGACCTCCTAAAATTAGATGTGCCTCCTGGCTTTCTCATTCCTCTGATCTTTCAGGAATGGCAGAAAATACATAAGAAACTTGAAATATTTAAATTTGCTAGAAGTTTGGAGAACTTTTACCTATGGACAAGATCAAGGTGCATTCAAAGGCTGAGTCTTAGACAAAGGGACTGGAGCTTGATGTCAGAAGAGAATAAAGACCCTAAGGAGTTTCAAGGTACCACAATAAGTTGCACTGGACAGGGGTAGCAAAATCCTAGAGAAAAGTAGGACTGGATGCATGATAGAACATGTCGAAAAGAAAGATCTATGTTTGATGGTTAGTCCATGGGGTAGGGATCTATGTTTTGCTCAACACTGCATACCCAGTTTGGGGCACATAATAAGTTGAATGTATGAATGAACCAATGAATTGACTAGGCTATTGGATCTATGTTTTTTGTTTCTTTAATGCAATATTCTAAAAGTGTGGTCCAGAATATCATTTTAGTGGTAATGGCACATTAAAAACTCTAAATCGGGGATTGGCGGTTTTCCCTTTTCAATTTTCTAATATCAAGGAGAAAAAATCTATTTGTGCTAGAGGTCTTTTACATCTCTCCATTCTTGTTTTAACGGAAGAAAGGTGTTATTAGGCACCAGTAACACCATTTAGCTAGAACTGTATACTTTGGTTTTCATTGTATTTATTTTTATAGTTACCATCTATTTTAGGAAAGGAAACTGATTTTTCTGATTTATGGAAGTAATATAAAATTTCCTTTTAAACTAATTTATTTAAGTCACAAAATTGAATTGATTTAAAAGAAAAACATTAGGTGGATAATGAAGGTCATGTGTGTATATATGGCAAAAATCAGATGATGATACTTAAATGAATTAAACTTGGAGACTCTACTCTAATTGCCTTGGACCTCACATGGGGCCTTAGGTCTCACTGCTGTTTTAACAACAGAGACTTAAGTCAGCTTTGAATGGCCCTCACAGAGCCCGCTATCAGTGTACTGGATAAGCTATAGGTCTAGAAACCATTGTCTACCCCAGTACACACAGCAATCTGAGTCAAATGTCCATCAAATAAATCTACTTGTATTCTTCAGCTTCCTGGTGAGCCACTTAAATGCAAATACAAAAACTCCACTTTCCAAAATCTGCCATAAATTTCCTAGTATTATTGAGATAGATGCCTATAGCTGTCCCCTCATATATATTCATTTGATTCCCACTGTTAAGCTAATTTATAAATAAAACTAAGCCAGTTAATTAATGACCTGAAGAAGTAAGAGAAAACACAATTTAGAAGTCAAGTATCAGCTAGAAACCCTGTTAAACACTACATGACTTTTTGGATGATCATAACTTTAATACCATAATAAGCAACTGATAGATCTCAAACTAAATTCGGCAACAGCCTGCATTATCTAAATTGGGAGATAAAGTTCTTTAACTAATTTGCAAAGGTGTATGAGTTGCTAACAGATGACATTTAATTTCTGACATTCAAAACTAGGGATAAAAAAAAGGGCTAAACCAGAGCTGTTTCCTTAAACAGCAGTTAACAGCCTATACCATTGGATAGTCAATAAAAATACTGATCAACTACAGAAGAGATTAATCGTTTTCTGTGTTTAACCAAGTACAACCTGATTACCACTATATAAAAGTATTAAAAAATTAAATAACAAAACATACTCATTCAGTAACCAAAATGGATTCTCATTTTCCCCATTTTTACAAAGGACTGCTTGGTCTGCAAGTCTCTAGAAGCATGTATAAATGTTGAAACTACCATAATTTAAAAGACAATATGGTGAATTTTTCATCCTCCTTAATAATTCATTTTACCTGACTCTTTTGTTTTACTTTCTTCCTCTAACTTTATTGGCTTTTTGCCATGTCACAATAATTAAGACTTTGATGTTGGGGCCAAACAGTAACTGGGAAAAAAAGTGAAACTCATTCATCAATCTAATCCAATCACTCTCCCATCTTGTGTCATACAACCACCAGAAGCTACTGTAACAATTTCCTTAATGGCTCAGAGCAACAAGAATACCTAATAACAGACATGCTTAAACTCTAGAATCACTTAAATATTTCTTCCTATTTAAAATAAGTCATAATAATGTTGCAATGCTCTTAACTGTAAAGTTTTTTTTATCTCACATGGGTGCCATTGTTTAATACAATAATTTTATAAATATATTTTGAGTTTTCTGGAAAAGCGACATGTAAATAAAGCATTATTGCCATAACATCTCCCTTAATGATCTAGAAGAGGCAGTAAATTAACAAGCTGATGGATTCACAGATGGTACTAAATCGAGAAGTGTTGCAAACATCAGTAAAGGCAGGAAAAATTATGCAAAAAAAAAAAAATCTAAAATGCTTTAAATAAAAGCAAAACATTTTTAACTCTACAGAAGGAAAAAATGACATTTTTTTACCTAAATTATACTGTCCGGCATAGATGCTAAGACCAGCATGTAAAAACATGCCAGCCAGAATCGTTTTTAACTCATCAACTACCATGTCAATAGGCTTCGAAGGGGAACTGACAGTCACATACATATAAAACTTGTAATAAGTAGGAGGGGAAACTATGATTTCATTAGAAAGTACCAATGAGAAGTTCAGATTTGTATTTTATAACTTTGGAAGAATACAAACTTCCATTTAGGAAGCTTATTTCAAGTAAACCTGTTTCATCCAAAGCATTTTTATAAGCCTAAATTTGTCTCCCATTTAGACAGAGCCATCTGTCTGGGCAGATTTCACATATGAACCAAAAGAGAAATAATGTGTCAGGAAAAATGGGCTCGGGGCTGCAGGTAGCTTCGAATTTGTCCTCTACTTCCCACGGTGACTAATAACGTACATCTGAGACATTTCTGTGGTTGAAATACTACCTGTAATAGTGGTAACAGAATACAGTAGACACCTACCAACCTCACCACCACCACACCACCACCACCACCACCACCACCACACTTCTATCTTCTACTCTCTATCCTATGCCTTTTGGAAAACTTAGACACATTTTTAATAACAAAACATGTTATTATCAAAATATATTTATCCCCCCTTAGCTCTCAATACAATTGTTGTTTGTTTCTTTTGTTCAGATGACAGACAACGGTTGCTAAATATAAGGTCTTGATAAACCTGGTATAGGTTCTCTTTTTTGGAAGCCAGGCCCATTCATATGTTCTACTCAACTGAGTTTTCTGATCAGTAAGGTCTGACACATGAGATCTTAACTTTAAACAGGTTTCAATGTTGCTGTTGGTGCAAGAACATATCATTAAACTTTGTTACCCAAGGAATTTATTAATAAAGAAAATCATTTTTCAAGTGATCAAAAAGAAAATAATTTGATGGATCTATCAGAATTAACTTCAGTAACCCTGGACCCTAGAAAAGGTTCTAAATTCAGTAGCTGAAAATAAGTTGATCAAACAAAATAGTTTCTTTCCTAAAAAAGGAGACCGAAGGTCATCAAGCCAGGTCTGGTATGGCATGCCATAATGGCAGGCACCTAAGTTTGGTCTACTTTGTTGCATTGCCATCTTCAGCATGCAGCTTCCACCTCACAGTCCTAGATGGCTGCCTGCATTTTAACTGCCATGTCCAAACTGCAGCCCACTGGCCAGGACTTGGTCATACAGCTGTGTCCAGATGTAAGCCAACTGGAAAATAAGGTCTTTATTCCAAGCATCCATGTGCCAGATAAAAATTAGGGGTGCTCATGTGTCTCTTACTGAATAAGAAAGAGAGAATTGATTCTGGAGGACAACTAGTTTCAATTAAAAATCACATTTCAATATTCAAAGCTTGATAATTTTAAAAATTATTTTAACAGTAGTCCTTGGTTAATAAAATAAGCATCGATTCTCACCTCTTTATTCAGCACAGTTTCTCTGAGCTTGGTGTCTGAATAAAATTTCCTATTTTTTCTCAACTTTAAGAATTCTGCTTTATGGTTTTACAGTTTGTTGTACCACAGGTATTTCTTTATTTATACTATCACAAAATTCAAGGAAAATGAAAAAGTTTAAGAATAATAAAAAGGTAAAACTTTAAGCTTTTCCTTTTTCTACTAAGGCCTTTACTTTTTTTAAAAGTAAAATTTTAGGACCAGTTAAAATAATCATTTTAGTAAGGGCCATTTTAAATATTTTATTCACAAGTTTTATGTATATGTCTTCATATTTTAAAAGTATATAATATACATTTGTTGTGCTTTTTTATATAGCAATCACATTACATGAACAACTATTCATTTAACTCCCCTTGTAGGGGGATGAACCCGGTACTTTATGTGTAACAAGTGGCTCCCTGTTGGTTATAATTGTTAACCAGGGACATTAGTAATTGTAGCAGTTATTATTTAATTGTTAATGATGATTCCATAAGTCTTTCTCAATGTATTTCTAAAAATTGAAAAAATTACTACGATAATAGAAAGTCTAAATTCAGAAAAATTAACTAAATAGGGGACATGAGTGAAAGGAATATCAAATACTGCAACACTCCAAAGTTAACTTGAGCCTAAATCTAAAATTCACTTAAGTCTCTAGACCAAAATCACATACCTGTGTGTTTTTAAAGATCATAGCAAACAATTATAACCAGCTGGAATTGAAACATTTTCCTGTTTTTCTATGCTTTCACAGTAAATAATGAGGCTATTTGAAAACATTTCTAAGAAATATATCTAAATAGCAGAAAATCATGTATAAACTTTGGGAAATAAAGTACAAAAAGAGGAAACTCTGATCTTTAGCAACATGGGGAATGCAATGGTTCTGGTGAAGTAAGTGTCAGCTACTATAAAGAGCACATTATGAAATCTTACTCTCCAATCACAGTGGGCTGCAGAAAAACCAAGTAACTGCAGGGCTGAAGGAGGTGAGCCATTCCTGCCTAGCTCCTCACGCTCCTCACACTCCTCAGAGAAGGGAATTAGTCCTCTCGAAATCTTTCTGATAATACCAAAAGAACTTCCAAATTCCATTCTTGCCTTATCAACATCTATAGGATCTTTAGACTTAGCAAATAACATAGAGCGTTCTGAAGCATTGACTATGAGGGAGTCAATGACCCTCAAACAGCACAATTTTAGGTGCACAGATTGATCTCAATAAAGGCATGAGCCTTATTCTGTCTCTGAGAAAGAAGAATGAAATAAATGCATTTTTTTCCTTAACCTTTTATCCAGAGTCACTATTTGTCATGTCTAAGAGTATGCCCCCTTTACACCAAAAAGCAATATCTGTGTGTTTATACAACAATTAATCAAAAGGTAAACAAACTCCAAACAATGCAGAACACATCATTGTGGTTTTCACTGCTCAGAGGAATAAAATTCATTAACATCTATCAATTATGCTAACTCTCTCTCTCTCTCTCTCTCCCCGCACCCCCCCACACACATACACCCTTACAGACACGCACAAGCATACATACAAATACTCCTGACTCCTCCACAGCTCAATAACACTAAAAAGCCTTATGCATATATAGCTCAAAGACAGAAAATTCTGTGTCTTCACATCCCAACCTAAATTCAGGATCTAAAGCATTTCCCTGCTTCCTATGTGATATAAATTAGCAAACACTGCAGGTTTTTACTTCAACTATAAGAAGGAAGGGGTCAACACTTATATAAGTCTTCAGATCCAACAGTTTAAATCCTGATACATATTGTGTGACTTCTGGCTCTCATCCCCCAAGAAGGGGGAAATGCTAAGGAAAAGTGAACTAATGTAGTTATTGCTGCAAGTATTAACAGTCTGTCTTGGCCTCAGAAAGTTTGTGTTTACTTTCAGGATAATATAAATAAATACAGATATTTAAAATCCATAAGTGACATTAATTACATATTCTGCAAATACTAAAAGCATAATGAGTGACTATTGTAAATGACAATCACAATCAAAATTGACAACTTAGAAGAAATCGACAAATTTCTTGAAAGACACTGTTTCAAGAAGAAGTAAATAACTGGAATAGCTCTATAGTTAGTAAATAAATTGAATTTGCCAAAAACCTTCACACAGAAAAACCTCAAGTCCCAGATAGCTTCACTGGTTAAAATTCTAACAAATATTAAAGAAGAAATAATTTGAATTCTACATAAATTCCTCCAAATAAGTTGAAGGGGAAATACCCCCCAACTAATTCTAGATATTTCCAGTATTTTTCTGATATCAAACCAAAGACATTACAAGAAAATAAAATTACAAACAATATGTCTCATGAGCATAGATGCACAAGTTTAAAACAAAAATTTAGCATATCAAATCCAACAATATAAAAAATCAATATGTAAAGTGGTATTTTCCCAGGAATGCAAAGTGATTTAACATTTTTAAAAAGTAACCAATGTAACTAAATATGTTAACAAACTCATAAAGAAAATCTATATGATAATTTCAATAGGTGCAAAAGAGGCATCTGACAAAAATGCAACATTTATTCCTATAAAAACTCTTACCAAAGTAAGAATAAAAAGAAACTCTTCAACTTAATAAAAATAATTTTTGAAAACTTACAGCTAACATCATAAACTAAAATGCTTTCCCCCTAAGATCAGGAATAAGACAAGAATGTTCATTTTCATTACTTTTATTTAATATATTGCTGGAAGTTCAAGCCAGTGCAATAAGGAAAGAAAAATTGTCTTTATTCACAGATGACACAATCATCTATGTAGAAAATCCAATGAATCTACAAAAAAGCTGCTAGATCTAATTTACAAGTTTATTAAGGTCAGGGTACAACATCAATATACAAAATCTATTGTAATCCTCATATACTATCAATAAACAATAGAAAATTGAAATTTAAAAATAAGACTATAAAAAAATAGCTTCAAAAAACATAAAACATTTAGGTGTAAATCTGACAAAAGATGAGCAAGAGCTAAATATAGAAAGCTGTAAAACACTACTGAGAAAAATTAAAAATCTGAATTAATAGAGACATATTGTGCTCATATGTTGGAAGACAGTGTTGTTAAAAAGTCAGTTCTCCTTAAATTGATTTAGAAATTCAATACAATCCAATCAAAATTCTAGCAGGAATTTTTTTGTAGAAACTAACAAAATGAACCTAAAATTCATATCAAAATGCAAAGGACCTAGAATAACCAAAACAACTTGGAAAAAGAATTTAAAAATTAGAACACTAACACTATCTGATTTCAAGACTTACCATAAATCTACAGTACTCAAGACAGTATAGCATTGGTATAAAAATACAGAAATAGATCAATGGAGTAAAATAGAAAGTCCAGAAATAGACCCATGCTTACAAAAAAAACTAATATCCCAGGTGGAAAGATAATTTAGTGAAGAAAGCATAATCTTTCAATAAATAGCACTGCAACAAATGGATATCCATATGAAAAACAATGAATATGAATCTATGTCTTGCACAATATATAAAAATTAATTAGAAATGGGTCATAAGCCTCAATGTAGAACCTAAAACTATAAAAATTCTAGAAGAAAGATAGAATAAAATCTTTGTAAACTTGGGTCAAGCAGAGACTTCTTAAATGCAACCACAAAGATATAATACATAAAAATTTTTTAATTGATACATTGGACTTCATCAAACTTAAAGCTTCCAATCTTTGAAAGACATTTTTTAAAGAATGAAAAGACAAACTTTGCACTTGAGGAAAATATTTGCAAATCATATATCTGATCAAAGACTTGAATCTAGAATATATCAAGAACCATCAGAGTTTAATAACTATTTAATCTGATAAAAAAAAAAGTGGACAAAAGATTTGAACAGACACTTCACCAGAAAAAATATATGGATAGCACATAAGCATACATAAAGATGCTCAACAACTTTAATCTTTAGAGAAATGCAAATTAAAAACACGAGATACCACTACATACCTATTAGAGTGGCTGAAATTTAGAAGGCTGATCATATCAACTGTTGATGAGGATGTGGAAGAACTGGAACTCTCATACACTGCTCGTGGGAATGTAAAATGCTAAAACCACTTTGGAAAACAGTTTAACGGTTTCTTAAAAAATTAAATATACCCTTACCGTATTATCCAGTTATTCTAATTCTAGGTATTTAACCAAGAGAAATGAAAGCATATTTCTGTACAAAGACGTGTACCCAAATGTTCACAGTAGCTTTATTTATAATAGGTAAATCTGGACACAACCAACATGTCGACAGTAAACAAATAAGTTGTTGTATATTCATATACTAGAATATTTGCAATTTAAATAAATAATTGATAATGCAACATGGATGAATCTCAATCATGCTGAGTGAAAGAAGCCAGAACAACATAAGCAAAAAAAAAAAAAAAAAGAGGAAAAGTAGCAGTCAAGAAGGGGGAAACAGTTATTAGGTAAAATTCCAGAGTGTTTACTATAAAGTCAAACACTTCTATCACACACTCTGTGTTTATTTGCTCCATATTCTGATAAGAAGATAAATAAGTTGGTCAGTTTTTTAACAACACCTTTCATCCTTGGGAAAAAAAGGTAAAAACAGAACATGATTCCTCATTGCTGTAAAGCAGTCCAGGGTCTAACCTGGAATTAAAGAGAGAGAGTTCTTACTACTTGACTGATCCACTTTTATAATCTCCAGACCCTGGAAATGCAACTGATTATTTGTCACTTATAATGTAGTAGCAATCTGACTAAAAATTGGATCAATGCATTAACTTTGTACACATTTTTGACTCCCTTTCTAAATCGTCTAATTTCAAGAGGTTGACTTAATCCATAAGGACAGCTGCAGCCATGCTTCAATGAGAACTCAGTTTGTGAGCTGCATCAAAATCTTATGAAGAGTGTGTTAAACATGCAGATATATGGGTCCCACTCTAGAAATACTGTGGTAGGCAGAATTGTAAGATATTCTGCATGATAGTCATTGCCTAATGTTGCTCCCATAATTATGTCATGTTACAGGGCAAAAAGGATTTTGCACACATAATTAAGATTACGACTCAGTTAACTTTAAGAAATTATCCAGGTGGGCTTCACTTAATCACGTGAGCCCTTTAAAAGCAGACTTTCTCTGGCTAGTTGCAGAAGGGGAAGTCAGAGTGATTCAAATATGAGATGAATTTGACATGAGGGAGGTTTCTGCTGCTGTGATGGACAGAACTATGTGACAAGGACCCGAGAGCAGCCTTTGGGGCCTGAGAGGGATCCTTAGTCAACAGCTACGTAGCAAGACAACGGGGGCCTCAGTCCTACAACCACAAGGAAGTAAATTCTACCAACAACTGTGGGGAGCTTGGAAGCAAATTGTTACCTAGAGCCTTTAGCTAAGAGCCCAGCCCAGTTGACATCTTCATTTCAACCTTTTGAGATCCTAAGTAGAGAACCCAATTTAAACTCACTCAAACTACTTCTGACTACAGAACTGCAAAGTAATAAATAGGTATTATTTTATGCTGCTAAGTATAATTTATTATGTATAATTTGGTAATTAGTTATGCAGCAATAGAAAACAAATACACCTTCTGAATCAACATCTCTGGAAAGTATGCCTAGAATGTGTATGTTTAACAAGCTTCTAATTTTTATACACAGCTAAGAATAAGGCCAATTGAACTAGAAGAACATAATCACAGAAATGAAATAGATTATACTTTAGAACTTGTCTCTCAAAGCTTAAGAGGCCATACCTATTTACAACAATTTGAAAGCAATTCTTATTTAAATCCTTGTTGATGACATTTCTCCTTAGCAACATGACAAAGGAAACTCTGAAGGTCACTTAGTCTATTTCCTAGCCTCCAAGCAAGGCTGAATTATGTTGTAGTAAAAATCTATTCATTCCATTTTCCAAAAATCTTTAGCGAATAAATATGCTCCCCTTCAATAAGATCCAATGTACAATACCATTTTCTTGTCTGCACATTCTTCGTTTAAAGACATTCTAAATTGTTTTTAATGTCACTTAAATAAACAATCTTTTCAGATCTTGAAAAAAACGGTTAAACTTGCCATCTTCCTTTTACGTTACATTCTTTATTTCCTATGAGGTCCCTTGAGTAATAATGTGCCCATTCCTAGCAGATCAATTATGACTGGTCTAGACTGAAGCTATATATAGCTTCTGCTGATAATTGGATAAAAGGTGGGCATGCAAACCATTTCTGACCAAAAGACCTTAAATAAAGCCTGCTGGATGATCATGGAAAGGATTTTCCTCCTTGGTGTAAAGGGAGGTGCATAAAGACATTCTCTACTTGTTCCCTGCTAAAAATCACACACACACACACACACACACACACAAATGTATACAGATGCCAAAATGTGGTGATCACATCAAAATCTTTCGCCCAACCTGTGCACTGAATCAGTCTCAGAGAGGCTGAACCACATGTGCATATAACGCATCCAGAAAGAGAAGATAATCAGAACTTCTGAAATCATCCTGTGACCATGAAAAAAAGAATTCACTGATGTCCTAATAGATCCAGAAGGAAAATAAGAGGAGTACTTCAGTCTTGGAGATGCTGTTGAACTGCCAAACTGACCCTGCAACCTCAAAACTCCCCATTAAGTGAGATTTATAATGGGCTTCATACTGAAGCCACTTTTTGTCAGGTGTTCTGATTCTTTCTTGAAACCTTGCAGTCTAAGCCACTTTTGTATCAGCCAACATCCCCAGAAAGTACGTAGGAATGCTGAGTATGTACTAATTATCTCAAGTCCCTCTTTTTTGGCCTGATTCTTGAATCAGTAATCCCCCCAATCCTCTAAGATCAGCAAGGTGGCACTCTGCCAGGTGATATATTCATACACAGACAGTCTAAGGGCTGCCACATCGCCACCCCTTAACCTTTCCCCAGAACCAGCAGGCACTATTACTAAGCCCAGACTGAACTTCCCCAAAAACATCTGCTGAAGGTAGCTTCAAAATAGACTGTTAGGGACACAGCAAGTTGCAGAAAGCTTGGACTCCATCCAGAAGAAAATCACTGGTAGGATGGAGTGCAAACCCTTGAGTGAAGGAACTGCTTCAGTTCTTGTAGGCATGATGGAGGTAGGGAGGTCAACAGCTACGCCCCTCGTTGGCTGTTCTCCACCTACCTAGGGAGCTTTTCTACAAGAAGGTGTGGCTGCTATCTCATAGCAAGGAAACCAAGCTTCTAAGGAAGAAAGATATTCCACTTTATTTTCTTGGCAAATTGCAGTGAATACAAAAGCAGAAAATTCAAAATGTTAAGTGCATAGTAAATATCCACTTTATTTCATAAATAAAATGTGATGTGAAAAATTTTAATTATACTTGGTATTTCCTTTCGAAAATTAGCATTTTCCTGGTCTCAGCCTCTTTTCCTGAGTTACTCTGTGAAACATTTAGGAGGATTCGTAGAAATTAAAAGGAAGGTGAACAGTGAAAGGCAGCATTAGGCCCACTGGCAAACTGCAAATAGCCTAAGAAAGTGGCATTTACCTTGGTGACACTGCCATAATCTAGAACCTTGTTCTCAACTCTGCCAGCTCAGAACCTGATTCTTTTGGGACACCACCCTTGTATATGCTGAATTATTGTCATAAGCCTGATACTTGAATCTGAATACTCATATTGATATGACCAGTATATTCTCTGCAATAGGCAAACATATGAAAGGTCAAGTCATAAACCAAATGCAGCTGAATAAGGATGAAAACAAAACAAGAAGAATTCATTGATGATTCACAATTTTAGAGGTATAAGCATTCTTCACCGTGGTGGGGAAGTCACAAGAAATGAAGTTTCCAGCCAGCCTTCTTGAGTAGTTTTTGGCCAGGCCCCTCCGAAGTTTATTTCTCAGATTCTCTTCTTTATGTAGGATTCAGTCTGAGTAATTGACTCCCTTCTAATTGGCATATTATTTATCTTTAAATATGTTAATTCTCCAATTAATTTGTAGTTAAGTTTTACCAAATCTGGGAGGGCCATTCTGATATTTCCACCTCTTAGCTTTATGTTGACTTTATACTTTTACTTGGAGGCCAACATTGTCTCCAAGTTTTTACATAATACCTCACTGTTACCCACTGGATGTCTCCTAAATATCACAAAACTTATGCACATGCCAAACTGATGTGGCACTCATGTCATAATTCCTTCACATAATTCATGCTGCAGCATCAGCCTCAGAGAAGTTGCACCAAACGTGCATATAATACACACAGGAAAAGAACCGCAATCACAGTCTTTATAAGAGAGCATGCAACAAGGAATCCTGGAACCATCCATGACCACTATTTCCCTGACACTCACCCCTGTATCCTTTCCAATTAGTTCTTAAAAACAGTCCCATTGCCACCCCAACTATGTTAGTCATATAATTCCTGGACTATTGCTGACCTCTCAGCCCTCCCTACCCCACCTTTACTCAATACTGCCATCAGCATATACAGGCAAACACACCGCAAATGCACATGCACAAACTGAAAGTCTTACTCGGTATCTCAGTTCCCATGTATTCTCTGGGAGGGAGATTAGTGCAGCCTACTTTATTTCAGTCTACATGCAGCAATGATAAGACTTTTCATTTTTGAGGACATTTACAAAAGCTTTTTGGCTGTGATGACATACACACTTGGGCATCTAAATGTACATTCCTGCCACCAACAAAACAAAACCAAAGAAAAACACAGGTTTCCCCAAAAGAGGGAGAAAAAAATTTTGTCTCAAAGTCTCACTGTTATACAAACATAAAATTTGGGTTTCTAAAAGGAACTTTAAAAAGGCCATTGAGCCCTCCAGTGGCAAAATTATGAAAATGTTATGATGTACATCCAAGCACATTCCATTTTCAGGAAATATCTCTTTCGGGTCATGCCCGTAATAGAAAAGTCCTCTGAAATTTATTTACTGGTTTTTGAGGTTTACTTATTTTCACAGCTTAGGTTTCAAGAAAAAGTTTAATTAAAAGTGTTGTCACAAGACATTTCCGGTGAGTCTAATTCTAGGATTGAATTATAAAACCTGTGAAAATCAAACATAAGATGCAAACAGTAATCACTCCTAGAGATCTGTAATCAAAGACTGAATGTCTTCATTTAGAGACTATCTGGCTTGGGTTAAAGATGTTCAGTGAATTTGCTAATTATTTTCTCTTGCCATAGGCATTTTCCTTCACTTAGTTACATAGACTCTTGGGAACATATTTACTATTCCCTTCTTTGCTCTTCTAATTTTAAAGAACTGAGGAGATGAGGGCAAAGAGTACTTGCTCTCAGTGGTTGGTCAAGAGAGATGACCTCTCCTCCAATGAGGTTCCTGACATTTGAATATATCACCCTATCTCTCTCACTACAGTCACCAAGAGTCCAATTTATTGAATATTTTAGTCACAGGTTTAGAGTCTTCTTTCCATTTCATTATTTCATCCATTCAATTACACATTTACTCATGCACAAGTCATCCGGCAAGTATTTGTTGGATGCCATAAGTTTCTGTCCTAATGAAGTATAGACTTTTCATGGAGTGAAGACTCCAAGGGGTGTTGACACATTTAACCATATATTTGCAAACAAGCTACAAAAAGGAAAATCGCTAGGAGCCTTGAGAAATATGTAACAGTGGGAACCTATTGTAGTTTGAGAGATGGTCATGGAAGACCTCTTTTTTGAGAAAGCGGTGTTTAAAAGAGACCTGAAAGACGAGAGAAGTTAGTTAGGCAAGGGGGAAGGCATTTCATAAGATCTGCATGTGTAAAGGTCCTGAGGTGGAATAGGGGCACATATGCCATGAGCCCAGGTTCCAGCAGGAGATAAAGCCAGAATCTCTCCAGGGATTCCAGACCCTCAGCCTCCTTTGGTCTTTGCTTACACTGTTGTCTCTACCCCTAGTCTATTCCCAACCTAACAGCCATAGCAATTCTTTTAATCTAAGTCATATCCTGTCATTACTTTGTTAAAAACCTTCCAACACTTCGCATTTCATACAGAGGAAAAGTCAAAAGTGTTCACAAAATCTATAAAGCCCTCTCTAATCTGGCTCCATGTTAGCTCTATGATCTCCCCTCCTTCCACTCCCCACCTCACTCTCCCATCCCAGCCACTTTAGCCTCCTCCATGCTCCTAGTTCACCCCAGGTATACATCCAAATCAGAGTCTTTGCTCTGGCTGTTCCCTCTTGGCCTGCACATTTAGCCAAAGGTGATGTTGAAGTCAATTTTCCCATAACACGATGAATTTATGGACCGTGAGAATAATAGATATGTTAATTTATGTTAGAATAATTATAGTTTCATGTAAAAATTATTTTATATTTTTTTATCAACCCTGACAGTCACTAGATTGCTTCTATAGTTAACATGCCACAACTGCTTTACTAAACAGATGCTATGCTCACTTTCAATAGAGATTCGTTGATATTTTGAGGTACATCACTTTTTCTATCCTTTCTTCTTCACACTTTGTATTTTATTTATTATGTCTAACTAAAAAAGATTTCTCATAGATGCTATTATACATTGTGTAATTTTTCCTCCTCAAAAACTTTTGAGTCCTAAAGTTTCTACAAAATTAGAATTCTGTAGATTATGACCTCATCTATATTCTTCTTCCATGCATTGTTATTTACATTTTTATAATACACATGTAAATTTTATAGTTTTATAAACATTTATTTGTTGAAAATAATGTTCTTCATAAAGTTATCTAGCTAATGCAACATCTCAGTATTTGTGTTATTTGTCCATCTAATCCTCTATTTATTTAATTATTTGGAATTCAAAAACATTTAACATAAAAAGCACATAAGGCTATTATCATTTAAAGTTAGATTACAGTGCTCACTCATGTTTAAAAGTTAACCTTCAGACATTAACTTTAAATTGAATTCCATACCTTGCATATATAAGAGACGTTGTATAGGTTCGACATGACATTAGCAAGTTCAGGGATGACGTGTTAAGGTGGGCATTTGCTCTTGTGCTATCCAAAGGCTGAGACCTGATAACACGTTCAGGCTAGAGACTTTCATTAGCTGCATATTCAAACCGAGGCAGATTCAAACTTGGTCATGCACATTGAGGTCTTAGCAGCAGACCATTTGGGGTTTAATCAAAACAACCATCTACCTTAGGAATCACTCTCAACATTCTTTTATTATCTACATTTCTTTTCATACTTATAGCATATATTCTAACCAATTAAATCTTAGTATTTCCTTCTTTGCTGTCTATTAACATACATACACATTATTTTCATATTAATTAAGAGCACATATTAGAAAACATCCTAGTAGGATATTTTATACTATAAATATTAGTTATCGTATTTTATTCTAAACCAATATTTTTCTCTTTTTTTGACATTTTATTCTTAAATACGGATTCTAGATGAGTTCTCACAAATCCAAGGAGATGCTATCTATAGTGTAATACTACACACTTTTAAATGGTCAAAAAGTGTAACAGTTGTAAAAAATCAAAATGTTTATATGTATTTCAATGAATTGTAAAAGTTTAAAGCATATTTTCACAATCACGCCTCAAGGGAGAATTTAAATTTTTTCACACCATCTTTCAGTTTTTATTTATCTGTTTTTACTAAACTTTATTTAAAGTACATACTATATATAAGGTGCTGCTCGAGGCACTGCCATAAATTAAGAAAAAAAATTTAATTAGCCAGATATCTACTACATATTACTATCCATATTTAGTGAGCTCTATTCCATGTGGCAATTGTGCCTAAAAATATTCACATCAGCCTTTCTACACAAATAAAGCTCATTCTCATGTCTCAATATGGCAACTGCTTTGCAGGACCATGTGGTATTTGCAACTCATCTTACAGTCTCCAAAATCAGGACAATGCCATTATTTTTAGAATGTTAAGGAGTCTGCAAAGGAAGATAACTTTACAACCCACTTCCTCATTTCTTTATGCCACAGCAGTCTGAAAAACACGTAGAACGAGAGATTTCTGTGAATCTATAACAGTCAGAAATCTGTAAAATAGATTTGGGTGATCTGACACATGAGGCCTACACTACCCCTGGGGCATCACTCTACTCAAGCTTGCACAATTCCAATCACTATTTTAAAGGGAAAAAAGCATCTCATAGAATACATCATTCTTGCATTAGGCCACCAGCAATTTCATAACATTGATACTTCTTTTTAATTTGCCCAAAGTTCCTCATAACACGAGCCCTTACCAACTTCTGAAGTTACTGTCCCCCAATTTAAATTCCTTAGAAAATTAAAATCCTTCAGATTTTAGCAGCTGTAAAACTCCATTTGCACCGGCATTATAGTCTATTTCTACCTGGCAGCAACATTCACGGAACACCTACATGCTATTGTATAGAAATGAGTCATTTCCTCTTCTGGAGGAGATTTAAAGCACAACTCTGAAAAGCAAAATAGTCTGAAGAGTGAAAAAGTTATATAATTGCCAAAAAAGGAAACACTGAACCATAGTCTCTCACTGGTTAAAAATAGATAGAAAAAATAAAAACATGTATTGAGTACAGAGTTTAATGAACATCAATAATGTTATGAATCAAAATGCCTATTGGAAGGTTTAGTGAGAAAAAAAGTTCTTAGAAAAATGCGTAATATTTCATTCAGATGAAAACAGTCTTTATTCATTTAAAACACAACTCTAGCAATTTTCAACTAAGAAATGAATATTCATTTCTAACCAACAAAAACTAGATTTTTCTAATTTGAATATCACTCTTCACTTTTTTTCCCTTTTATGTTTCTCTTTTATTTCTGGTGAGGCATTAATGAAAAAATAAAGGAAAATCAAAAAGGAAAAGTACTATGCAAACTCAAGTCATTTGGAGATTTAATTGGGATTCTGAAAATTTTCTAATGGCTGGCGTCATTTGAAAGCCAGATTTTTTTTAATGAGTCCCTAAATTACTGAACTGAGAGAAGCAGTGAAAGAAAATTCTACTGGAAGCAATAATAAATTTTATAATTCTGGCCTTATTTGCAATAGCACAAAAGTGGAAATAACCCAAATGTCGATTAGCCAGTGAATGGAAGAACAAATTAAAGTATATCCGTGCAATGGAGATACTCAGCAATAAAGAGGAATAAACTTTTAATACCTGAAACAACATAAATAAATCTCAAAATCATTATGCTAAGAAAATCTAGGCTCCCTAAAATATATATACTATATAATCTCACATAAAATTCTAGAAAATGCAAACTAAATCGACAATGACATAAATTAGATCAATGCTGGCCTAGGGAAGGGAATGGAGGGAGGGAGGAATTAAAAAGTGTCATAAGGAAACTTTCTGGGTCCATGGAAATGCTGTGTTTTTTTTTTAATCTAGATTGCAATAAAGATATTGCAGGTGTATACATATTTCAAAACTCATCAAATTATACACTTTTAACATGTGAAATCTATGTGACAATTATTCTGCAATAAAGCTGCCTTTAAAAAATGAAGCACCTATTCATAAAATGCCAGTCCTCTACAGAAATCATTAAAGTTCCTTTCAAAATTAAAGCTTTCAGCGGTGCTGATTCAAGATGGTGACATAAGGGGACCCTGAACTCACCTCCTCCCAGAAACACACCAAATCTATAACTACATAGGGAAAAATTTCCTCTGTGGGGGGAAAAAAAAACAACTAAAAATTGGTTGAGTGACTCTCACACATCAGGCAAATGAGAGAAGACCCAGAATGAATTGGGTAGGTGAGGCTGGGACACAATATGGCCAGAAATTATGAGAACAAGGCAAATTACTTTGTTAGACATTTACCTCTTGATGATGTAGTAATGAAGAACCATGAAAATAATGGATAAATTAAGTTCATAGAAAATACTCATTGGTAAAAGAAAGATGAGACTGGTTTAAACAGAAAAAGAAAGGAGCAACTATAAAAGGAGGGCATAGGGAGAGAGGCTGTTTTCAAGCCCAGAGCAACAGGTGGCGTACATCTGTGGACCAGAAAAGATGGGAAATATGAAGTGAGTCCAGGATTAGGTGTTACTGGAGCAGCACTTTACATATTTTTAGTCATTTAATCCCCACAATAATCTTAGTAACAGTAGTAGTAAATAACACTATTATCTACAATTAACAGATTAGGAAAGAGAGGTGCAAAAATATTCAGCAACTTGCCCCAAATCACATATCTAGTAAATATTGGGAAATATAATTAAAAGACAAAATTTTTTCAACATAGAAAACCTCTCCACAAAGTTAGAAGAGAAAGAACACAGTTTTATTATTGAATAAGCATCAAATCTGAATGTGATGTGTATCAAAGGTAATTCACTAAGAGGTTGCAAAGACAGAAAGAAATCTCACCCTTTTTATAGCCAAGCAGATATAACCTATTCCATATGTGTTCACAAGACAAACAATAACTAGGCCTCAAGTAAGAAGATTTGATGCACTATTTGTCATGCATGTTCATCTTAAATTTTCCTGGTAATCAGGGTGATGGTGATAATCCATGTTAGCTAATTGGCTTTATCCAAAGGAAAAAATAAATATCTCAATCTTTATGACAGACAGTAGTTAGGCTTCTTTCCTCCCATAGAAACTGCGAGATAGGGGTGCTATCTTCCTTGATGATTATATGTCAAAGAGGTGGTTCCTAAGGCCTCTGAGAAACTCATTCCTGGGTCTTAAAGCTGTCAAGAGCCTAACATAGTGTTTTAAAAGTTTTACTCACATTTCAAAGAGACAGAGAAAGAACTTGCAATCACAAGTTTTCTAAAGTAAATGCTCTATGAAAAGGAAGGAGGTAGAAGTCCCTTCCCTTATTTTTAAGGAGAATTAAACCTCTAATTTTTCATTTGTATTTTCCTTTACATAAATAGAGAACTGGGATCTGAACCTACATGGTCTGGGTCTAGTATCTGCACTTTTACAATTCTATTTCTTAGGAGTTCCATTTCCATTGTGTGTGTGTATGTGTGTGTACACATACATACATTTACATTTCTAATCCTCACTTTTTTTCTGCCTTTACTTGACAAAAAATAGATGTGAGAATGGAGCTAAAAATCATAACTACTGGACTTCATACTATCAACAGGACTGATTTAATTCCCAAAGATAAAACAATGTAGCAAATACAGCTAATACTATCAATAAATTGGCAAACTGCCCATCTAATGATACATTAATCTGGTAGAACAGACTAATAAGGTCATTTATGTACATTCCAGATAACTATTTTTAAAAACAGTTGTTTATCATGCAGCAATTCTGACTAACATATAAATCATTCATTTAAGGAAAAAAATATTTGGGAGTCAAAAAGTTTTAAAAAATAAATAAAACTACCTCATGACCCAGCAACTCTACCTCTGGGTATCTATATAAACTCAAAACACTAATTCGAAAAGATATATGTACCCCTATGTTTGTTGCACTGCTATTCACAACAGCTAAGATATGGAAACAACCTTAGTGCCCATCAATAGATGACTGAATAAAGAAGTAGTACATATATACAATGGAATATTACTCGGCCATAAAAAATAATGAAATCTTACCATTTGCGACAACGTGAATAGACCTAGAGGGTATTATGTTAAGTAAAATAAGTCAAATTGAGAAAGACAAATACCACATGACCTCACTTATATATGGAATCTAAAGACTAAAATAAACAAACAAACAAAACAAAATCAGATTCATAGATATAGAGAACAAACTGATGGCTGTCAGATGGTTAGGGAGGCTGGGTAAAAAAGATGAAAAGATTAAGAAATACATATTAGTCAAGGAGATGTAAAGTACAGTATAGGGAATATAGTCAATAATATTGTAGTAACTATGGATAGTGCCAAGTGGGTACTAGACTAATCAGAGATCATTTTGTAAATTATACAGATGTCTAATCATTATTCTGTACACCTGAAACTAATATAAAATAATATTAATAATATTGACTGTCATCAGTAATTGAAAATAAATAATTTTTTTACAAATACTTGGTACATTTGAAAAATTAAATCAGTAGCTAGTGCAATAAATATGGCAGATTATAAGGTAACTAGCAGAATATACAAAAGACCAAGATGAGGGTGAGAACACATAAGAGAAATTTTTTAAATTCCATGTATATAAAAATTACTGTCATTTTCAGAAATGAAACTTTATTTCTAAACTATCATTTTTTATTTATTTACTGTACAAGAATTTTTATCAGCATACTGAATAAGATAATTGCCAGGGAATGGGATAACCACTTTACTGTTAAAATCCTAGGAGTTCCCCTGACCACAGTAAGTTTAATAACTCCATTCAAAACAACAAAAAAGGATAAAATATAACATGTACTAGTTCAAATGTAATAGAAAAGTTACCAAGATGCAATGAAACAATGTACTGCAAACACAGATGTTGTATGAAGTATCCCCTTATGTTAACCTTCCATGATAAACTTCTATCTTTGCTTTTTCCCAATGAAAATACATAGAAAGTGTTACTAAAGAAAGGACCAAACTGACACATCCTTTTATAACCACAGGGCCCATCATTCGAATAAAATAAAGGTATAAGTAAGCACTAAGAAAATAATAAATATGTAAATCTGAACTAACATACAAAGACAAGACTATTAAAGGTTCTGAAAGGAAAACATTTCATTTCATTGTATATGGAACATTGTAGTGAGGACAAGATGGGAAGGGTTAAGGAAATTGTAAAGTTGTATAATCCAATGACCTAAGGGCAGGCAGTCAATTGTTAAGTTTTCAATTTCTATGATTGCTCAATATACTTGCAGTCTGGGCTACAAAATACCTATTATCATATTAACTTCTTATTGAACCAGCAAAATAATCTGAGGTTTTTTAATTCAAGTCAGACAATTTTACTGCTCCTGCTAAAAATTCAGTCAATAAAAATGTCAGTAACAGTCTTTCAAACCATACATTACTGAAGTATTTCATTCATAATAGACCAAAACAGCTTCAAATAATTCCCTTCCCTGTTGAATTCCTAAAAATTAACTTTATATTCAAGATCCTAAATTTTCCACTGATAATATTCCTTTATAAGCTACCTATAAAGTCAATCAGAGATGATGATGATTTTGGTAATGATAATTATATCAGCTAACATTTGTTGAGGGTTTGGTATGTGCCAAGCACTATCTTAAGTGCTTTACATGCATTTAATCCTCAAAACAACCCCATGAGATAATTAGTATAATTATCCCAATTTCTAGATAAGGACATGAAGGAACAGAGTCATTAAATAACTTACCTAATGTCTAGTAAATGGTGGAGCCAGAAAATTCTACCTATGATTCTACCTATGAAAACTGACTCCAGAGCTTACATTTTAACCACAAGCTTAACTGTTAATCAAGCATTTTGTCTTTTCTGATCATCTACAAATAATGCCTTTCATATTTAATCTCAATTAAAATTAACATTGACTTTTCTATATCAATTATTATGCTGAGTCATACAAGGCTATAATGAAATGTAGACTATGTCAAGATGCTTAAAATATAATGAGAAAAGACAAAATAATAACTTAACATCTTAATGCATTAAAGTAAAAAGGTTAAACTTTAAGACAAATACATTTCAAAAACCATTGTATATATTAATTACCAAGTTAACTATCTATACAGGTGCCATAGAAATTTAGAAGCAGGAGAGAGAACTGAGCTCCATGAGGTGGACTCCAGTTCTGACACTTCCACTCACCAGCTCTGTGACTTATCTAAGTCAGTTAGCTTCTGGGAACATTGTTATACTAATTTATGTAACACTTCAAAATTACATGATATTAACTTTTTTCAAATTTTGGATTTCAACTCATTAGTGAGTAATAAAATCAATAAAATGGGTCAAAACCAGCAAGTTTATTTAAAAAAAAAAGGAATGGAATAGAATGGAAAATATCAGAAATTATCCTAATAAATTTCTTGAATTTTAAAGTATATTTGTATTCATGGGTATGTGTACAGAAAGTTATATAAAATGTATTTGTTAATAATGGCATAGTCATGAAAGTTTGAAAGCCATTGTTATATTTCAAATCGATTGCTGGACACTACATGACTTAGAAGTTCTCATTCCTACACAGATCTTTCCAAATAGGAACAAATAGCTTTCTCTATCTGTTAACTCAAGAGAGGCAACCATGTCTTACTAATAGTATTTTTACTCCCAGTGCTCACACAGTGTCTGCCATAGAACTAGCCTTCGATAAGTGATGAAGAGTGGAATGGATAAATGGAAACAGAAAAATTTTAGGTAATTAGAATTTACCTCAATTCTAAGGAATTGATAGAATTTGGAAAATTTAAAGAAAAGAGTAGTGGACATTTTTAGAATCCATTCTTTCATTTCTTGGGGCCATATTCTAGGGCTGAGAATGAAAGAGAACAAAAAGCTTTCTGCTCAGAGGAGGAAGAGAGTAAACCGAATGACACTGCAAAGCCAAGATGGTCCCCCCAGTACATTGATCCCATCCTAGCTCTTTGAATTATGGGAAGGTTACAGGTTCTAGAGCCTGAGGCTGGAAGGATGTGCTGAGGACACTGAAAATAGCCAATATTAATCCTTTTCTTAGAAAAGATAAAATTAAAGGGTTGTGATTCATGTTTCCTATTTTAAACAAGAGTACAGAGAACAAAGGTTAGACATTTCCTAAAAAGCAGAGGGTCAGAGAATCAGGAATTAAAGACTCAAGCTAATATCCTTAGCATCTAAATTTATCCTGCCTTTAAGGATTAGGGCCCAGAACTTCTCAACCATTCTTCCAGAGAAATCAGTGAGTCACCGCCCTCCCTAAGCAATCTGTATATCCCAGCACTGCACAGGTAGAAGTTCAGTCACAAACCAGCACAAAGGCAGGCAGCTCATCTGTAGCTCAGGGACCTGGTGCCTTATCAGAAGCCTCAGATGCTCCTAAAAGGCTAAACATGGTACTTCATGGAGCTCTTGGTCAAAATCCACACCGAGTCTTGCTATGTGGCACTTAAATGGGCAAAATCCTAGTTTAAATCATCTTACATCTTTCTTCCTTTGTTTCATTTCTTAATATTTTCACATTTCTAAAAAAAAAAAAGGTAGAAGAAACATAAAGGAGGAAGAGGTGGAAGAGGAGGAGGAGGAGGACGAGGACGAGGAAGAGGAGGACGAGGAAGAGGAAGGAAAATAAGCATGCATTTCTTTCCTGGTAGGTATTAGTAAAGTCTACTGGAATGTCCCTGGGAGAGAGCAAAAATTTTATCCTCTCCACCCAGGAGCAGAACATGGCACAATATCTGTTCTGGTCCAGGACCTGTCTGTCAACAGAGCCATTCCTTGTACTCCTCTTACTTAGACTCCTGATGGCTGTCTGTCAGCTGGCATCTGAATGAGTTCAGCCAGTGGGAGGGGAGCTGGAAGGGAGAAGCCAGAGTATTTCTCCACTCACTTTTATGCCTCTGGAGGATGCTCTGGCCAGGGTTGTGTGTCTCCCACAGCTCCATTCCTCCACCACCTATAATTCCAATGTGGAACCTCCTTCACTAGCTGACCCCAATCATTGGGCTCCAATCACCTCCAACCTTTGTCCGCCCAGTCTAAGAGTAATATTGACTGCCTGCTCTTGCCAAACTCTGGCTTGCCTCCTGATTCCCCGTTTGGCTTCTCAGCTTCTCCACCATCTGTGTAGCCAATTCTTCCTTTGCTTTGAATACTCAGAATGGTTGTGCTTTCCTTACTGGGCCCTGACTGATATAACTCTTTAGAAATAGGGCTAAAAAGAGAGGGAGAAAAAAAAAGGAAACCTGTAAACCATTAACTATGATTGTAATAAGGTAATTTCTTCAGTAAAATAAATAACTTCTTTAAAAACGGTATTTTTCATCCTTCTTCCACTAGTCAAATAACAACAGTCGGTGTGGCCTGCAGCCTAATAAACATACCATTATGGCTATGAAAAATGACCTACGTGGTATATAATCTGTTTTCCTAATTTAACAGTCATATGTACATTTTAATATGTTAAAGCTATAGCTTTGCCATATTGCAGGTATTCTATGTGAAAGTTAGGCCATCGATTTTAGGAAATAGCTGGAATGGCATTAGCTAAGGAGGATTCAGAAAGCCTGAACCTCAAAATCTTTCACAGGGATACAAAAAGCTAACTTTTTTATTTCCTATCCCTCATTATTGCTTAGTCAAGTTTAACATGACCTGGGAGAGAAACAAATTGAATAGAGGAAAAAATTGCACTCAAAAGGAATGTTTAGAATTGACTAATTTATATTGTCAAAATCTTGGGGAGTGTTATGTTTATTCATTCATTTCACTATTCAATGAGTTCCTCTTATGAGCCAGGCACTATCTGACATGCTGTGAATACAACAGTGAGTCCAGATCTATGTTCTTGTGAAAGAAAAGTAGGAAAGAGATGAGCAATTGAATAATCTCACTATTACAACATTTGCTATTGGGAAGAGTACAACAAAGCAGAGAATGTAAAAAAGAGAACAAAACTAGGGATCTGACCAATTCTGGAAGACTGGGAATGGCTTCCCCGAGGATGAGCTGATAGCCAGCAAGTGAGCAGACATTACCTCAATGTTCCTGAGCAAAAAACAAACAAACAAACAAACAAACAAACAAAAAACCCAGCATGGCAGGGAAGGTTATGACCAATAAAAAGCTCTAAATTAAGAACAGTGTGGGTTAGTTGGAGGGGTCAAGAAAAGTCAAGATGACATGGTGAAGCAGGGCCCAAAACCATGCAGGATTTTTCAGGCCATATTTACATGTTGACTTTATATCAGGACATCCTTCACTTTATCTTTTAACTTTAATAACATTGTTTTATTCCATTGTATTTTGTTTTATATTTATGTTCTATTCTTGACATGACATTTCTTTACTTAGGGTAATGAAAAGGTTTTTCATAAATGTATCTAAAGTTTTAGAAAATCCATTTAGAAAAAGCTATTAAATAAATATTGTACAAGTGGTGGGTAAATATGGCAGAAAATTTGAATTTGTGAAGTGTAAGAAACCGTGACATAAATAAAACTGTTCTTAAATAATTTCAATAACAGTAAGGACATTTCGTAATTTTGTGGTTGCTAGAAAATTTCCATCATTACATTAACTGTCCTCAAATTCTCCTCAAAACAGATGTTGATAACAGCTTCTGGCTCAACTCCTGGTGTATACAATAAGAATTTGTGGGACACAGGAGCATAATGGTTACTAAAAATACAGTCTGAGGAGATGAGTAATATTAACAAGATCTACCTCATTTTACTTTTAAAAAATAATTTTAATATTAAAAACTACTATTCCTTTTTTCTACTTGCAAGGTATATGATTCATGATCTACAACTTGGGGGGTGAATTATAAACAAAAATCACACAACACTTTGATAAGTGAACTGTTGACATTTAGCATTTTTTTCATTTTCCCTGAATTTATATCTTTTACATGCACACAATTCATATCACTTTTTAACAAATTTTGTGTTTTTAAAATTTCAGACTATAATAAACATTGTTCTAGGCTATTAAAAATGTTCCCCAATAGTAATAAGTACATCTGGTTCTCAGATCTTAGTTTCTAATATCAGTCTCAAGTAAAAGAAACTAGGGATTCTTAGAGAAATGGCTATTTCTAGGACTAGGACAGAAAACATACAAGATGAGTGTTTCTTACAGCAAGAAAGTAAGTAAGTGCTCAAGCAAACAAACAGACACAATGATGAGAGTGTGTCAAAGGGACACAGGGGCCAAATGACAGAGCCCCCAGTTACCCAAGCTGGAACAATCAGAGCAAAAAAGTAAATTAGTATTGAGTTATAACTGAAAGTACATAAGTATCCATGAGTCCATACTGATATAAATAAATGACTGAATAAATAATGAGAGCAGACAAATCTCCCATGATTAATTTCTAATAATTTATGTAAAAGACTCCATCCTCAAAGAAGTGGAACATAACTTCCCACTCCTTAAGTGTAAGTTGTACATAATGACATCCTTCCGCAGAGTACATTGCATGGGGTGGGGGAAGGATAACTTTATAGAGGAAAAGCCTGATAAACAGTACCTCAGCCAAGTGGTCAAAGTGAACATTAACCATGATAAATCATGTTATAGTATGTACTCTTGATGTAATGAAAATGGCACTTTATCTCTGTGTTCTTTCTCCCCAAAACCCATTACCCTAGTCTAATCCAGAGAAAAACATCAAACAAATCCCAACTGAGAAACATTCTACAAAACTTCTAGCCAGTACTCCTCAAACCTACAAAATCATCAAAAATAGGCAAAGTCTGAGAAACTGCCATAGCCAATAGGAGCTTAAGGAGATATGACAAAATGTAATTTGATGTCTGAATGGGATCTCCGATCAGAAAAATGACATTAGGTAAAAACTAAGGTAATCTGAATAAAGTATGAACTTTACGTTAATAATGTACCTATGCCAGTTCATCAATTGGAACAAATGTACCATGCTTATGTAAGATGTTAATAATAGGAGAAACTGGGTGCTGAATTCATGAAAACTCCCTGTACTACCTGTGCAAATTTTCTGTGTATCTAAAACTGTTCTAAAAATAAAGTTTATTTAAAAATAATACCAAAAAAATCGTTTGAAAACATTTTCAATTACTACATAATAACCCGGTTTATTAAAATTATTTAAGCATTTTCTTATTGTTGAAATTTTGAGCCATTGCAAATTTTTCATTGCAAAATAACATTGATGAACATACATGTTTGGTTCATACCTTTGATGATGTTCTAACAACAGATTCCTAGTTCATTCTACCTTTTTAAAAAGTCAAAAGAACACTTACCACAGTAGATCTAACTGCAACAATAACCAAAAGCATTGGAAGTCCCATGAGACTGTGCAACTTATCTGAAGTAAGTTTCATTCCTCTAAACAGTAAGGAAAATATCCAGAATTTACATTCACCTACTAGACTTATTCACTGATTTATGTATCCATTCAATAAACATCTGAGTAGCTGTTACGCACTAGGCAAATATACTATTAGGAAAATCATTTTTAACCACCTTAAGACCTTATACTCTGATACATGCTACAGGAATACTTCATAGAATTCTTATATCTGACAGCGAAAGACCAATTCCAGATCCTTGCAATGACATAGTATATGAATAGTAAGTGTTAGGCAATTTTATACAAATTTTTGGAGCACTTGAATCCCCAGGCCACAGTGTGATTTTTGTAGCTAACAAAGATTCCTGCTAAATGCGCATTTGGTGATTTTTAAGAATACTTATTTAAAATATTAAGTTTTTAAATCTACAATTAATGATTTTTTTTGTAGTGTTTTCAAACTCCTTTTCACTGCCCTCTGGTGCCCCCTAACGCCCATCTCCTCTGGCACTTCTGTGCTTCTTCATCTTCCCATGTTATTTTAAGCCTGGGTGTGACCACCAACAAAACTTCCCTTGATTGTCTTCATGTGTAACCAAGCTCTTCCAAACTGTTGAAACTGTTTCCATGACATCTAATCGTTTCTTCCTAAAATGCAGAGATTACTTCAAGAAATTCAACAATGATGTCCGTCAGTCTGAGTTCCTTGGAAATGTTCTCTGCGATAGACAGCTGCATACAGATGGTTTATGGAGTGAAGTGGGTGCCTCAGGACACACATTTGTAAGGAAGTGAGGGGGCAAGACTAGACAGAAAGTGACCTACAACATAATTCCATCAGAGGTGTGCATGATCCTACAGCAAGCCCTGGAGCTGGGACTGCAGAGGTGACCCAAATTGAGCCAAAAAGGGCTGGGTTTTAAATCCCTTCATCAGACAGTCATTGTCTCCTAGCATCTCCTTGGAGTGGGACAGTCTTGTAGAGGAAATTTTCTGTCTCCAAGGGCAAGTCCCAGTGAGGAACACAATGTGAAACATTATGGCCTATCACCCCAGCAACTGGAGGATGGCCAAATCACCAGACAGGCGGATCTGGTGAAGCAGCCAAGTTCACACTACCAGTCTGTCCTCCGTAAGACTTTGCCTGCTCATTGACTCCCACAGAAGAACTTACATTATAAGGATCAAGCTCTTAAAAATTAAATCTATAATTAACACACTTTTTAATCAAAGAGAGACTTGGGGACCAGAAGGCACTTTTGTCCCTCCTGGTCCCCAAGAGACTTCCTCCAGGTACAGAGCACATAGTTCACTTCAGATGTGAAACAGTTAAGGAAAGTACACACTCCCACAGGCAACTCCAGCATAATGCCTAGATAGACATTCTGTAAATACCTTTAAAAGACACCAAAAGCATCATTATTCTTAAGCATTACACCACGCTTAGGAAGTAACAGGAAACACATAAAAACTGAAACAAATAATGTAAAAGGACCAACAATAAAACAAAGATGCCTAAATCAGTTCCTAGTACAAAAATATGAAGGAGGACCCTGTAGATGGCTGTGCTTAGAAATATTAGAAATCACATTAGAAGATCTATATTTGAGAAACTGATTATTTAACCTTAAAAATAAAATCCCTGTAGATGTAGTAGAAACAATGTGGGGTAGTCTCAGGAGAATAAAAAGTCTCTTAACTCAAAAACTTATGATTTTGTGAACAAAAGTTTGTATTCAACTTTTTTATGTTCGGTTCACCTGTTTTTTTCAGACTTTATGTAATTGTCTGGGTCTGGCAATTTCAAGCACTTTACCTAAATCCTGTCTTTAAAAACAGAGTTTTGGATTTATAAAATGTTTTATTTGAAAAAGTTCACTATTGTTCAGATGTCAAAAAATTAATAAAAAGATATTAAAAATTTTTTTAAATGTATGGCTAATCAGCACTTAAGATATTTTTTAAATAAAATAAATGGCCACACTATTCAATACCAGAATATTAAAAGATAAAGTTCACTTATGTCATACCATATCGTCTGTCCCCAATTATTCTCCTAGTACTTTATTTCTTTGTTTATTTGAGGATAGGGCTGTGAGGAAGTGGAACACAGTACATAGGAGGCCAGTTTGGGAATGGATAATTTTGAGGACAGAAGGCTAGAATGCTTGGGGAGGCTTTCTACAGGAGATGATGCCTGTGCTGACTCTCCAAAAGTGTGGGGGAATTTACCAGAATGCGTGCACTCCGGCTGAGGGAACTATGGGAAACTGAGAAACTTGTCTTCAAGATGGAAAGCAGAAGTGATGCTATTAAACTTCCAGGAAGTTAGGAAAGATGTCTGGGGGCTAACCAAAGAGGACTCGTGGGGACTAGGTGGAAAGAAGGGAGTGTGATCAAATGGCCCCAATGGATATCGAAGTGAAATGCCTATGGATGTGCATGTAAACAAAGCACAACTTCTGGGGGCCTGGGGAGGACAACCTGGGGGGATGATGAGCTGGTGAGGGTCCACCTGGGACTGCTCTGCACATCCTTACCCAGTGGTCCTCAGCCTGCTACACTCATTGTTCCCTGTGCTGAGCTGGAGGCCAAATCTGCTGTAGATGTTCTTGGCTGTCAAGTTCGTTGTGTCCAGAGTCAGGGCCTGGGCGGAGGAAGAACTTCTTCCCTCATGACATCATTTGAGCAGGCACCATCATTAAAGACAGACATATTTTTTAATGTGTACATATTTCTAGTTATACAAGCAAAATGTTCAGAAAATTGGAACTGTACAGAAAAATATGCAAAGGAGGGAGTCAGAAATGCTGTCCCGATATCAAAGAGATCTGACCTTGGAGACCGCAAAGACACAGTTAACACTTTGGTGCACCTTCTTCTTTTTTTCCAAGTACTTTTGCACATGTGTATGTTTATGTGTGTACATAGAAACAAAGTATTCATACATTTAAGTCAATGTAACTTGTTTTGCATCAAGTTGGGATGAAAAAATGGGGTGATATTAGTAGTCGTTAACTTGTATTTCAATGCTTCCACTGAAAATCCCACTCTCCCCCTGTATCTTGCAGTGGTCTCCTGAATTATTTCTGGGAGGTTCTAAGGGATTTCTCAGATGAACTCAGTAACTACTCTGTTTTCTTTACTTTCCGAACTGCAGCCTTATAATGACATTCACTCTGGGGGCCTCCACACCTTTGCACATGCCTCACTTTCACTGCCAGGGCTCACCTTTAAAGTTTTTTCTTTTGGTCACTGTTGTGAGTGCTATAGCTGCCATGTACTTTTGTCCCTCCTGGTCCCCAAGAGACTTCCTCCAGATACAGAAGCACAGCTGTGCTCTTTGGAGCCTGAGGACACCAAAGCCAGGATTCTCTGCCTCCTTTGGCTTATACTTTAAGGTACAAACAGCCCTGCTTTAAGTCCTATGCAGGAACGTTTTCCAGAGCTCTTTATTGCAAACAGTTGTGGTAGATAGGCTTGAAATACGGCTGCCATCAATTCCTTCCCTTCCTGTAAGCACCTGCTGCCCCTCACATCAAGAGGTGAAATCTAATCCTCTACCCACTGAATCTGGACTGGGATTAGTGACTTAGTTTACCAACAGGATGCATCCCAAAGGATGATCTAGGACTTCTGAGACTATTATAAGAAGGTTTGCCATTGCTACTTGGGTATCTTGGAATGCTCATCCTTGGGCCACTTCTTCTCAGAACCCAGCCACCATATAATAAAAATCATTATAGTGTCTACGGCCATACTACCCTGAACAAGCCCGATCCCGTCTGATCTCGGAAGGTAAGCAGGATTGGGCCTGGTTAGTACTTGGATGGGAGACCACCTAGGAAGATCAGGTGCTGTAGGTGTAAAAATAAAAAATAAGGGATTGTAAGCTGACAAGGTCCTTTCAATCTGTGATGTCAACCAAGGGTTGTCTCACCTAGAAAAAAAATTAAATTAAAAAAATCATTATAGAGAGTCCCCGTATAGGTGCTCCAGCTGACAGCCACATCTGAGGGGACAGTCAGTACCAACTGCCAGCCATGGATGTACAGACAGTTGAGCCTTCAGATGACTCCAACCAAACTGCTCTTTCACTGCGACTACATAAGAGACCCCGCGTGAGAACTGCCCTGCTGAGCCCAGTTAGCTCACAGAACCATAAATGAAATTGATAAATTTCTTTTTAAAGCCACTAAATTTTGAGATAGTTTGTTACACAGTAACAGATCATTTTCACAGTTAAACCTCCTCTCTCTCAGTGCAGATATGTTCTGAAGCCCCCACAGACTGAGTGACTGGCATCCCTGCCTTCCTCAGAGTAGCCTCACCCTGCCTGTTTATGAGGCTTTGTCTGCCTGGCCTCCTTCCTCTTGATGACGACTTCTTTCCCAAGATAATTCCACCGGATTCCTCTCGTCATTCTACCTGCCATTTTCAGAAATGTCTCAGTTCCAAGGGTAATTGCTTATGCTCCAGATAGGACCTCTATGTATACAAAATAAGGAGTTTACTGTATATACAATTATATGTTTTTATTAAATTCTTTTTTCTTACAATTCTTGTCATAATTTTCTTATGTCATTAAAATTCTATACAATTAATATTTCATCATTTGAATTTATATTCTCATCTCTTATTTTTGGAGAATTGGCCCCACACACCATTTTTTTGTTCAAACTGTAAAAAAGCTGAGATGAATGTCTTTCTCCCTAAATCTTTACTCAAGTTCTTATCTTAAGGAAATAATCAAGTACTCAGCAAAGGATATGATATTTTTAAAAAGACCCTTGATGTATGTCAAATCACTTTTCAGAAAGATTGCACCAAGTTACTCACCACCAATCTATTTGATAGGCAGAAATGAGAACAATAATGATTAATAATAGTAATAATGAGGATAATCTCATGATTTAAATTTGCAGAATTCTCTGATTCTTGGTGATGTCGATTAAAAGATGTTTTTCACATTTTTGCTGCAATTGTTCTCATTCTTTAGCCATTATTATCTACTATGTGTCAAGAAACCAACTTGACACCAGGAAGTGAGAAATTTGGTATAAAACCCTGAGAATGGACCACATGGCTTGAGGAACAGTCTCCTAGTACTTTAAAAATTAAGTTTTTCTTCAATCAAAAGTCATATATTGATTATTCCATTTTATTTTACAATTGTGGAGTCTATACTATGTAAAAGGCATATATCAAGTGAAAGAAATAACTAAAAGTGACCCCTTCTGAGGCCTTCCACTCTAAGATGTGGTAAAAAGAAATTTGCAAGCATAGGAAGGCTAATCATTATGAAAATACTATCTGTAAAGTACAGGCAGCTCCTGGCTTCCTGAACTGGTAAGGTTCCAGAAATTCATTAGAAAGCTGTCTGTTGGATTCATTTGCCCACAGAAGCAATGTCATAAATGGAGGCTGGTTTCCAGATGAGACCACTTAATTCGGTCCTAGCAGTTTTAGCTCAATTTCTGGGAGCAAGAAGTTATGAGGAATAGGAGGAGAACATGGCAGTTTCCCATCCCCTTGCTGGATCCAGAACCATTCTATGGCAAAGTCCTGGATCAAAGAAAGTCTTTAGTTAGCAAACTCCCTTTCCATGCCCTTCCATTCATAGTGCCACTATGTTCCAGTCTCTTAGCTCGTTCCCCTTCACTATACCATCTGCCCAGGACCAGGTCACTGCCACGAATTCTACAAATTCAGCTGATTCACTTCCATCCCACCCCCTCCATCCCCCATTCAAAATTTACAGTTTTCTATCCAGGAATGAGGAGGAAAGAATAAAATTGAATTAGTTCATAGCTAAATGTGAATGACTGTCCTTTAAGACTCCAAAAGACACTGGTGTAACTTTTAAAGAAAATACTTGTTAAGCCAAATGTAGAAATTAACAGGCTATTCACAGTGATGGGACATGGAAGGCATGGGAGAATAATGAATATGTATTGAGCACTTATCACAGGCCAGGAACTCACACTGCTTCACTGGACTCTCTGCATAGCACTGTCAGGTAGGTATGTTATTCCCCCGGTCTTACAGAAGAGAAATGTGAGGTCTGGAGAGGTTACTGAGCTCTGGAAGATGGTCAGCCTAGGCCATTCTTCTTTTGCACTATTCTTCTCTCCTTTTGTACTGAAACCACACATCCTCTAAAGGCAACATTTTTTTCCCAGAGTGCGATGGCAGGGACAGTAAGAGAAACTGAGGCAGTGATGTGTGAATACCACTAAAGCATATTTGTATAAATGAAACTGCTTCTAAGTAAGGTATGGATCAAGAGCTGCTTGTATTTTAGGCTCCAAGAAAGAATGGAGAGAATGATATCTTAACTTCTTCAGTGTATGTATCCCTTGAGCATCAGTATCTCCCTAATGTAAAGTATGTTTTATAGTTTATTTTCCAACATTTTAGGACTCAATAAATGAGATAAGCTTTGGATTAACTTAGGTGCTAGCATTTGTACCACAGCTGATTTTAAAACTAGTACTCTGCACTAGTACTAGTACTAGTACTTAGTACTCTGGCTTTACAAATAGTATAACCTATTCAAGAAGAAAGGCATTTAAAAATCTAGTTGACATACTTTTTTATTCTATACTCTATGCTCATTTTATATTAAAAACATAGGAATAAAACAGTCTCCTTCTGCAGAGCTGGAGTGAGCACTGTGTCCCAGGCCAGTAGCTCAGGCTGGCAGCTCACAGAAAGATTTTCTGAATGGCTAATCATTCATCTTCTCAACTGCTCATTATGGACCAAACCCAAAGTGGACACTGGAGACTTCTGCCTGCCAATTGCAACCTGATTTGCTTTTAAGGACTTGCCTCCTACCCACCCTCAATCCACATTATTTAGGCTGGATGCCCCTCACTGCTGGGATCCAAGGATACACACATGACCTGGCCAAACACCTCATCCCCTGGTCACAGTGGTAGGAGTGGGGATTCAAATCATTCCAGTGAGATTCACTCCCAGGAATGGCAAGGGGGATGTATGCCAAGAGTTGCTGGGCCCGCCATGTAGACAGAACCTACCTGAGAGAAAAGATGCCCAAAGCCAAGCAATTTTGAGGGAAAGAAAGAGGGGAAGGGCAGAAACAGAGAAATGAAGCCATATTCAGGAAAAACTGAGCTCCTGTCACAAGGAAAAAGTCCTGAATAAGACATCCCTGACACCTGAGCTCCACCTGTCTCACTAGACATCTCTATTCCTACCCACCTCTCCTCAAGTTATGATGACAGGCACTGCTGTGTGCCTCTTCTCCTCTCAAACCTAGCCCGACTGGTAGGACCCATGGCGTCAGCCCTGGAAGCATGTCATCTCCTTGTCCCTGGTACACCAAGCATCAGTTCTCCAACAAGCACTGACATTCCACTGCCAGCTTCACCCATCTTTCTTCTCAGCCACTGCCCCAAGGAGGGAATCAGGCTTCCAGGCAAGGAGCTCTGAGTTAGGCCTGTGGTTTGCTTGTTTATTTTAAGGAGAATTATTGTGTGTCTATTTGTCAAGGCTCAGCGCACACAGCACAGATCCATATCCCTCTGAATTATCTACCTCTGAGGTTTGAGATCTGCCTTCTCACTTGAGCAAAGCTCTTCTTTCAAAGTAGCTTCAGACTGTAGGCCTCCACATTTCCTAGTATGTTTATCTCTAAAACATGGCCATAGAATCATTGAGAGGAAATGAGTAGAGAGATCCGAAAGGACAAAAGTCTATTCACACTACTGCTGGTACAAACCAGGCCAAATATCCTAACAGCTGTGACAGTAAGGTAACTAAGCCTATGTATTTATCTCCTGAGAATGAGAATTCCTTTGGTTTTATTTACTTAACAGTACATCAGTACAGTTCTCTAGTACAGGAATCTTACTCCTTAGTGGGTCAGTCCCAAAGAAGAGTCTATATACTAAGAACTAATAAGAAGGGAACAGAAATCAACTTCCAGGAAATAGAGCCCAGAAAACAAATTAGGGTTCCAACTGTATGCTGGTCTCTTCAGTAAACGTTGCAGGCCACGACTATTTTTTATTTCTGGGCTCATCTGTACTTCTTCCTAGGAGGCCAGTCTATAGCTCTTTCCTGACTCAATCATATACCCTGCAAAGTTCTTAGATAAATAAATATATAAGATCATAGATGTAAACTCAGAGGCTCAAGATTTTATTTTTTCTAGTGCTAAGATGAGGCCATTGTATTTCATGAGAACTATCACTGAGTTTTCCTTTTATCTCAAGGGTACTTTTCAAGAGTTCTGGAGTCCACGGGTTGGAAGTCATGGATTTACTTTATTGAAGGTGAATGCACAATATTGGTTTTGCATACATTTGTGTTTCTTTATGAGAATACTACAACTTTCATTAGTTTCTGAAAAGGGTCTATGATCCCCAAACAGAATGAGAATAAATGTTAAATTTCTTTGCTCTTTGACTAGTATATTGTTTACTTGGTTATGACTCCCGCGAAATGCTACATAAATTAAAAAAAGGAGAGACAGACCACATCACATTTTTCCACTATAGCAGATAGAGAATATATAAGTTCTTGATACTCAAAGACTTGGGCATGGCTTATTCATTGAGTTTTTATGAGATGCTATTTCCTTTGTTAACAATTATGTTAACAAATAATATAGACTTTTGAATGTACTCCGTCTTACAGAATCCCTTTCCAAAGTTTTTCTTTTTTTTTCCCCTAACCTAACTTCAGGAAAGAAATTGGAAGCTCACGAAAATTATGTTTTCCATAATTTATAGCTGTAACATCTAGATCATTGAGCTTTATCTCATTTCATCTCCACCTAGGCTCTGAAATGTGCTATGACAGTCCTTCCCCTGAGTCCTGACAATGGGAGAGTAGACTGCCTTTCCTGCCTTCACTTACCTTCCAACAGTGTTCAGTAAAAAAAGCAATAGGAAGAATGAAATGACATGTTTTTCCAGAAGGAAAGATATTTTTATTCAGTAGATATTTCTAATTCTTACATTTTAAAAATACCATTATCTTAGAAGAGAATGGTAGCCCCAACGTACTTCTCTATCTCTTTACAAAACAATTCGATGAATGAAAAGTGGTCCCACACAGAGCAAAGAAAAGCTATTCCCAGAGTCACGAACTTTCCTGAAAATGGCCAAGCATCTGGGCTCTCAAGACTGCTTCAGAAGTCCAAAATCTCCCCATACCCCACAAGGTTGTGCATGATCTGTTCTCTACCAAGCCATTCCAGACCCATCTCCCCCATCATTTGCCCTCTTATTAAAATTCCAGCTGCCCAGGCAATTCTTCTCTAAGTGCCTTCTGCTGTGGTTTCCTCTGCTCAGAACTATCTGTCACATCCCTTACTTCCCCTCCTTCTCCCAAATATGGTCCACTCCTATTCTTTCTTTTATTTCACTCTAAATTTCACTTCTTTAGGAGTTCCTTCCCTGTCTCTCCCCTTTCTTCAAGATTAGGTTGGGATCTCTTACAATTCATTCCTATAGTTCTCTGTACTCCTCTGAATGAGTTATTACACTCGTAACTAATAGTGATTTGTGTATTTTAAATTTTTAATGGAAGTTTCTTCTACCAGATCAGAAATTGGTCTTTTTTTATCAAGGTATCAATAAGATACCATGTCTATCACAGGGTAAATATTTAATAAGTATGTGAGGAAGGGAGAGAGAAAGGAATCATTGGTATTATAATATAAGGAGATCTTCCAGATATATATATATATATCTGGGGCTGGTTCATTATATAAAATATTTTAACCAAATCTTTTCCCCGTTCCAAGTCATCTGTAAAAGAGCTATATGAGAGCATTCATGAGCAGACATAGCAGCTCTTCAATATAGAGGAAAGCCAGGTAACATGGCAGTTAGACTCATGAGTTTTAGAGCCAGCCACTTGGTGTAAAATCCTAGCTCTGCCATTTACTGGCTGTGTGACCCTGAGCAATTTCCTCACCCTTTCCAAGCCTTCATTGATTTATCCATTAATTGAGACAAAGAATTCTTGCTCCTTTAAAGTCTCGAAGATTAAATGAAGTAATGACTATGAACCACTTAAGATAGTGGCTGTCACAAGACTAAGAATTTAGTGCTCTTATTATTATTACCAAGGTACTTTAGAAGTTGTACCAAATTCAGAAGACGTTATCTTATATCTTGTATTTTCCTTGGTAAAGGAATATACCTCAAAGGGGCATATTCGCAAACAATATAGCTTTATTTTTCATAGAGATTTAACATGATTGGAAGTCAAGATCCATGTACAGAACTGACGAGAAGAACGATCTTAAAAAGTATTCACATATAAGCTCTCAGAATTGATCCCCCAAATAAACAAATTCACCCACTCCCATTCACTATATCTTTCTGGATACTTTTCTCCAACTAATAATGGCACATTTCTCCAGCTGTTTCTAGAAATACAATGGTGACACTCAGACCTATTAGCAAGGCTGATACTGAAGAAATGCCAGACTCAACCACAAACCACTGGTTTGGGTATCAGTCACATACTTGGTACCAGTGCACTGATGTGGTGACCTCGCTACCTGATGGAGTAGTGGGTACCCTAGAAATTATGGCCCAGGAAGAAAGCAGATGTCTGTTATCCAAGCTCTGCCACTTACTATGAAGGGAACCAGGACTACAGACAAGTTACTTAGTCTTTCTAAGAAGTACCCAGATATAAAATACAACGAACAATACCTCTCTGTCAAAACTGCTATGAGGTTTAAGTGAAATAATGTACATAATCTATAATGTTTATGGGAGATGTATATAAAGAATACTTAACCAATAGATCTATTTTATTTCTTTTCCCTAATGCCATGCCTTTCATGGAACAAGAAAGCATTAATGGCAGAAATGAGATGAGGCTATAGAATATAGAAAACACATAATTATAGGATGCTGTAACTTATAATATGTTCCTAATAACAATATCAATAACAGAAATACTGATGATTATCTAGTGGGGTACCTGGTAAGCAAAAATTTTTTAAGTAGGACTGACGTTTAAACGTTGCTAACTATATTTTTATGTAGCAATCAAAGAGAGCTTAGAGAGCTTACCACAAGTAAGAAGTAAATGGTAGTACCAGGATTATGTCTGACACTATACCTGTTTTTATTAACTTTACTTGTATATGAAATAACCTTCAAAAAAAAGAAAGATGAGAAGGAAATGGTATAGCCAAAGAAGAACTATAATATCATTACTGAGATGGGGAGGAAGGTAAGGCTTTAAAACTTCATTCCAAACTTCCACTTGGGTTTCGCAGGCACCACCTATTTCAGACAGCCTTCCTTTTAGTTGTAAGGGCCAAATGACCTGGATTCAAATTATACTGACATGTGACTTTGGACAAGTCACTTAATCTCCTGTATTTCGGTTTATTCATCTAGAAAATGCAAAAAATAATAAACCTGCTTCAGAAAGTATAGTAAAAAAATGAGTTAATACATACATCAATATGTAATAAATGTTCTGTATGTTTAGCTACTATTAATACTAGTTATAAGATGCCATTTTAAAGTGGCACCAAGGTAAAGCCCCATGTGTTGGTTGGCCTCAAGTAGGAAATGAGAGGATACAACTGAGCAAAGAGAAGACAGCTCTGGGTGGGCTGGAAGGACCACAATTAGTGTGTCCTACCTCATATAACACAACTTTGGAAGATGGAATGTATATTGTAATTTGACAAAAATCCATTCAAAGGCAGGGTAGTAAAGGTCAAGCCCTACCACAATAGATACCACTACGAAGAAGTTTATGGATATTTATGCAAAACTAGTTCATACAATCAATTTCTAGCATCAAATACAAACGAAATTTGTGTAGCTGCTTGAAACTCACATTAGACTTATATTCCTAGAAAGAAAAAAAAAATTTTTAAATGTGGGATATAAACCTAAAAGTGACAAATGAACAGGACAAACAGAGACTCATGGACATGGACTATTAGACTAGTGGTTATCAGTGAGTAGGGGGTGTGGGGAGCGGGGAGTTAGACAGGGTAAAGGGGGTCAAACATGTGGTGACAGAAAGAATCTAACTGTGGGAGGTGAACACACAATGTAAATATATATATGCCTTACTGTTAAAGTGCACAGCTGAAACTTATTGGATTTCATTAATCAATGTCACCATAAAAAAATAAATAAATAAAATATGAAATGGGCACTTATAAATACACCACTAGGATGCAATCCAGATATAATTAAGAGGATAAATAAAGTAATAAAATAGTGTAAGAAAATTTTTTCAAAAAGAGCCATTAAGAATCATTAGCAACATTAACAGAAAATGGCACATTGTTTAACAGCCAACACAAAGGCTCTGTCATCCCAGATCTATTTGCTCCTAATTCAGTTATTTTCCCACTTTCCTTCTGAGCTTCCTGTGATTATGAGAATACATCTTTATTATCCTAAAGGTATCACCTTTTCTCTAATTAAAATGTGAGCTATATCAATAAAGAAGCTTACCAAAATGCCTCCCCCTTTTTTATCCGCAGGAATCACTTTGTGAATCACTGGTAAAACCAGGCCAGGCTTCAAATTACTAATGATAGATATTAGGTATTATGACATCTAGGTTTCAAAAGGTTAAGGGAATAATTCAATGACCTCTCTTCCATGGTGGCTGTAAATAAAATGAATACTTACAGAAGAATGGTTATTCTACCAAAGAAAAGGCATTCCTTATATATTAGTTTAAATTTAAGCAAGTTATTCACTCCTTTTGTAGAACACATCCCATAGTAAACCACAAAAGCTGTCTTCTAATTGTTTTTTTTGTTTGTTTTCTCTTTGGCTAAGCTGGTTATTGTACAGCTACTCAGACTAGATAAACTTAAACATTTGTAAAGACTATGTTATCAATGAAATTTAGTAGTATCAGATTAAATTTAGAAGTGGAAAAATATTGGAGCTATTCTGGTTATCTTTGATTCTTGTGGAATATATGATGCGTGTGAAAGAGAGGTATGTGTATAAACCATTCCTGGAAAAGATCTAATTGTGTGTGTGTGTGTACACTGTATATGCCAAGGCAACACAAAATGTCAAAACATCATAGAAGCCAATTATAGAAAATTCAATGTCAAAAAAACATTATGAAAGCCTCTAATAAAAGAAATTCCTGACCTTCGTTTTTTATTTTCCCCACCCATGTTCTCAAAAAGAAAAGTGAAATGGCTGAAAGGCAGGTAGCAGAAAGGCAGAAAATGAAGAGCCAAGACCCAAATAACATACCACCTGGATAGTCCTGTCACAGTGTTAAATAAACTGTGGTTGATCATCCAAGATACACCAAGATCCTCTCATGGCAAGTTCCATGTAGTTCTTCCTCATATTCTGGCATTTCAGAGAAAATGAAAATGTCAGGTAGAGGGAAATAGCTATAAGAACACTCTACAAAGCTTCATCTTCTCTGAAAAGAGGCAGAGGGCATGGGATCTGGGAAACTACAAAATGCAGGTGTCCCTCCCATCTCTGCCTATTCCCCTAAGTCTCACTCAGCTGATCTCCACAGAGCAGGCTAGGAAGTCACGAAAGCACCTGCTTGGGTTAGAGTAAATGGATGCAGCCTGGAGGCCCAAAAGGAAAAGAGAAGAACTCAGAGGTGATGACCAAAATGGTTAAGTAAATGTTTGGGGTTTTTTTTTTGTTTTTGTTTTTTTTACTTGAAACTGTTGAGTTGAATTGGCACATATGTAAGGTCAGAAAGAATCAGGTGAGGTCCCAGTCTCACAGCTGGATCCCAGCCCTGTCCCTCACCTTCAGCTTTCTTTTAAAAATAGAGGGACACAAAGAAAGAAGGGGAAGGTGCAGCCATGTCTGCTCTCAGCCATGAGTCAGGGGGGCCACGACAATTCAGGGTGTTCTGAGCTCTAAGGAGGATGAGGTTTGGCAACAGCTCTGTAGAGACGTGGAATTTGTCTGTGAAATCTATTCCAATCTCAAAAGATATTTTGGAAAACACTCAGACTTCTACTATGGTGTGGTGAAAATCCTATTCAAAGGCGACTATACAAAGGCTGAATTTTTCTTTTATCAAAAGCTATTTTACATTTCAATAAAAGAACAGGAGTTAAATATGGCTTAAGGGCATAAATTTGCAGTTTTCAAAAAAAAAAATTGATCATTCCATCAGAAAAAGAATGCATATTTAACACATTTGAAGTACAATGCCTGAAGAATGAAATCCGTGGACTTCCAACAGAGCCCATGGATTCCAAACCCTTTCATTATAACTATTTCTCCAAATACGTAGCCACTCTAACATCGGGCACCATGAGAGTCTATGTTATAGGGATATGTAGGAGGTTTTCTTGTTTTACCTGATTTTTTTAACTGACAAACATATTTTGCCCTTTCTTTTGTTCCATTAACACTCACTACTTTCAGTGCCGAAAGAGCCCAAAATAACTAAAGAATATGAGCTTTTACAATAAATAGGTGACAATCTGGCACTCAGGAGCCTGGCACCCTCAACCATTCTGCATACATGCAAGCTCAAAACTCAACCTTCCCTCTCTCTCCCCAAGAAAAACACTCTTCAATAAAAACATTCTGATCAGAACGCAGAAAATCAAGGCATAAGTAAAAGGGAAAACGTGCTTTAATTCCTTCCACTTTCTATTTCCCTAAAGATTCAGCCACATCTTGGTCTTTCAAATATTTCCATCTTTCCAACCCCAAGGTCAGGTCACTGCCCAACTTCAGGCTCTCACTGGGACTGTTGTGGCCATGCATCTGCTGCCAACTTGACCCTTCTAAGGCTCACTTGACCCTTTCTCCCTTGCTCAAATGCCTCCACAGGTCCCTACTGCTATCCTAGATACACCCTTCAGTTCAGCACACCTTCATCTGCACCTTTATTTCCCACTATCTCCCCTTCCCACACACTAGGCCTATCCCACTACTGACTCCCCATTCCCTGAATACACAGAGCACTTATTCACCTCTTTCCCCAACCCCGCTGTATCCAAATCCTAAACACACTTCGAAACAAGCAGAGGTGGAAACACCCTCAGATTGCTGCCACCAAACCTATCACTTTACAATGAAGTCTGAACACCTGCTCTAAACCAGAGCTGTCTAATAAAAATAAAATTGTAAGCCACATACATTATTTAAAATTTTCTAGTAGCCACGTTTTTGTAATGAAAAGAAACAAGTGAAATTAACTTTAATAATATATTTTATTGAATCCATTATATCTAAAATATTATTTCAACATGTAAACAATATAAAAAAATAGTCATGAGATATTTTACTTTCTTTTGTGTGTGTCTCTGTGTGTGTGTGCACTAGGGCTTTGAAATCCAGTGTGCATTTTACCCTTATGGCACAATTTTTAGTGCTCAATAGCCGCATGTGGTTAGTGGCTGCTTTATGGGTCAGCAGAGCTCCAGATGCTTAATGATAAGTTCGAAAAATTGTCTTGCAAGTAAAGAGACAGATTGAGAGAGACAGAGAGAGAGAGCAATAGAAGGAGACAGAGAGATTAAGGAGGAAAACACAGGCAGGTCTAAGGAAAAGGGTGATGATATTAAAGAGTAGGCATGGTGAAAGCTTTAAAAATAGAAGAGAAGAGGGACATAGAGAAAGTGAAAAGGTCAGTCAGCTCTAGTCCAGTGCCCCAGGAGAAAAAAAACATCCTCTACAGGCAAATGCAGTTGACTGGCAATGTAGATTTTCTGAAGAGAAGCTTTGGTGTTTTATAAGGAGTCTCAGCAGTATAGACAGGCGATTACTATGAAAAGTAACTGGCCAGCTGTCTGAACCAGAGTTCACACCCTTGGCACTCAAGAGACAGCAATGGACTAGGCTAATGAGAACAGGATTCTTGATCAAGATTGGGATTTTAATCTATTGCAAGGAAATGGGTCTGAGGAAAAGTAGCAGTGAGGCAGGCAAGAAAATATTTTGAGCTAGGATTCAAGCAGTGTTTAAGACTCAGAGATCAAAAGTAAGAGTATGACAGTAGATATCTGGAATCCAGATGTGGGGGTGCAACGTCAGAGGCCAGACAAGGAGACTTGGGTGCAAAAATGAACACCTAGCATCAGAGACCAGCCCAAAGAAACACATCCCTGAGCCAGAGAGCTCTGAAAAAGAAACACTCCTCATCCTCCACGGGAGCGCAATATGGCAGCCATTTGGTAGGCATCACGTCCCCACTTCATACCCACGGACATGAGCCAGCATTAAAGAACAAGCTGAGAAAAGCCAAGTCATCAGCTGGGAGAAGAGAGGAATGTCAAATACATTTGCCAGGCTTAAAAAGACCCGGAAACAAGAAGCAATAACAGCATTACACAACCGTAAAGTGATTTTGAAACTGTGCCAGAAAACTTATCTCTGAACAGCTCTAGCCCATCCATTCATCCCATCATTCATTCAGCAACCGATTATTGAGTGGTCTTCCCTGAACCGTTTTACAATGCCAATTAAATAGGTCGATTGTACTGAGGCTTGCCAAATCCTACGCCAGCAGTGCTGGTGTAGGTAGCTCAGGCTTAAGCAAATATGGTGAGACTGCTAACACTGAAGGGGCCTCTTTGAACAGAATGCATGGGCTTTGAAGGAGGCATTGATCCTGAAATATCTAGAGGTCCATTTGCTATAATTATAGCACCATGTGTTATAATTTTCCAGATTGTCTAGGACCCAAGAGAATGGGCAATGGACTGGTATAAAATATCTCCAAAGAGACTTCACGGGAAAATTGTTCTCTCAGAAAGGCAGTATGAAGGGCTTTTAAATCTCATTATATTGCAAATACAGTTTGTTGTATTGCTTACATTCAGACTAATGTTAAATACAAATATTTGGAGTCAGGGAAATCATGGCCTGATAGTCTGCTGAAAAAAAAAAATTCTGATAAGAAATTGGCATACACTAGAGGAGAAAATATGTTTGCATAAAACCTTGAATTGTTGAGGGATAGTAATCACTTTCCACATCTGATTTATAAAAAGCAATGTAAGTTAGAAGAAAAGGTTGACAAAGAAAAAAAAAATGGCACATAAAGTTAATCATGCAGGGAGGGGGAGGGAATAGGTAATATTTTTACTGGTACCCACAAATCAAAATTCACAAAAAAAGACTGTAAAGATTATTTGGCAAGTAAAAAAATGACTGGAGGAAGGGTGCCTGACACCTTTCAATAATTAACTTTATAGCAAAATAAACTTGGCATGAATACATATGCTTTACAGAGTTATTTTATGAAAGCAAGCAAGTTTATCTAAAGCAAGTTCTAGGATAATATATATTTCATTCACATTAAAGAAAGCCCCAAAAAGCCAGTATTCAAAAAATGAGCCTCAATTATCAAGAAAAGATTTTATTTAGTTAGCATGCTTGGCTTATTGAGGCAGAGAAATACATAATTTTTGTTAAGTTTTCTAGCTAAAAAGTAAAAAATTTCAAATTTCAAAAAATTAATGTCTGTTTATTTAAATCAGATGTCTGCTATGATACTGTAAAGAACTATGAATTAACAATAACTAAAAAATAGATAACCCTAACTTCCAAATCTTTAGATTTTGTCAATTCTCACAATGTTATCTAGACATACTATTTACTATTTGTCAATCTAGAGTTAGAAAACGATTTGATAATTCTCGAGCAAAGAAACCACCTACATGTTTCTTTGAGGCACCAAAGATATATCACAACATCTAATTTTGTGAGATCATCCCTTATTTCTAAACGCAAAAAAGGGGAAATATTTGTCCTATTTTCTTTATAAATCCATTAATCCCATTTTATCTTTTTCCATGATAATGTGCACACACTTGCCAAAAGTAATATGGTTTTTTTTCAACCTTGAATTAAATGAAAAGGACCAGCAAAGCTCCTGTTACCCTATTTTCCAACCACCCATTTATTGGTAATGGTGGCAGCGGCAAAACCTTAATATACCATTCAATAATAATATACCATTCAATAATAAAACACAGCAATTGCTAGTGTTTACTGAACTATGTTTCAAGCCAATCTCATATAACATCTACATTATAACACTTCCATTTATGCAAGAGTCATAGCTCTACTCATATCTGCCAGATAATCTGGAGAGTAACTAAAGGTTTTAGGGAAATAATTCCACTCCAAAGTAAACCTTTCATTCTCTTTACTCTCTTTCTCTGGAATAAACTGATGGTCCTGGGATTTTTTAAGAATGTTATCACACATCAAACTTTACTTCATACTCTGCTCCAAAATGTCCTAAGATCAAATCCTTCACATGCACTATCCCCTTACTTTGAAAGGCTACTAATGACACTTTTAGGGGCCTCTTTTTGCGATTATATTTTTTTAGTGGTTTTAGTCATTTATATTAAGAATTATATTCTTTTAATTTGTGCCTTCCCCAATATTATGTTCTTTGAAGTAATAGTAAAGACACCTGAAAAATAAATAGCAAAAATACAAAAATTAACCCAAATCACCTTTTAAAATAATTTTTTAAAATACAGGCTTTCTTTAAAAAGTCAGATAATTAATAAAGCAAGATATATTTCCTATTTAGACTTAATGTTAGAAAATATTTGTCCACTTTTTATCACAGCTCACAGATGTGTTTTAGGAATTTCATCCCAATGAATGAATATTCCTCTTACTATGTTTTGAAACATTTCTATCATACCTTAAATAATTTACCCGCTTAAAAAAACATATATTTTTACTCCCCTAAAAAGATAATTTTAACAAAATGAATTTGAAAGAATAAAAATTTAACATTCATAAACACTACAAGCTTTTTGTTACAACACTAAAAAATGCAACATATTCGTTCCTCACTCTTAATCTTAAAATACTAACTTTCTGATTCTAGCAAAGTATAATTTTAGTAACTCATCAAGACAGAATGCATAAAATTGGCATGTTTTTGATATGCACACAAATTGAGAAAGCATCTTTCCCAACTGTGCTGCAGAAAATGAAATGCATCTGGTGTGACAATATGGCCTGACACGTGAATTAGAATCAGTGGAAAGAAAGGGGCTTTTTATTATTTTTAAAGCAGAATAACCTAAATAATACACATTATTTAATGTGCAAGGCATTTTCAAATGTGTAATAGTATGTTTCAAAGGTAAATTTGGCTAAAGAAAACATAATAGCAAGAGGACTAGCAGGGGCATGGGAGATAGTTTGTTCAATTTTAATAATTATACATCAGTGACTTCCAAATTTTTTTCCCCAGCAACCCAAACTGATTTTTAGCTTTCGTTTAACATCACCCAATGTCAGAGTATGTGCACATATGTTGTTGGGGCCTCATGCTGGGCTAGGGGTAGGAGGGGTGGGGAGTGTGTTGCAGAATATGGCTAATGCCGGGACCAGGCAAAGAATGAGAAAAATTGAACCATGTGCCTTGTTTTTGCAACGAATTTTCTTTTCTTCCTTGAAAGAAAGTTCTTTTTAACCAAACTGAAGACAGATTTAATGCTTTTACTGTCTGTTCTTTGATGTGTTCCCATCTGTTCTTGTGAACTGTGAATAAAACTGAAACCTGCATGTACAACACACTTCCTCCCCAAGCCCAAGCATCTTCAGAAACGAGATGCTGGGAAAGCAAGGAAAGCTCTCTGAGATACGTAGGAATCTTAGAAGGGCACAGGAGAGGTGAGCCTACTCCTCAACATCTTAGTGAGTTCTCTTCCAGTTCCAGATTCCAACCTCATTTCTTCCCCTTCTCCATTCAGAGAGGTGAGAGGGTTCCTTTGAGTTGGGCAGGAAAGTCTTTAGAGGACTGAGGAACCCTCTCCTGTGCATTGGTGAGAGGATGCTGCTGACAGCTGGACTTGTGACTCATAACAGAGAAAACTGTCCTCTCCCCAGGGAAGAAGCCTCTATGCGCAGGAGATGTTAAGAACCACCAATGGTGCTCTTCCTGAGACTGTGTCTGGCACCAGACAAGCCCCTCAGGACTTAATGTTCTGCCTACACCCTACCTTTCACCTATTCTTTGAATGATATTTTCACTTTTTTATTCCTCTTATGTCTTCATTGAAATGTTGACTCTTTATAATGAAAAGCTGCTTTAGAACTACAGATGGTATGTCATTTGTAAATATGATATAATTGATATGCAACAATGCATCACAGAGAACAAAGAAAAAAATTAACGTAACTATTCCATCATAGAACTGATTCTAGAGATGGAAGAAAAAACTCCAGAATGTATGTAAACTTGCAAGTATTTATCAATAGGACTGAAGTCATCTCAGAAACATAACAAGTTCTAAAAGTTGTCAAAGGTAACTGTAGTAATGGAAAAGATTCTGGAGAATGATTTGAGTATAAAACCTCTCTCTGTCATTTATTAGCCATGTAACCATGGAAAAGTTATTTAATTTGTTTGAGGAATGATTCTTAATCCATAAAGATGGCAACGAGAACTTCTATCATGTAGGACTGCTATGAGGATTAAATCGGGTAAGGCAATAAAGTACTCAGCATATGGTGAAGACACACAATAATGTTATTCAGTATCTTCTCCAAAATAGGTTTAGGTCTCTTGAATACAAAATTCATATTTACAGAGCAGCATTTTTTAAAGATGGATGGAGTCTGAAAATTTTTTGGTAAAAATGAACCTAAAGATCAATTCAGAATTCTCTGCTTTTGTTTTGAAAATATCTTGCTTCAGTAAACTGCAAAATAATTTAGTAAGTTAACATTTGCAGTAATATGATACTTATATTCCAAAATAATTCAATTATTATTGTTGTTTTATTCTTTTTTATAAAATTTATTGGTATAACATTGGTTAATAAAATTATATAGGTTTCAAGTGTACAATTGTATAACACATCATCTGTATGTTGCATTGCGTGTTCACCACCCAAAGTCAAATCTCCTTCTGTCACCACATATTTAATCCCCTTTACCCTCATCTACCTCCCCCGTTCCCATTCCCTCTGGTAACCACTAAGCTATTGTCTGTGTCTATGAGTTTGTGTTTCATTTGTCTTGTTCATTTGTTCTTCCTGATCTCAAAAGTTCATAAAAACAAACGTAAACAGTATCCCAACTCTAAAATTCTTATATGTTAAGATATGTACACACTCGAAAATAAATACTTTTTAAATACATGGTATTCCTCTATACTGAATTTAAAAATATCCTTTTAAAATGACTTTGTACCTTAGTTTTGGAACCAGAAATATCTTTCAAGATGAAAGGAAAGGTAGATTTATTTAGTTTTTTTTTTTTTGTCAACAATATCTCTACCTACTCTTCTGAGAATAGCTAAAACTTTTTTTCTCGAACATCAGTAGCATCAGGTCACTGCAAGTAATTGTGTTTATTAAACAATAAAACATTTGTATTCTGCTTTATTTTCTGAAACTATTCTATTAAATTAGCAATAAATTTAATAAACAATAAATATTTTCAATTGAAAGCATATCTCTCCCCATATCACACCCTTTGAAACATGACATTATGCTTTTTGTCACTCAACTTTTAATCTAATTTGAGTTTTAATGTATATGTCATTAATCTAAAATAATTCAAAGTAATGAGAGTTTAAATAAACTAAGAAAGAATTCCTAAACTAAAAAGAGTTCCTTAGGTCCTTGGCAGAATGGAACTTTCAAAGTATTTGCTAGCATTAACACCATTTGATAAACATTAACAAAAGGAGAGTCTCGCCTCTACAAAACCCAGGTTGTGAAAGTAGCCATTCTGTGGACAGCCTTATGGATCCTACAGGTACATTTTTACTTGACTCCTGCCTGAACAAAGGATCAATATGATGTATAAAGTAGCATAGTTGAAACAACCGCTTCAGATGACTATTAAATCTTAGAAAAAGCCATAGGAACACATCTGACTAACTCAGATGAGACACTCAGGCTGCCCACTCGTTGGGCAGCAATCCACCTGCAGCAGGAAGTTTTAAGAAGGCAGTGAGGGAAAATAAGCAGACTTCTGCTTTAAGGGTTTCCCCAAGACATGATTTCAGGTTTACCTTTAAGTCACCTCCCCACATTTCTATTCCTGCGAACTATTTGTTTCAAATGCTGGTCCCTCTACACCAACTGTTATTCATGGTTGGAATCTTTTTTTAAGTTGTTGGTTTTCTTTTTCTTTTGACAAGGTGTGACATGGCTGGAAAGTCTTAGGAGACCTCCAAAAAGTACCCACTTTATGTCTAACTTTATTCCTCTCCTATTTGACTACCATTAACACTTCCACTTTCATTGGCAACTCATAAAGCTACTCAAACGGCTTCTGTCAGTAGGTGTTACTTCTGTCAAAAGTAAAGTCAGAGTGCAAGACAGTATGCTGTCTTTACTCAGCAGGAGAGGGATGTTTTCTTGCCACTGTTTGATTACTTAATAGCACTTGCGTACTCCTGCAACTCCAGGATCATGGTCACCCAAAGCTGGAGGCGTGGTCCCACGCACCTAGTCTCCAGCCGCGCGCGCCAGTCACTCACCGGGCTGCTGCCCCGCTCCTCGCCCTTCTCAGCGGTCTGTGGCTCCACAGGGCTCCGAGCTGGCTCTGCGGGAGGCGGCGGCGGCTCCAGCAGCTGCTCCAGGCAGGCGGTGCCGGGCAGGGAAGAACTCTTCTGATGGCACAAGTGCGCTGCAGGGCCCCGACGCCGTGCACCCTCATCTTTGGCGCGGTCCCCTCTCGGGGGTGGCTGGGGCGAGGAAGACAGAGAGGATGAAGCAGAGGACGAAGAGGGAGCTGAGTCTGGGGAGCGTCCGCCAGGAGGCGTCACTCCGCCTGCTCCTGGGGCCGCTACCGGTCCCTTTCCAGCGGGGAGCAGATGCTCGCGGATCCGGCGGCGCAGCGTTGACCCTTGCTCGGCTCTCCCGGGGCCCCCGGGCTCGAGAGCCTCCGGCGAGGAGCAGCACAGGTTGGGCTGGGAGGAGGAGAAGACGCGGTCCAGCACTTGCTTCCGTTTCTTGAAGCCGCTCCACCTGCTGCCCGCGCCACCTACGCCCGCCAGTGCGTCCCGCCTGCCCCCAGGGGGTGGCGGGGACGGCGACGGGGTGTCCGCAGTGCGGCGCTCAGGGCCCCCCGCGCGCCCGCCACTGCCCTTACTCTTGCCCACCCCCAACTGCAAGTTCTTCCAGAGCCGGGCCTGAAAAGAGGAGGACGGTGCCGCAGGCTCGGGCGAGCCCGCCGAGGCAGCCCGGGGCTCCATCCTCCACCCCCAGCTCCTCCTCTTCCCTCCTCCTCCTTCTCCACCGCCCTCTCTGGCTGCGCCTCCTCCCGGAGCCCCACGGCGGCGGCGGTGGCGGCGGGCGCAGCAGCAGAAGCCGGGAGTCCCCAGCGGCTTCAGGCCAGGGCGGGGGAGAGACGCCGCCGCGGCTCTCTGGCCGCAGGACTCCGGCGCCGCCTCTTCCTCCTTCACCTGCCGGGGTGGGTTGGCGCTGTCACGGAATCCCCGCCGCCTCGCCTGCAAAGTTTCTAGCTCCGCGCTCCGCGGCTGCGGTCCACTGTAGTCCCCCAGGCCGCGCCCTGCCTCCCTCTCCTCGCTGGTTCCGGGCTCAGAAGCCACGCGCACCAGGGCGTGCGCGTCCAGCTGCGCTGGGGACCGCACCCGCGCCCTACAGGCAGCACCTGTCAGCGGCCGGAGTGGCTGCCTCCAAACTGGGCGCGCGCACGCGACTCACATAACAGAGAGGATCCGGCTGAAGACACCCGGGACCAGCCCCGTGGGAGCGACCCGGGACCATCCTCCAGCTCCCGGGTGGGAGGGCGGGCAAGCGAGAGCCGGGTGGAGCTGAGTAGGAACTGGAGTCAGTCTGTTCCCTAGGATCCAGCCAGTTTCCCACACAGCTCGCTCTTGGCCGGCCGCTGGACGTGTCCGCCAGCGACAGTCTAGGTCCAATGAAGTGAACCAAGAGAGTAGATTATGCGCCTACGCTGAGTCCTGTAGGGCCGAGAGTCCACACGGAAATGAATCCGATTGAGTTCTGGCGCTAAACACCGCTGCCCCGCTCCGTTGAGCGCCCTGGGTCCAAGACGAGAGTTTGATTTCTTCTGTTTTGACTTCATCCCCGTACACGCCTCCTCGCTCTTTATTTGTATGTGTACTGGTGGTTTCTCTTACGATCAAGGTCTAGAGGTTTCTAGAGTCTGGCAATAAGGCCAACCCTAAAGTTTCAGAGAGTTTAAGAAGGTCGAAGATGTGGAGGATGCGCACTGTACCGACCCCACTCCAAATGCAGAGAATCTTTTTCTTTCCACTCAAGTGCATTTTCCTTTGGTTATTTCATTTGCATCATTGCAAGGCAAATAGAAGGGCTTTTTAGCTCATTCAGATTTTACTTCTTTCGAAATCTACAGATCCAAGGTCTTCTGATTCTAAAAGAGCTTCTTGGAAAGCAATGCCCCTTCCCTCCTCCACTGCCCTCGGCACCCCTAAATATGGAAAACATGCAAGAGTTCTCTGAACTTTGGCACCACGCTGATTCCAGTCTTGTCTAGTTAGCATTATGCCCCCGAATTGTTAATAATCTCTCTAATTTGTCTAACGTTTATAACGAATACTTAAATATTTATTGAGCACCTACTATGTACCAGGCACTGTGATAGGTTCTGGGATGCAGCTGTGAACAAGGGAGATAGGGGAGAGTCAGACAATAAACACAGTTTCTGACATTGAAAAGTCCCATGGAAACAATAAAACAAGTTACCATAATGGCTACGGAGGTAGGGCTGCCAGATAAATTGCAGGATACCCAATTAAATTTGCATTTCAAATAAACAATGAGTATTTTTTTAGTATATGTACATCAAATGTTGCATGAGACATACTAAAATACTCTTTGTTGTCTACCTGAAATTCAAATTTAACTGGGTATTTTGTATTTTTATTTGCTAACTCTGGCAACCCAAAAGGGGTTTGGTTTTTGTTGTTGTTGTTTTAGGTTTTGGTTTTTTTGTTTGTTTTTACATGATGTGTACAGGGAGAGTCTCTCTGAGGACTTAGCTCAGTGCCTGAAGCTTTTCCATAAGAGACGAGCCGAAAGTACCATGACCACACACAAAAAAATTACCTCAATATAGAGCTACTTTGATGGCCAACCCCACTCCCCTAACATAGGAAACATATTTTATTACTAGTTTTTCTAGGACATGGTAAACAGAGAAGATAAGTAAAGAAATATAGGATTACTGTAGAGAATTAAGAAATGACCATTACTTCTTCTAGAACTCTTTATAAGTATGTCAGAATTGTCATATTTATATGGTATGGACCCATGGGGATAACTCTACACAATTCAACCTTTATTTATGTCTCAAAATGATGCACTTCATTGGCTTTTGTACCTTAATATTTTCATTTTTCTTTACCTAATTTTGTCTTGAACATACTAACTCTGATATTTCAGGTTCTGAAATCTATGATCCAAAATAACACCTATCCGTCAATGTGAATTCATTTGCACAAATTGAAAGAGCATCTGTAACTTTTCCTAAATATCTAAAGTGGATTATAAAACGAGAGGGTGTCCTACAAGTTGTGCATTATATAAAGTTGTACTAGATATGGTCTTTGCCATCAAATGTCTTATATTTAAGATAAGATACTTATAAAAACTCTACAACACAAGGGAAAAGTGAATGGTACAAATTGATCACTGAGGGAATACAGAATCACTTCTGGCCTGACAATAAAGAATTTCTTATTGGAGGCATCATCTGAGCTAAGGTCTATTGCAGGTGACAGAGTACACCAAGAGGGTAGATTACCACCTGCAAAGGAAAGCAAAATTCATAGCACTTAGCAAGGCTTCGATAAATGTTAGCTATTCTTTTTATTACAATTTACTATCCATCTTAAATATTAACAGGACATCTATTGTTTGAATTATTATGAATTAATATATGCATCACATACTGAAACATAGTAAGTTGGGGAGTTGATGGATAATGTAATATCTTAGCAGAAACCTGAAGGAAGTAAAGGAGGAAACCAAGTAGTGAATTTAAAGGAAGCTTTTTCCAAGAGGAGCGAACATTAAATGCAAAGAGGCCAAAGCAGAAACTTGCTCAGCTTGAGGAAAGGCAAGAAATACAAAGTAACTAGAACAGAGAGAAAGAAGGAATGGGAAGAGGAGATATTGCAGAGATGGCTAAGGGCTAGATCCCTTAGGACTCTGTAGCCAACAAAGGACTGGACTTGGGTGGGATGGGAAGCCTCTGGGGGCTTTAAATTCATAATCCAACTTGTATTTTTAAAGTTTCAACATAGAATCCTCTGTTGACAATAAAGTAGAAAAAGGGAATGGGTGAGAACAGTTTAGATAGGAGAATATTACCACAATATGTGAGGAACAATGGTGGCTTTGACTGAAGTGGTAGGTGAGAAGGGGTGAAAGTGGTTAAATTCTAGATACATGATATTTTGAAGACGGAACTGACCAGACTAGCCTTAGTTACGATATGCGGTACTCAAGCATTGTGCTAAATGGTTTGCATCATTTAACATATAATTCTTATAACAACCTCATTGTTTAGATGAAGGAACCAAGTCTGAGGCATATTAAGTGATCTTGCAAGGTCGCTCCTTGTGTAATTAGTAGCTCCCAGGTCTACAGGATTCTAAGTGACACAGCTTTAATTTTAAAACGTATGCATAAATAAACAGAATAAAATAATTGAAAGAGGCGTCAAAAGATGTACTGATCCGTGACCTTGGCTTAGATGAGCAACAAGACTGTCTTGGACAGAACCACGACTTATACTTCATGAGATCAAGGACATAACTGCAAGCACAAAACAACGTTTCTGGGACTGAGTTAAAGTGCCAGCTAAATGGCACTTAAGGAGCCCTCTTGCCAATGGAGCCCTGGCTGCTATCCCAGCTCCCAGCACTGGGCCAGATGCCTTCAGGCCCTCAGCTCCTCTCTCAGTCTCTGAAATGGGGATGATAACATCTATTGGCCTGACTCACCTCACTGGGACCCAATTAAAAATCAAACGTGGGCAGCATTTTTGATGGGTTAAGCCCATCAAAAGGAGAGACACTGTCATTCCATAACCAAAAATAAGAAAATCTACCAGACGGACTTGTTCTAGCTCACATAGGAAGACCCTGCCTGTGAGGAGAGAAGCATTTTGGACCTTGCAAAACTAGGAGCCCAGTCATTATTTCCACATGTTGAGATGGCTCCTGATGTACCGTCAACTCCAAGATTAAATCCTTGCTCAGGGATAAACTAGTTTTTGTCTTTTTCTTCCTTGAAATTTTTTTCAGCGGTTCTCAAATGCAGTTTCATGTCTAAGTATCTTCAGAGGAGTTATTTCTGTTTGTTCTATTTAACTTAAGCCATTTCCTATTTTCTCCTTAACCAGAGTGATAAAAATGTTCTAGAATTCCAGACCAAGAAGTGCTCTGGAATTTCTATGCGGCTTGCATTAGAGAAAGGGGCAGGGGGGGGGAGGGCTTGAAGATGTATTCACATTAAAAAATTTTTAAATCAGTTGTCCATGTTAAAGAAGAGGAGGCGTTAATTGGTAATTTGGAGAGAGGAGAAGCTTCTCCCTGTCCAGCCCTCATGCCAATTCTGATCTGCACAAGGTCAGAAAACATGGGTGTTTGCCTGTATTGTTGCACCTAAGTGCTCTGTAACCACAGGCAGCTCTTGGAGCCTCAGATTTTCATTAGCAACATGAAGAAATAGCTAGTTCCTCTCTCAGGTCCTTTTTAACTTAAAAATTATGTAAGTTTCTGAAACAGTTCTCCAATGTGGGAACTAATTCATCTACTCATTCCTGGTCTGATCTCCCACTTTCAGTGGCAGATAGAAAGGCAGGTACTACTACTAGATGGGCATATAAATGACTCCCCTTGAATATGTACCATATTGCAGAAGCTGTTCCAGCCCTAACTCTATTTTCAGGTCTCAGCACTTCAGTGCAGGTATGTGATCTCTCTACCTGAACCACAAACCCCCACCCCAAGTGCCTGGAACAGTGCTCAACCAATGAGTTCTACAGTCTGTGGGTAGATATTTCTAGCTCCCTCATGCCCTGAAAGGGGGTCTGGTGTAATAACTCAGAGTCAGAGATTCAATATTTTTCCCAATTCCAGTGCCCTCAGTGCTGGTTGGTTTGATAACATGTCCTTTCTCAGCTTCCTTTCCTTCCTGCCTCACATGCCCCCTTCTCCTAAGGCTGGTCCTTGCACCTCACAAACGAACTGCTTGCTTTGAATCCTGTAGCTAAGTAAGCTTCTGGGGGAACCCAAGCTAAAACACATTGTAATGGACATTTCGATTTCTAGTTAATGAAGTTCTCATATTGACTATTCTATGAGAATAAAAGTACTATTCTCCAGCAATATTCTTTTCGGTCACACAATTCTTTTATGGGAGACTATAAAGACAAAATTTATCCCAGGACCTATTATCTATCCCCTGAAAGTAAGACCCCATGACAACCAGCCTATTCATCTATGACTTACCTCCTTGATATAGTCCACTGACTCCCCCAGACAGACAATAGGTGGCCTCCCCAGCATTCCTTATATCCTAAAAAATTAGTCCCAACTGATCATAGTCATTCTATTCCTTTCGTCAGACCTATAATCAACCCTGGAGACTACAAGGATACATTACTTGGGACTGGATTGAATTGCAGTTAACACGTAGACCTCAAATATGTTCAAGAATTCTAAAGGTAATCACCCAGACCTAGTAGGACATTTTTTTCTATCTTGTTGCTCCACCACACATGCCTACCATTCCCAAAGTCACCGCATGCTCCAAGATCATCAGTGGAGCTTAAGCCATTACAGCCACCTTCTAGCCAGCCAGCAAACAGGAGGAAAGAGTGAGCACAGTTTGCCCACTTCCTTTAAAGTTACTTCCCAACTCTTTTTGTATCCCAGGGATTAGAACCCAGGCACATGGACATGTCTAGCCATAAACTCTTTATTCCGGGCAGTCATGTATCCAGGTAAAAAATCTGAGTCTTGTTATTGAGGAAGCAGGGGAAGGTGGATATTGGGAGACAACAAGCAGACTCTGACACGGTAGTCATGTGAAGGACTTCTTCACTCATACAGAAGTGACACAAAAGAAACAAAATGAGAATAAATGTTAAATTTCTTTGCTCTTTGACTAGTATATTGTTTACTTGGTTATGACTCCCGCAAAACGCTACATAAATTTAAAAAAAAGGAGAGAGACACCACATCACATTTCTCCACTATAGCAGATAGAGAATATATAAGTTCTTGATACTCAAAGACTTGGGCATGGCTTATTCGTTGAGTTTTTATGAGATGCTATTTCCTTTGTTAACAATTATGTTAACAAATAATATAGACTTTTAAACGTACTCCGCCTTACAGAATCCCTTTCCCAATATTGGTACAATGCCTGGAACTGCTGCAGCCATCTCTCTTTAAGCCTGAGGATGAAGTGAACACCAGGGTTGGCAGAAGAGGGAGATGGAAACCTCAGTTCTTGATGTCATTGTGCTACAGAACCAACTGGAGGCCTTCCTTAACTCTGTCCCCACTATCATGTAGTTATCTATCTATTAACCATTAATTAAAAAATCAACTTAGCTAGGTTTTTAGCCAGTTTTAGCTGGCTTTTATATATATATATATATTTTTTATTGCTGTCATAACAAATTACTATACATTTAACTGCTTACAACACGCATTTATTATTTCACATCACCTGTGGGTCAGAAGTCTGGGCATAGCCTGGCCTAACTGGTTCCTCTATTTCAGGTCTCACAAGACAGAAATCAAAACGTTGGCAAGGCTGATATCCTTTCTGGAGGCTCTGGAGCAGAATCTGCTTCTAAGCTCATTCAGATTGTTAGCCAAATTAAGTTCTGTGCCCTTGTGGGACTGAAATTCCCGCTTCCTTGCTGGTCATCTACAGGAATGGGAGGCGGTGAGTCACACTTAGCTTCTAGAGCCTGCCTGCATTCCTTGGTTCCTGGCCCTCTTCCACATCTTCAAAGCCAATAAGGCAGATCAAGTCCTACACTTCAAATCTCTCAGACCTCCCCCTCTGCCTCAGGTCTCTTACTGACTCTTTTGTCTTCTTCTACTTTTAATCACTCATATGATCACATGGGGCCCACCTGAATAATTCAAGGTAATGTCCCTATATTAAGGTCAATTAATTAGAAAACGTATTCATATCTACAAAGTCCCTCCACATCTGTACCTATACTAGCATTTGATTGAATGACCAGGGAACAGAAATCTTGGGAGGGACATCTTTAGAATTCTGCTTACCACTAGTTTCCTAGAGCTCAAAGCATCTTGCTTGACACGTTCTCATTGTGGATCACAGAAGAAAGGACACATCTCCCCAGACTGCCTCATTCACAGTGTTAAACATAGAGGAACTGGCTCGGTGTTACAAAGTAACAGAATTAAGAAAAAGCAATAGTAATTAATTAATAGTAAGAGCACAAAGAGACTGGCCAAACAGGGCAGACCTTTCCTCTTCGCTGTGTTATTTTGAATCTGGCCATTTTGCTAATTAGAATCATACTGCTTCCCCGTTTTTTCCTAACATGATGCTTTCCAGGTTGCAATTAGTTTTTGGTTTATTTCAAATCCAATCCCCTAGTTCACACATTTTTCTCTGAGGGAGACAGAATGGTTATTTAAGAAATATACATTATTGATTTCGAACCAGTGCCTGAAAATTTAGCTGCTTTTCTGGCAAGCCCTGTTTAAAAATGTCTGCCTAGAAAATACATGAGCAAGAATTAGTTAGAAGTAACTCTTGTAGAGTTTTATTCTAAAATGAGCTTCTTTCAGAATCCCATAGGGGAAATAGAAAAATGAAAGGAAAGATGATGTAGCTAAGTGTATATAAACATCCTTAGAAAAATAAATTCAAGTACAATGTCTTTTATGAAGAAAACTACCTTCAATGAAACAACATTGGCTTAAATAGGTTTCTCAGACCCCAATTTGTAGCCTATTAGTCCACCTCCCAGATTCTTAACCTGGACTTCTGCCATCATCCATATTTAAACCTCTAAATTTTGGCCATGTAATTATGTATATAGTACAGATATTGTTTTCCCTCTTTGAGAGAACACCTGAGAAACCAAGATATGAGGGGATATGGCCCAGGTTTCATATAAAGACAGTGGTGGTACCAGTGAGGTAATTACAGGTATCTTTTAGGAGAACTTAGGTTTGAGCCATCCTTTCTCCCCACCACACCCAGTGTTTGTAGATTTATTTTGCATTCAATTCTACAATTCAGTAGACTGGATCTAACCACAATTTAACCACTCCAAGATCAATAATAGTTTATCTCTGTCAGGTTTAGAGCTGTGGCTCTCAGAATGTGGGCCAGAGACTGAGATCCTTTTAAACCAAAGCTATTTTCCCAATAATTCTAAGATTTCATGTGCTTTTTCCACTCTCAGTCCCTCAAAAGTATACAGTGGAGTTTCCCAGAGGCTCCAAAACATGTAATATTTACAACAAAGGACATCATGAACAAAGTAAAGGCAGAAAAGAAAACAAAATGAAGGGAAATATTAGCAAAATATATAAGAGGCAGAGATTAAAATGCAGAAATTATAACGAACTCTTCAAATTGATAAGAAAAAGACAAACAATAAAAAAAATAGGCAACAGACAAACAGAAAATTCACAAAAGAGAAATATCAACAGGAAAAAGGAAAAATGAAAATTTAAACCCCACTAAGATACAGTTTTTAAATTTTTTATTATAGAGATTAGTAAAATATAAATTGTTTGAGTGTAAGCTTTGGTATGGGTGTGAGAAATGGATATCACAGTCATTATCAACGGTAGTGTGAATCGTTACAACCACTTAAGAGGTCAATTTGGCAATATCCATTTAAATGAATATAATATATGACTCTAGCATTCCACTGTAGGTATCTACCTACTGCCACCCCAAAACTCTGCACATAGAGATATGTACAAGGAGATGTATTAAAGCATCATTATAAATAGCAAAAATGGTTAGAAATAGCCAAAAAAAAATATGAATGCCTTTCAATACAGGAATGATTATATAAGCTGTGATTTATCCATGATGCTATGAAATTCTGTGCAGTAGACAAAAGGGTAGATCAATAGGTTCACATAAGAAAGATCACCAAAATATTGCCGAGTCAAAAAGAATAAGTTGTAAATTGATATTTATCTTATGATAGCATATTTACATTTATAAACAAATTCACAAATAGAAATCAATAGTCTGTTTAAAAAATAATAAACTACAACATGTTTAGATTCATCTCTGCAGTGGAATAACAGTTTAATATTAGGGAATTTATTAAAATAGTATGCCCTATTCATCGGTCAAATGAGATCAAATAATACTTAGAAGACATATAACAAAATTCAAAATCCTTTCCTAATTTAAAAATCTTAGTAAAAGAAAAAGAGATAGATAATTCTTTAATGTGACATAATATATGCATAAACCCCAAAGTTAGCAATATCCTTCATGGCAAAGCAATAAAAGAGGCAATCCTGTATAAGTCAAGAACAAGGCAAGAATTCCAAGTAAGGCACAGCTACTCAACAGTCCCGCAAAAGTGAGCCAATGCATTTCAAAAAGAAAATGAAATAATGTGCAAATAATGGAAAGAATGAGGCAAATTCTTCATTATTTATAAATTACATCATTGTATACTTGAAAAACTGAAGAGAAGAAAACAAAAATAATGTAAAAATGTAAGTTACAAAATTAATCTAAAAAATCAAGTTTTTCTTTTTATAAAAAGAAATTAGAAAATAGAAAAAAATAATATTGTTGAAAATAATTACCAAAAAATAAAAACCAAGTGAACAAAATAAAGTAACCCCAGGAGCTACATGAAGAAAGCTTTAAAACTCTATTGTGGGACATGAAAAGAAGACTTGAATAAATTTAAAACACTATTGAATAGCAATCATTTCTACTTAAATGAATCCATAAGGTCAATAGGATCCAAATCACAATACCAAGAATTTCATCTGGAAGATTAAACATGTTATAAGAGTCAGAAAAATAAATCTATAAAAGAAGAGTTTCGAGGGGAAAATGAGTCCTTTCAGAAATCAAAATTTATTATAAAGCTATCTTAATTTTAAAATTATAATACTGTTCAGGAACAGACACAACCAATCAATGTTCAGAATAAAGTGTAGAAATAAACCAAAGTACCTACAGGTACTTAATTTTTTATAAGGGTGATACTGGAAAACAAAGAGTAAAAAATAAAATATTTAGTATAGATAAGCAGTGAATCTTATGAAGAAAAACAGAACAAAGATAGATTCCTTTTGTCAAAGTAGATTTCATCTAGCTCAACTATTAATCCAGTGCTAAAATAATTATTATCATAGCAAATCAAATTGAGTAGATTAACAGAATATCTGAGTGGATCAAACATCATTCTATAAATGCAGACTTTTGTCTGTTTTGTTCACTAATGTACGATGCCTGATACACAACCGTTGTACAATAAATATTTGATGAATGGTGAATCATAGACCAAAATGATAATAAAAATAAAAACTACAGGAGAAAATATGAATAATGTTTTTAAAATCTTTGAATTAGGAAGGTCTTTCTCATTATAATAGGAAATCCAGAAACCACTAGGGTTGGGGGAAGATAGATAAACCTGATCTGATGAAGATTAAACTTCTCCACTTCACAAAAATGCTCATGTTTGAAAAACATACATGAGAGGCAAAAGACAAACCTTTGTAACAGTCAAAAAGAATTCACTAATCAATACAAGTTTTAAAACACTAGCAACCCAATAAAAAAATTAGCAAAAACTGGTGAATAGAGAATCAGCTATACACAGATAAATGAGTACAGATGATCAACAACTTCATCAACAGCACAAATTTTTTTAAACACATTTTCTAACCTATAACATTGGAAAAGATAAATGAAGTAGATTATACCCCATGTTCACACGTGTCGCTTTTTTAAAAAAGGAACTCTAGTGCACTATTAATGGAAATAAAAACTGAAACACATTTGCGAAAGTAATTTGTCAATATCTACCAAAATGTTGAAAATGCTTACCATTTGATTCGGTAATTATTGATGTGAAACCTCTGGAGTTCCCCAATGAAATTCAAAACTGGCCCCCTTCCACAGGCTTAATAAGCAAGGGAACCTACATAGAGGTTTGCAAGGGACACCCACAAGACAAGCAGATTTCGCAGCTGCCCACTAGAGTCTTATGAGTTTACATAGAGGCCTTAACTGGGTTCAGTTACATATTGAGTTCAGCTGATCTCAACAACGCCTTACTCCCTCAAGGCTACCTCTTTGAAGTAGCAGCTAGTATAGGAATAATAGGCAGAACTACATTCTAAGGACAGAAGAAGAGATCTAGCACCCTGGTCAACCAAAAGTCACATTCTCTGGATGACCCTCTCCAATAGGAAGTTTTTCAAAAATTTCTCCCAAAGATATACTGTCACAAATGTTCAAAGATGTGTATTCCTTACAACATATTTATAATAGTAAAATCTGCAGATGACTAAATATCCGTAGGGATCTAGTTAAATAGCAATACATAAAAACAAGGGAATATCACATAGCCATTAAACTTGCAAGATATGAAAAATAACTATAATACATATTTAAATTTAAAAGAAAATCACAGGACAACATGAGAACGACTTTTTTGTCTTTAAAAGTGTACAGGTGAGAATACATACACTGCACGTGTGTAATTGGGGCATCTGGAAGGAAACACACCTGAGTAGTGGTAACTTCTGGTATGGGGCACAGAGGACTTCTCACATCGCACCATTTTGAACTGTCGGATCATTATAATCATTTGTTAGCTTTATAATAAAAACCTTTACAAACTGTTTCAAATTTTAAGAAAATGTGGAAAAGCCTTAATATTCCTAACAAGAAAGAATGGAATTCAGCTTTATCCCTTACTTACTCTCAATAATTTACCAAACCCATATTTACTGAGATACTAGTAGCTCTGTACTACTAGAATTCTAGCAACTAGTGAGGCAGGATAGAGCTTTTTGTCATGGAATCAACAATCTCATTTGCTAGTTGCATCACTTAACCCAGTGGTCCCCAATCCCTGGGCCGTGGACCAGTACCAGTCTGAGGCCTGTTAGGAATTGGGCCGCACAGCAGGAAGTGAGCGGCAGGCGAGAAAGCAAAGCTTCATCTTTATTGGCAGCTGCTCCCCAGCACTAGCATCACCATCTCAGCTCCACCTCAGATCATTAGACATTAGGTTCTCATAGGAGCACTGGTCCCTGGGGACTGCTGTTTTGACCTATCTGGACTGCAGTTTCCCCATCGTTAAAATGGGAGTGGCAATGCCCAACTCTCAGATTATTGTGAAAATTAGATGAGTTAATGCATATGAAAGTATCTAGCTAGTGCCTGGAACATAATAAGCACTCAGGAAACATTTGCTAAATGTGAAGTATGTACAGTCACAGATGACTTCACTAGCCTGGGTTTTTAGTGAAACTAGAAAGGCATCAAAAGTAACTTTGTTTGGAAAATAAATGATAGACACTGTCTTACTCACCCCAGGATTCTATAACAAAATATCATAGACTGGGTGGGTTAAGCAACAGACATTTATTTCTCATAGTTCAGATGGCTGGAAAGTCCAAGATCAAGGTGTCAGCAGATTCTGTTACTGTCAAGAGCTCCTTTCTTGGCTTGCAGATGGCCACCTTCTGGTTGTGTCCTCACATGCGGGGGTAGGGGAGGTAAGGGGAGTGGAGATTGTGTGAGTGTGAAAGAGCTCTGATCTCTCTTCCTCTTTTTGTAAGGATACTAATCCCATCATGAGGGTCTCACCCCAAAGACCTCATCTTAACCTAATTTCCTTGCAAAGGCCTACCCCCAAATACCATCACAGTGAAGAGTGAGGCTTCGCCATATGAATTTGGGGAAGGACACAGATACCAATATATATATATGTATATATATATTCATTACATAAGAAGACATTGCTTTCTCCTGAGAATCAGCCAAGACAGGTAAATATTATTTTATTTGAGTGAATTTGTCAGTGATCCTGTGAACAAATCATAGTTTTGATACATCGAATTGGCACATATCATCACAAAAAAAAGCTATTGGGATGTGTTTGGATTTGCTAGTTATTGCCAGGCTCACAACCTGGAATTCCCAGCCTGAATTTACAAATGAAAGATGACAGAATTGGTATTATATAATTTTGGTTCAAATGTTGACTAAGCTGACTTTTGTTTTAATGTATTTATTTTAAATCTATTTTAACAATCTTTGTTTATAATACAGTGCAAACAATTTTGAAGCAACTATTTTTCATTGGTATGCTTGACTAAATTAAGTTTATAGTGAAAAGAGATGAAATCAATAAGAGTTAAATGGGAAGTATTAACTTATGTTGAACCCACTGATAACAGTAAAAATAATTGTTTTTTTTTACCAATATAACTTTTATGTGTAATGACTGAAAAGGCATTTCGGTTTGGAAATCACTTGGTCAACTTGAATTAGAGGTGACTCTGCTTTTTTACTATATTAGGTAGACATGGTGAAGGAGAATTGCATTTCTTTCAGCCAAAGCATATTTTATTGTGATTTTGGATTATTCTTGTGATTTATTCTCTCTGGTAGTAAAGTGAACAAATGAGAAGATTGAGTGACATGAGTATCTTTTACGAAAATAACTGCAAACTTAAAAATGCAATAAAAGAACCCAATAAATCAATTCAGCATACACATTACAAGCACTTCCAAAGTACAGAGACTGTCCTAGGTGCTAAGTAGACATCAAGATGAGTCATGCCTGACCTTTGCCCTTGCTGAGCACATATTCTGGAAAAGGAGCTATGACACATGCATAATTAACTATTAAATAATAAAGAACGATTAATGTTCTTTAAGAGAAATAAAAGATGCTTGCGGGACCAATAGAGGAGAGAGCATTTTTGGTTGGCAGATGGCATGGGTGATGTGGGTCAAGAAGTTTCTGCAACTAATGTGACATTTCAGCTAAGTTTTAAAAAACTCTTTAAGATTTTGTTTGACAAGTGGGGATGAGGAGCAGAAATGCGAAATGGAGGGAAGAGCATAAGTAAAAGCACAGTGGTAGAAAAGTAAGATCATGCACAAGAATCAGCAAATGGTCTAGTTTGCCCAGCTTACTTTGACAATATTGGATGTGGGGGAAGCTATATATTACATAGGATCAGAATATCACTATACATTATTTATATAGTATATTGGACTTTATTCTAAGTAACGGAAAGTCACCAAAGAAAATTTTAGGCATACAAGTGACATGGCTAGAATTGTGCTTTAGAGAGATTCCACTTAATGGACAAGGGCAAAACTAAAAGCTGGAACGGTTATGGATTGCAATAGCAAGGAGATAACAAGGGCTTTAGAGCCTTTGTCTAAAGCTGTGGCAAAATGGAAGAGATTTTTTGAAACCGAAGGACAAGTGGAACGTAAGAGGAAAACTAATACATATTGAGATTTTATTTTATTCTAGATGCTTTATATATGAACTTTTGTAATTCTCACAAAAATCCTAGGAGGTAATATTATCCTCCTTAACTGAGGCTAAGAGGGATTAAATAACTTGCTAACTATGTGTGTCTGATTTGAAAATGTATATTTTTCTACTGTACCTTTCTGCCTTCTTGAGTAAAATTGCTAGTGGATTAATGTGGGAGAACAGGAGAGAAATGAGTAAAAGATGGCTCTGGCTTTGACCCTGAGTGATTGAAAGGATGAAGGTGCCACCAATAAAAATAAAATATCCTAGAGAAAGAACAGGTTTGGGAGGAGGATAGTCTGAGACACTGAGTTTGAATCAATTCAAAAGTGTTGTCAATATTCATTGTACCTGATTTCTACTGCTCCACTATCTCATTTACTCACTCAGATTAGCCTTTCCTCCCTGCTATTCACTAAAACTCCTCTTGTGAAGGTCACCAATGACCACTTCATTGTTAAATCCAATGACCAATTGTCTACTCTCCTCTTAAAGTATCAGCAGTATTTGACCCAACTATGCTCTCTCTCCTCCCTGATAATGTTTTGGGGTTTGTTTTTGTTTTTGTTTTTTGCTCTTTTGCTTTGTAGGACTTGTGTTCTCTTGCTTTTCCTATGTCACAAATAAACGTCTTAGTCTCCTTTGCTGATTTTTCCTCTTCTCCCCAAACTTGTAATTTTGGAGTGCCCCAGGGTTCAGTCCTCAGTCCTTTTGTCTTTTCCATCCATGCTCATCCTCTTGGTGATCTCATCCAGAGTCCTGGCTTTAAATACCATCTATGTGCCACCAACGGTCACATTTCCATTTCCATCCCACTCTCACTCTTGAATCCCAGACTCCTATAATCCAACATCTTTTCCAACATCTCAATTTGAACATCAAAAAGATACCTCAAATTTAATGTGTCCAAATTTGATCTCCTGATCTTCCCCATCAAACCTGTTCTACCTACAGCCTTCCCAATCTCAGTTGATGGCAACTCTATCCTTCTAGTTACATCAGGAAATTCTAATGGCTCAATCTTCAAAATATATCCACAAGCTGCCCACCTCTCTTCAATTCTACTTCTACCATTCTGGTTTAAGCTACTACTGTCATGTGCTGCTTAGATTACTACAATAGCTTTATAGTTGGTTACTCAGTGCTACCCTTATCACCCTATAGCCTGTTCTCAGCACAGTAGCCAGAATGATCCTTTAACCATGTAAAATAAACTATGCTATTCCTCTCTTCAAAACTCTCCAATAGCTCTCCGTTTTACTAGGGATAAAAGCCAAAGTCCTTACAAAGGCTGACAAGACCCTACGCAATCTGATTTCTAATTTTCTCTCTGGCCTTCCCTCCTACCACTATTCCTTGAATAAACCTAACACACTTGTGCCTTAAGATCTTTGTCATGGCTATTTCTCTGCCCAAAATGCATTTCTCCTGGATATTTGAAGGTGAAGGTCTTTATATTCTGTAAGACTTTTATAAGTATTTTCTTCTCAGCAAGGACAACCTTATGGAAAAAGTACAACCATCACTCCCATTGTCACTTCTGCTAACTGCATTTTTCAGTCCTTTTATCTTGTTCTATCTTTTCTCTTCTTTTTCATAGTGCTTTTCATATACGATCTAATTTTTTGTATTTTTTATGTTTATGGTTCCTTGTCTGTCTTCTGCCACTGAAAGTAAGGTACATTAGGGTAACTTTTTTTTATTCATTGATGCATCTCAAGAGGCTAGAACATTCCCTGGTACTCAGTAGGCAATCAATAAATATCCATTCAATAAATGAGATGTTTAGCAAACAAAAGTTGAATTCAAGAAATATTTAGTGAATATGTAGTATGTTCAAGATTCTGAGTAGATCTGGAGCTCAGGAAAAATGTTAGATATATTTGAAAGTTATCAGAATAATTTTAATAGCTGAAATTGTGGAAATGTATGTATTACCAGGGGGGAATTCATGAAAGCAAAGGAAAGCAACTACAGATGATTCTAGAGTGTAGGAGGGAAAAAGAGACACCAGCAAGGATGAAAGCTCAGGATCGTGAGCGTGAGCAACCACTTCACCGAAAGATGTTTTTAGGAAGAAAGGGGGTGTTTAATTGTGTCAAGTACTGCAAAGAGTAAAGGAGGAAAAAACACACACACTGGTATCTGGATTTGGTAAGGATATATTTCAAAAGTTACTACAACCTTAAAAAGAACAATTCAAGAAATTATTCATAAGAAGTTATATGATGTCCAGTTATTAGATTATGGAATCAAGAAAAGATTTTAGTTGCTACACTAGTGAGAAAGCCAAACCTACATAAGAAACACTTTATGGTATGAGCAATGTTTATTAAATATTAAGCAATTTAAAATTTAAAATATTTATACTTCATTGCAACTTCTTCATTTGTTGGTTACTTGAGTAGTAAAAGTAGACAACAAACAGCATTTGAACTTGAAATACCTGACTTTTTGTCTGGATTTGGCCACTTTCTAGCTTATGACTTTGGCACTTCACTTCAACTCTGAGTCTCAATTTTCTCCTCTGTCAAATATACATTTAATAATATTTGCCTTATCTACCTCACAGGGTTATTGTGAAGAATAAATGAGAAAATGTAAGAGAATGAGCAAACTACAAATGTCTTCTTTCCAGGACCAATATTATCCACAGGCAGCTTGCTGTGTCAAGAGAACCTGGGTCTTCAGGTCAGCTATGGCTTGACCAGGACATTAGGAATTACAGATTTGTCACATTTGTGAAATTAAAATGTCAATAACTACCTTGTTTATGTCATTTATTCTTCTAGGGATCTACTGAGTTGCTGTATAAAAGTACTTTGCAAACTTTAAAGTACTATGTATTTGTGAGAAAGTATCTACAGATTCTCTGTTTTTAAGACTCTGGGAACAGTGGTCTCAACCTTCAGTGAGCTTAAGAATCACCTGGGGAGCTCAGTCAAATTGCATGTTCTAGAGTTGTCTCCCCAGAAATTCCCAGTCAGTGATCTCATAGGGGACTAGGAATCTACATTTGGAACAAGCCCCAAAGTGATTCTGTCGCACACAGTCTACGTGTTACATGGCAGACAGTGGCAAGACTGGAACTACCGAGGAGGTTTAAGAAAGATGGATAGAAAGAGGGGCAGATAAAAGGTGGGCCCGTCTTCATTCCTGCCAATGGAGGCCTGGAGGTATGAGAAAGGGTGGGCTTTTTCTGAGTCCCTGGGATTCCCTCTTGACCAGTACTGGCGGGGGTGGTCTTTTTCTCCACACAGTCAAGAAAGCTCTGGAAGCTCATTTTCTAACTGTAAGAGTTTGGTTAGAAAATGGACAGTTAATATCACTGATCATTTTATAGATTCAAAATCAGAGTAGATTACTTGAACATTGATGAAAAAAATTTAATATAATGGGATACGGAATAGTTTTATATCAAAATGTTAGCCTCTCCCAATCCTTAATGCCAAAATTACTTTGAAAATGGGTAATTTTCTTTTGAAGATCTATACATGGTGACTCGACTTTTTAGAACATCATGAAAAGATGTTCAAGTATATAATTTAAGATTAAACATGACAAGTAATACTTTTAATAGTGATAGTCATCATTCTTTTCACCTAACCCGTGCACCACAGTTGTGCTTTACCATGGACTGGTGGGAGATGGTTAAATATACAATGATACATCAACCAATGAAATACAATATTTTCATTAAAATCACAAATCTGTAAGCTATGCTAATATTGTAAATGGACATATGTATACAAAATGGTATTCATTTTTAAAGTAAGTGTAAAATATAATGTACATGCTGTTTAAATTTATTAGTTTATTCAGAGTCTGCTTTCTTCAAAAAATATTTGGTTACTTTGAAGGATATATAACATATAACATAATAATATAAATTAGAAGAAATTTGAAGAGTAAAAGGAAACAATAGGTACTTGTGGAAAACATTTATATCTAAGCTGACAAAGATCAGAAGTTAATTTAATGAAATAAAGTGTTATGCTCCTTGAATTGTTTTTTCTGCAAAATTTTCTGCATAATAAAATATTTTTCACCCACAGTTCATGGAAAATGCCCCAAAAAGCTTCATAAAGGAAGTTGTCTGAGACAGACCATGTGTTCCGAGTTCATAAGCCTAGTATTTCTGGGGTATATCATTTGAACATTAGAAGACTAAGGACATTGTTGTAAGCATAATCCTTTGGGTTCTTGTCCTTTCCTTTGGAATGTAAATTCCATCAATCTAATCAATAAACATGAGAACCCAACACATATAAGACATTATTCCCGTATTCTTTTCCATTAAAAAAAAAAAAAAAATGCCTTTAATAGTGATCAGTGTCTGCTTCACACTTTGGGGATAATTATTCTCCCTTTGCTGAAACAAGCCTTTCCTGATTCTAACAAAGCACACCACATTTAGAAGTAAATTACAATTGCCTCAGCAAATCACATTAAGTGCTAAATTTATCTGACTAATCTAAAACAACTAACGAGAAATAAATGTTTCTTAGCTCTTAAGAACTAGGATTCTCCATACCTCAGCAAAGTATTTTTAACCCAATGAAAGTGTTCTAGAGAAGTGAGATCAAAATATATATCACTACAATCTTGGCATGTATTCCATACTAATTGCATTTTAGTCAAATTAAGTATAAAAAGAAAATGACTTAAAGCTTCTAATACATTTAACTGTCTACAAGATGACTAAGTCTCCTTAGGTTTGTTTCTTGCCTTTGATAAATTAGCATCGTTTTTCTTTAAGGAAGCCAGTTTGACTTCTGGCAGGCCTGAGGAGAGGACAATGGCCTGTGAGAAAGTTCAGCATCTTCCATATATGTCTTCTGAGGCCAGGGAAGTAACAAAGAAAGGAGAGCAGCAGTGGCTGAGGGTGTACACAAGGACTTCAGATTGCAAATCTAACAGGAAAGAGAGAATGGGCAGGGATGGCCCAGTTCAGCCAGAGGTCAACTGGCCTCAGATAAAGTGCTCCAATTGGCCAGATGATATAACCCTTAACCAGGGTCCCTTGCAGTTCCTTTCTGAATCACAAACACCTCAGGAGAATGACTCCACTGATACCAGTCTTCTGAATCTCCCTGAATACCAGCATGTTGACCATTTATATATAGTTCAGTTCTCTGGACTTTTTCAATTGTAGACTATTCCTCTTTTTTCCCCCTTTGTTCCCTTGTCTTTGATTGGTTTTGTTTTTTTCCCTGACATCAGGATTAACCCCCACCCTTTCCATGAAATTTTAAATAGATGGTCTTTACTACTCTTAATGTAAAAATTGCTTGTGAGAGATCTGTCTTAAAGATCAGGTTGAATTCATTATTATTGCTCCAAAGTTTACAATTTAAAAATTCTGTTAGATTTTAATCTCTAAGAGGCAAGGGCCATGTCCATTTTGTTCACCATATATAGACATCACTTAGCAGAGTGCCACTAGAATGGTGGCTCAACATTTAGATCATTGAATCAGGCTGCCTGGTTCAAATACTAAGTTTACCACTATGAGCTATATAACCTTTGGATGAGTTAATAAACTTCTCCAGGGGTCAGTTTTCTCATGAACAAAATTGGGATAAGAAGAACAATAGTATCTATCTCAAAGAATTGTTAGAAAGACTGACTGAAATAATTCCTGCAAGCATTTATCATAATTTAGCCTGTGATAAATATATAATAAATGTTTAATAAATATAAATATGCATTATATGTTGGCTATTGACTAAGTACTTAAAAGCGTTTGAATCAGGCTATTTGGTCCTTTTTTTCTGTTGCAGATAAACTGGGTTGATACTGCATATAAACCTCAAATTGTACTAATTGATTTATAACATTTCCAAGTTTGCTTTGTGTTGGATTTTGTACATGTAGTTCCCTTCTCTATTTATCTATCTTTATTAAACGGAAGAATACAAAACACTGACGTGAGCTACTCTTTCTTGGTTACTGTTTTGGTATTTTTTATGGTTTCCTAGTGCATGATGTATCAGGAAGATACAGTTTGAACTCATGACATTGATTCATGAGTTCTTTACTTTGAGTAACTTTCTATTTCTTTGGGACTATTTTAAGTATTTCATCTATGAAAAATGTCTTTCTCCTCTGAATAAATCTGAATTCACATTCTGAATTATTTTTAAGCAAAAAATATTACATATTAAGGGTTTCTCTTTCTCTCCCCCCCCACCTTTTTTTTTAATACACCTCTGTGAGAAACTACCCTGTGAGTAGTGAGCAGAGGCCTTGGAGAGAGAGCTTCATCCTATGCACCAATTTTTAAAAATATTTTCTGAATTGCTTCAATATTTGTTGCAACAAAAACTAATCTTCACTATATTTCTCTATATTTAAAAAATTAAAAGTTTCTCATAAAGAAAATAACAAATGTTTATATTGTTGCCAAAAAACTAGATACTAAGGCATTCTTTGTTCTCTTTTTCACTATCTTTCCAGTTATTATTATTCTTTCATTTTTATAGTCTTCTCTACCTCACATTTTAAATACAGAACTTAAAGAAACTGGGGTTAAATTTAAATAAATTCTTATTTTTAATCTTCTGGAAATAGAGATGATAGGAACAGTAGGGACTCTCAGAATCTATCCTACATTAAAATGCTGTCATGTCTTGTTTAGGCACCACAGTCCTAGAAGGATGCTCGTTCTCCCTTGCTCTCCAGTGTTGGGCATATAAATACCAACCTTCCTGGGCCCTGGTTTTTGCTTGTTTTTGTTTCCTCAGTAAGAAGAGGTTGAATAAGCAAGCTCTAAGTTTCTCTGCAGATATAAAATTTGTCTTCAATTGAACACATGCTAAAAAATACAACTGTTATATTGCTGTGGCACTTATAAGAAATTATAAGAAATAGCATAGAGTAATACAGTGAAATATGCTGTAACCAGTCCTCTTTCTTTTGGAAAAGAAATGTACTTCCTTGAAATAAACATTCTTTCCCTCTGTATTAGATAATTATTTACATATACTTGTTAGATTATTGATATTTTAAAACTTAATTATGAGCATTTAATAACACTTTTTATCCATTAGTGAGGATTTGAATTTTATATTAAATTTCAAAACAATATTTGTTATTTTCTCATAAAACAAAATAAAAAATTTTGTTATGCAAAACTCTGCATACTGAAACGTTGTTGTCATCATCCTAGTTCATGCTTTTCTCTTTCCTATTAGTGCAGAGTGATGCCCTCACATTGTCTATTATTACCTGTGGGGAAGAGAAATGCCCAAAGGGACAGCTCACTCAAGGAATATTTGCCCTCCCCGCTCCCCCAGATACAGGAAGAGATTGGAAAAGATGAGAAACAAAGCTATTTGGGATCACTACCCCAAGTACCAAACCATCCTGTTCTTTCCTGACTGTGAAATGGGCAGTCTCCCTTTTCAACCAAAATGTGAGAAAGTTGCTCATTCATTCCAAAAAAGTATTTGACTAAACTGGGATTCCTTTTATTATAAAGGGAGATGTAAAATGTGCATAATAAACATTCTATTCACTTGAACATGAAAGTCTGCCAGACCACAGGGTGTGTTCTGTTTAAACAGCAGCAGGGGTTCCCCCCCCCACACACACACCCCCTGCACCCCCACGAGATTCTATAAAATGGTGTTTCCACTTTTATCATTCCCAAAAGAGGCTTCAGAAAAGTATTCTCAAATCTTCACCTATTAAAGAAGTCCCACAGTCTCTCCTGTTAACATTTCACTCCTCATTTCAAGGTCTAAACCAGAACTGAGGTAACCATGAAATTTCTCCCACCCCCAACTTTGAGTACCCAAGTAAGAACAAGGAGAGGAAATTGTGTCAGGAAACCTGGGTCCTCATCTTAATTTTTGAAACAACCATCAGCAAGTCACTTAACCTCTCTGTGCCTCAGTTTCCACATCTGCAAAATGAGAGAACTGAACTTGATCCTCTCTAAATGCTACCTCTCTAACTATAAAAATCCATAGCATTAAAAGAATTTTTAACAGCCAATTCAGTGAAACAAGTTCATTTACAGATTCATTTAAGTCCATCTCTGGTTTTGACACTAGGAAGAATTTATCTAATCAGGTTGGTTGTGAGGGGAAGTAAGAGTATGGAGAGACCTAAGAAAAAAGGAAGAATTCAGTGATTGTATTTACTTGCAAGAAAGTATGTTTATACTCGGACCTGGAACTAATTGAGATGGGCAAGATGCACTGATTATTGATCCTTCTCTATTACTGACAGTACGTTTGAGTGCTGAACACTGCCAAGGTCAGATTCCATCAATGACCCTATGACAGCTTATGTAGGTTAGAAGATTAGGCTCAAAGCTTCAGTCTGGGAGGCTCCAACCATGTGGCCCCTACTACTGCATCATTTCCTGAGCCATACCACTATTGAGCTCACTGTGTGGCATCTACAGGTTATTTCAATAACTTAATAGTTCCCCAGTTCAAACGCAAACATCCCAAGGTGAGATTGTATTCAATTTTTTCCTTGGCACACATGAATTTATAGACTCTCTTCAGATAACATTTTGATGAAGAAAAAGAAGAAAGCAGAGAGCAGTGTACCATCAGGGGTTAAAAAATAAGTAACCAAGAGGGTGATATGCAAAGGCAAACTGGCTCTGAACACAGATTTTCCATTGGGAACAAATCTGCATGGGTACCATGATGGTCTCTAGTTACTACTCTGCAAAGGATAAGAACAGCCTAAAACCTGTCTCGAAGAATCGTAAAGAAAGTTTAACCAAAGAAAGTTTGTGATATGTCTGGCCAAAAAAATAGAGAAGCTAAAATCTCATTATCTATTATCACAGTGTGAAGGGAGGGAATTTACCAAATAACTCAACTCTCATTTAAATTCCAATACACCTGTTGATTTTAATAATTTTGACTGTAATCTTTCTAAGCCTATTAATAATAAGGTGACCATATAATTCATCAACCAAATGGGGACACTTTCAAGAGTAAAAGGGAATATTATTTCTAACATGCCTGGACAACTTGTCTAAACCAGCACTATCCCAGAAAAACCAGATATATGGTCTTCCACAGTAACTTTCCATGTTCTTGGGCAAGATATTCTATATAAAAAAACTTTTCCACTATGATCCAAGTCATGAACACTAATTTCACTCTACTGAAATGCAGTGATGCATCTGGATTTAGTGTTCTCTACCACTACACCAGTGGACCTCATACTGTAGTGGGCATTGGAATCACTGGAGGGCTAGTGAGATTGCTGAGCCCCACCCTCAGAGTTTTTGATTCAGTAGGTCTGGGGTATGGTCTGCGTATTCATATTTCTAAATTTCCAACTTATCCTGACACTGCTGGTTTAGGAACCACACATTGAGAAGGACACACTATACTTAGTGGTGATCTCAGATAGCTGTGCCTTTCTTTGTTCTTGTGTCTGCATTTTGTAGTCATACAGCATCAGGTCTCAACTGTCCCTCTCCCCACTTTTTTGGTCGGCTATCGGTATGCCTGTCCCTAACAATCTTAGTTTTCTAATTCTTTTAATTCTTCCTAAGGTGCTTCTTCTAATTTCCTGTTGAGTAGGAAAATAAACATGCAAATTTATTAGAACTCTCTTTAAAATAAGAACATAAACAGGCTTATTATTCATTTCTTCATTCAGTCTACATGTATTTGCATTTCCCTCTGGGCTATCAGTCAGAGTAAAGGCCTGAGTTGTACCTATCTTGACTACTGGCATACCTTGCTTGCTTTATTTTCTATCTCCCAGCTGGCCTTCAAAGAAGTATTTTTTCCATATAAATGTGGGATAAGGGAAAACTGTTATCATCACTTGGAGAACATGTAATTTAAAAGATGTCAATTAAATTTTTCAAAAGGTTAGATTACATTGCTATAAGGACATTGCTATATAACATTTCTTTAGAGAGAGAATAACATTCACTTTTCACAAAGATATTTTTGGTAAAAATCTTTAAAAAGATGACGCTAATTCATAATGTCGAACCCGTATTTGTCAAAACTCTTCTCTTATGAAATTATTACCCACTCAATAGTGTCAACAAGTCATCCCCATCCTGTTGGTCCATCTACTGCATATTGTACAGTGTCACTTCTTATTTGATTGAGACATAGGGATTCTGCTAGAAATAAAATGGAACAAATTCAGCTTTAAGGTAGCCCTTTCTCATAAATAATAAATCCACTTATGGCTAATAAATCTACTGAGAACTTTGTGGCTTTTAAGCCATGATTATTTCTTATTTCATTGCCCTCCAATAGAAATTCCTTGACACTAAGAAGATGTTCTAATAAAAATCGATTTTGGAGCAGTGTGTAAAAGAGCAAGAACTCTCACAAGTTGAGAGAGGAAAGAGAGTCCCCAGTGTTGGGTCCACTCCAGCCTGGAATTTCAAGACAGAGTATGAGACTGTATGAATGAATCACCTGGCCTTCATCTTGTACTAATGCTGTCAGCACAGTACAGGGCAGTGAGCAACCAGGAAGGAACCCAGTTTTGGGGTCAGGCAAAACTGGCTTCAAGATACTTCTGTTACACACTACTGTGATCAAAAAGCTCTAAGACGTGTACTTTCTGAGATTATCCCTTCTCTTACTATTTAAATAAAATGACTGATACTCTGAGAGAGGTCCAGAACCTCCCCAATATTTCTGAAGATTTTAGAAGGAGGGACCTCATGTTTTCATTCTTCCTTGCTCTAAATTCTTGCCTGAAGTTTGATTCTCAATTCCCACTCAGATCTTTTCTCCTAAACAGTTCTTCTTTCTTCCTCGCTTAGCCCTAAACATTGGCCGCACAACTAAAGTGCTATCAACACAAGACTCTTTAAGCCTAACAAGGTTTAACTAAGTTTTGATTGCAACCAAGAATAATCTAACGCAGTGCAAAAAAACCAGCTTTGAATTCAATGCAGATCTCACTGCCCCTAAAAATACTTTGCACTTCCTCAGGTTCTGACTTACCGCTGGGTGCCTGGCCTCACTTGGTCACCATGCACTCTGCTTTTTCTCATCATGCCTCTGTCTTCCAGAAATCCTGTCCTCCTCTCACAGTCACTAGAGCACAATCTAAAATTTTTGGGTACTTTATTATGCAGAGCCATTCAGTTTCTCAAATTTCATCTTAGATTGGTTGTTGGTTCTTTTATGTAACCAGAAACAAGCTCTCTTCCCCTGAAATGAATTATATTGCTATCTTGGAATGTTAATGCAATGACTATAGTCATCTTTTTGAATAACATTTTTTCTGTTCCACAACAGTAGTCATATAAAAATGTGCAAGCCAATTAATTTTTCTGACCCTCAGTTTACTCGCCTACTTCATTTGGTTGTTATGACGATTACGTGTAAAAACCCAGCCTAACACTTGCCAAACAGTAGCTGTTAATATTATTAATCATAAGGAATTTCCATTGGAAAGGGTAATTAATAACAGCACCACTTGAGTAGTGTTAGCCAACACCCCCAGCCAGTGGCTGGACGTGCCAGGCTGAAGCTGAGGGTACCACACTCTAGCACCAGAGACTGCATTTCCTGATCCCCTGGATACCATATTTTCTGGCAAATATATATATAGTTCAAAATATTAGGCAAATCATCACATCCAAAAGTTAAAAATATCACCACCTCCTCCCAATAGCAAGGGATGGTGTTCTATCTTGCTTATGTTGTTTATTTCTTTCTCTCAGAGAGGAGAACTGAGCTGGACAGAGGCCCAGCTATGTGCTACACGCTTCTGCAATCCACTGCCTGCCATCATATATCTGCTCTGAGAATAAACTGCAGTCACAGTTTTACAAGGATTTTAATTTACCAGTGAAACAAAAGTCGGACTACAGGTAATCTGAAAATCATTTCCACTGACAGATGAGCTAATGTCAGTTAATGTCAATTAAGGCAAATGCCAGGGGATGGATTTGAATCAGGTCTCATCAGCCTGTTCTTTGTTCCCACGTTATACTCATATCAAAGTGACCCAAGGATTTCTCTGTACAAAGATGTCACTCTCTCCCTCTCGCTCTTCTCTTCTTCTCTCCCTCTCCCTCCCCCTCTCCCTCTCCTTATCGCACTCTCTCTCTCTCTTTTTCATATCTTTTTTATACCTTCCAGAATGATTCCTAATCTTATACACCTTCCCCTGAATCATAACTCAAGCACTCACTTAAAAAAGAGGTGGCCTAAATAATTTTGGATTTGTGGTATATGTCCTGTGCACCAGCTATGTGCCAGATTTTCTGCTGTGTGCTTTACATACATAATCACTTACAGGCATAATCTTATTTTCCAAGAACACAGTGAGATAGATAATATGCCCATTTTAAAGACATAAAATTGATACTCAGAGAAGGTAAGGTACTTGAGCATGGTCCAGGTCTGTCAGATGTCAAGTCTTATGTTTTTTGCCACAACATCCTCCCCATGTGAGAACACCAACGTACATCAGCTCAAAAGAGATTTCTACTTAGACTCAAAGAATCCTATGGTTCTTAGAGTGGAACTGCTCACAGTGTATAGTAGTTCCAAATAACGTTCATCTCCACCAACTGGAGATAGTGTTGCACTCCTGTGGGATGCAGGAACAGTCCCCCATTTTGGGCTAATCTGATAAATTATAAGGTGTTATCCGGTAATGCACGGGCAGTTAATATGCTTAGAGCCCTAGAAACCATCTCCACAGTGGAGTAATCATTCTCAGCCTTTGTTCTTTCCAGTTCAGCCGACATTGTGGTGCCCTTTACTGTTTTAATTCCCAGCTCCCATTATGGCATTTCTTTCCTGAAAAACTACTTTTCACCTTCTGCTTAAGGTCTCTGCTTAGCATTCTAGGGCCTGTACAATCTGGACCCAATGTAATGTTTCAGCTTTATCTTCCACAGACCTCACACCCTTCAGTTGAGTGAAACCACTCAAGGTGCTGCTCACATGACCTGAGCCTTTTCTCTGCAATTTACAAGGCCCTACTTCATGGTGGACAGGAGAGTAAAATTTATCTGCAATTAAAAGTAACAGAAATTTACCACAGTGAGGTACCACTTCATACCTACTAGCATGGCTATAGTCAAAAAAGTGGAAAATAACAAGTGTTTACTAGGATATAAACTGGGAATGTGAAATGGTATAGCCACTGTGGAAACAGTTTGGTGGTTTCTCAAACGGTTAAACATAGAGCTACCATATGACTTGACAATTTCAGTCCTAAATATATATACAAAAGAATTGAAAAAAAGGGACTTGAACAGATTTGTACACCAGTGGTCATAGTAGCATTACTCACAACAGCCAAAAGGTGGGAACAACCAAATGTCCATCAACAGATGAATGGATAAACCAAATGTGGTATATATACACAGTGGAACATTATTTAGACATAAGAATTAAATTTTTATATATGCTACAACATGGATGGACTTTGAAAATATTACACTTATTGAAGTAAGCCAGACACAAAAGGCTGTATATTTTATGATTTCATTTATATGAAATATTCATAATAGGCAAATCCATAGAGACAGATAGCAGAGTGGTGGTTGCCAGGGACTGGGGTGAAGGGTGACTCCTTAATGGGGTTCAAGTTTCCTTTTGATACGATGAAAATGTTATGGAACTAGACAGTGCTTGTGGTTGTGCTGTACTAAATGTGCATTGTAAATGTACAAATTGCCACTGAATTGTATTCTTTAAAATGGTTAAAATGAGAAATTACATGTTATGTGTATTTTATCAATAAAAAATTTAAAAGTCTACAGAAATGACTTATAAAAACTGATGTTTATTCAGTAACTCATTTACTTAAGGATGCTTGCCTTGAGGAGAAATGGATTTCAAGCCTAATGCCATTAATGTTTATTGAAAATTGATTTTAAAAAGTACCCTCAACTCATGTTGAAGTGAAAGAACTGAGTCCTTTTTTGTTATTAAAGTTCTAGGCATAATAATTGACATAGTATGTGGTTAATATGGGTAGTATTAATATTTTGAGAAATTTATCAAATTGGTCAAGTTGTACTAGATTCAAGTCAATTTAATAATAATCACCCATGAGAAATATCCAGTGTTTCAAAATTTTTATACCTGTATTCCTGAGAAGCTCCATGAGAGTGAATCTGGAGCCCAATCTCACCACTAATAGTTGCATTTCAGATATTTATCCATTGTCACCAATTACCTATTAATCTTTTAATCAGTAATAATGAATTACAAACACTTTGCAATCTATGCCAACCCAAGGGAAGGACAACCTTGGTAAATTCTCACTTTTCAGTAACTGGTAAACAACTATAAAAATTATTCGGCATATCAAATTCGACATAACAGTTTCTATAAAAAAATGGATTTTCTTTACAAACAACTTGGGACAAATATAATCAAAGAGAAAATACTCATTCCTCCCATCATTTAGGGCAATGTTCTGAATAAAATTTGCAGAAATTACAGCTTCAGACATTGAATAAGCAACATATTATTCCTGGAGTCATTACAGACAATCAGTTGGAACAGAGAAGCCAGGAAAAACATTGTACGATTTAATGTTTGGCATTCTTTTGCTTTTGCTCTTAGGGTCATTGCCTTTGAACATCAATTCTGAGTCTAGGACCTTTCAAAGTTATTCACTCAAATATTATTATCTGAAGACCTGGTGCTAGGCAAGATAGAGCATATGTTGCATGGCAGAAATAGCAGTGACCTTTGAAGCTAGAAGATTCAGTTTAAAATCCCTCTTCTGCTTCTTTCTAGCTGGAGAAATGAGTCCCCTTGACCTTGGTCCTGCATGTTCCCCATTTGTAAACTAAAAATGATAAAATAATCTGTCCTATCTGCTGCACGAGGTTGTTCTAAAGATTAAAATGGGATGGTGATTGTGAAAGTAAATTTTAAGAGGCAGTGTTGAAAATAGTGATGACAATGATGATGGTGTTAATGAAGAAGGCAACATCACAGCCCATGAGCTCATAGAAATGATAATCTATTAGGACACCTTCTACTAAGGGGCACAGATTCTGATCATCCTGTCCTCACTTATGGCTGAGAAGTTTTACTTCTCAAAAAAACAAAAGGTAACTTACAGAAGAAAAAGTAAAGTTTACCGTGTGACTAGTAATTAACAAAGAATTAAAACACAAAAGCTGAAATATTTACATTCTCATTTCATTCTAGCTGGTTCTACTAAAAATATATCTTCCGTTCTTTCAGTTAATCATAATCTGAAACTTCCTCTTTATTCAGAATAATTTTTACATGTACCACCTACATAAAAATTTTACTAAAGCTGAAGTTCAGAAATAAAAACATTAATCTTACGTATTTTTTGATGTTACAACCCATCCACTGTAGGTTTGAAAATTCTACCATTAGAAATTAATACATAGTATAGTCTTACTTGAAGCCAATAAAATTATGCGGTCCCTTTGACCTTGATGTACTTTATAGAAGTTGATTCTAAAGCAATATTTGAGGATGTTTATGAAGATTTAGCTGTAAAACTTGCAACATGCTGTTGCAATATCAGAAAACTGGAAATGTTTGGCAGGTGAGGGGTCATATGACTATGGTGTTTCTGGGATTTGAAAGGATTGTTCTTTTTGTTCTTTACACGCTTCTGCGTTACCTACAATAAACATCTATTGATTTTATCATAATATGAAATAAATTAATGGTTATTTTGATTACTATTAATGAATTTTACAAATGAATTTATTTCATTTCTTCCTGAAAACCCACTAAAGTGAGAGTAAAGGGACTATTTTAAGGCATAAACCTAAAGAACAAAGAATGAAAAAGGAAATGACAATAGCCACAAACTTTGGAAAGCCAGAAAGTATATGGATCATTGATAAACTTAGACTAAAGGAAGCTGAATCCTAAATAGGAAGTGGAGAAAGCCAGAAAAAAAACCAGATTTACATTACAGAATCTCCTGAAGGCTCAGAAATTAATAGCACTGACACCTCTGGAAGAGACAAAGGGCACCCTAACAGAAAGACTGCCTTAAAGTCTGCTTAAGAAGGGCTCCTGGTCCTTTTTTCCCCCACCCTATACAGGACAGCTTCTCTTCCTCTCATATACCAGCAGAAGGCAACACAGAACCCACTCAGCAAATGGAAAGTGACTAGGCCCCAATGACGTGGAGAAAGAAGAGGTCCTGAAGACATGGACACTAGACTCTAAGCTCCATGAGGGCACAGAATGCTACCAGTATTGACAAAAATTTGTATCACCTGTGCCTAGAAAAAGGTCTGACATATCAGAGGCACTTGGTAAATATTTGAGCCCCAGAAACGGTATTATCCCTGGGCTTTTCAATGACATGGACCAATAAATTTCTTTGTATGGCTAAGCCATTTGGAGTCAGGTTTCAGTCAACTAAGGTCAAAACTGATATCACCCTGCTAAATAAATCTGCCCTTCCTAAAAATCCACTCCCCCACCCAAAATAATATTCCTTGGCTACTCTTTTCCTAGCAAAGCCTGTGCTCATAAAGTCACACAATATTCACCTACCCTTGTGATAGGTGAAGTAAGTCAAAGTGCAGTTGTCTGTGACTTGAATTAGAAATCATAGCTCTTTATTACCTGATCATTACTTACAACTAATCCAACCATTAGCTCTCTTTATATCCTCTTTCCTTATGGTTATTGAATCAACTTTCTGGGGAGATGGTTAGAAAAAAAATCTCACTGGGCAAGATGAACAGAGAGTTGATCTTATTCTAAAATTAGGTGAGGAAGTAGAGACCATGTCTGGATGCCTAGTTTGGTATAGACAAAAGGCTGGAGAGTTCTTAAGAGCCAGATAAGGGATCATAGGACACCTGTGTTTGTTCATTGGCCTTACCCAAACAAAAAGTAAACATTCTCATATCTTCATGACAGGATGTAATCTTACAAGGAGCTGAGAAAGTTAGGCTCCTGCCCTCCCACAGACACTGGCAGAGAAGGGCTCTATGGACTTCACTGATTACATTGTAATGGCAAGGCTCCCAGGTTCTCAAGAAAGATATTCCTGTGTTGTAAAACTGGCAAGAGTATTTTTAAGAGATTTACTTCTCAAAGGGGCAGATAAAGGGTTTACAATGACCAGGTTTCTAAAGTAAATGCTCTAGGAAAAGGGATATCAGGGGCCGAGAGTCAGGAAAAGGTCAAACATTTAGTCAAGCTGGAAGAAACTTCAAGGCCACCTTGGTCAAGACCTATGAGAAAATGGCAGCAATTGATTTTTTACAATTTATGAAACATTTGTCAAAGTGTTCTAGTTTTGCTGGATTTCCTAAGAGGAATTAAAAAAAAAAAACAAAAAAAACCTTATTTTATTCAGAAAAAATTTCTGAAGAGAGTTAACCTCATGTCCAACAAAAGAACTTATGTTCCCCTGTTTGATGCCTATTAGCCTTCTTGGGACACAATGAAAACTGTACTGAGTATATAACCCCTCATCCACATGATCTCCCACAGAAATTACCCATGAGTTCAAACACTGGTTGCTATGCAACCTGAATGCAACAATTTTAGGGTGTTTGGAAAGTGTCTGTAATGGAAATCAAATAAAGCTCTTTTACTGCAGTCATTTAGAAACTCCCTCAGTAGGGGATGGGGAAGGGGGAGGCTAATGAAATGTAAAAGCCATATCAAAGAGGAAATAGAATTAAGAAGTTATAGGAAAATCTCACTCTTCTCCCAAGCTATGAAGCCGCTTCTGGTTTTCCTTCCCTCCCTATCAGATCCCTTGATCGATCAACTCAATGTCATCTTCCAGCTTCTTAAAGTGACTTACCTCCTTGTCCTTGTACCCTAATCCTATCCTATGAATCCCTAAACTTGGATTAATTCAACAATTTACTTTCTCTACCATTTTTGTTGCAAAGTTGAATACTATTGGAGAAATCTCAGAATGTTTATCTACTGGCAATATCACATATGTAAAGTTTCTGTAGACATAATAATGCCTTCCACAAAGGTGTTCATATCCCAACTCCCAGAATCTGAGAATATGTGATCTTATATGGCAAAATAAACTTTGCACATGTGATTAAGTTAAGGTTCTTAAAATTGGGAGCTTATCCTGGATTATCCAAGTGGTACCAAGGGTCAAAGTCGAAAGGAAAGATGTGACAACAGAAGAAGAGGGATGGAGTGATGTGCTTTGAAGATGAAGGAAGGGGCCAAGAGCCAAACAGTGCAGGTGTTTACTAGTAGCTGGAAAAGACAAGACGACAAATCCTCCCCTAGATACTCCAGAGGAAACACAGCCCTGCCAATACCTTGATCCTAATCTTGTAAGATTAATTTCAGATTTCTGACCTCTAGCACTTTAAGATAATAAATATGTGGCTCTTCCAGTTGGCTGCCAAAGATGGCAGAGGGTTAGGTCCTACTACTGAACGACTGATGCCATCTCTTGGCCACTCAGTGGCCATGATGATCAAGCAGGTACTGCTGGGCCAGAAAATGGTGGTCGTGTGTTATATGGGCATCAACATTTCTGGCAATTTCGACAAAAGCAAGGTCAAACCAGTCAAAGTGGGCCACCCCACAAGACAAAGCAAGGCCAGGCTGCCCTGGACTACCTCAGGATATTTGATGGGATCCTGTCACACTAGGACAGGAAAAAGTAGGTGGTGCTTCCTGCTGCCCTCAAGGTTGTGCATCTAAAGACGTAACAATTTGCCTACATGGGATGCCATGAGATTGACTTGAAGTACCAGGCAGTGACACTCACCCCAGAGAAGAAGAATGGCAAGATCCATTACTGCAAGGAAAAATAGCTCATGAGGCTATGGAAACAGACCAAAAAGGACACGGAGAAGAAAAATGACAAATACACAGAGGTCCTCAAGACTCATGAACTTCTGGACTGAGCCCAGGAGTTCACTTGGCTTGACATGCCCTTCCACAGTAAAGTAGAAAAAATAAAGGTGGGTACATGCCATGAAATCATAGCAGAGTTAAGGAGAGAACAAATCAGGAAGGAGAAATGCACTGTACAGCCTGGGGCAGAGTGCTAGGGAAGCCACAAGGAAAGGATTCAGTCCAGCCAAACCAGGAGAAGGTATAGAGCCAGGTCCTCTACAACTCAGGTGTGCACAATTTCTCTCGCTCAGGTGAACAAACAGGCCACTCTCACAGCAGAACACAGGTGCCCCAGGCTTTCCATTCAGTAGTGAGGGCTCCAACCCTCCACTTAATGGACTACACAGAAAATAGTAAATGCTTAGATACATACAATAAATCAACATTCCTAAGTAACCAAGGTAACATTACCAAGTTAATTATTTCAAATGATTTTTTTCTTCAGATGCATTCACTTTGAACCATATGTAACAAAAAATCTGCAAACCAGGTTTTCCAAAATGATAAATGCTAATGTTTCTGCTCATCACTAGTAGGGTGAAATTGTTCAGAGCATGATCTTTGGAATAAGACTGTATAGTATTCAGAAATGTGCTCCCACCCCCCGCCAAAAAAAAAAAAAAAAATCCATGTCTTAATGCTGGAAACTGAAGATATTCTCTTACACGGCAAAGGAATATGAAAGTTGCAGATGAAATTAAGATTGCTCACCAGCTGACCTTAAAATAGGGAGATCATCCTGGATTATACAGGTGAGCAATGTTATCGCAAGGTCCCATAAAAGTATCCTAGGGAGGCAGAAGAGGAGGTGCGAGTGATGTAATATGAGGACTCAACTTGCCTTTAGCAGCTTTTGAATTTAGAAGGAGGGGACCAGAAATGCAGACAGCCTCTAAAAGCTGGAAACGGCAAGGAAATAGATTCTCCCTAGAGACTCCAGAAAAGAATGCAGACTTGCTGAACCTTGATTTTAGTCCAGTGAGACCTTTGCCAGATGTGTGATCTATAGAAACACAAAATAATAAATCTGTGTTAAGCTGCTAAATTTGTGACAATTTGTCATGGCAGCAATAGAAAACTACATGGTTCAAATTTTGATTATCATTTAGTACCTGTGAGAGCTTGAGAACATTACTTAACTTTTCTATTCCTGTTTATCTGTAAAATGAAATTAATAGTACTGTTGACTTGAAGATGAAATAAAATATGCATATAATATTTAGAACAATTCCAGACACACAGTAAATGCTCAATAAATGTTAAATGTTGCTATTGTTATTTTATTGTTGTTTTGTATTTACCTTCCTCTTTGATATTTATCATGAGATTTTACCTGAGAGCCATACTTCAGATATATGTTTTTCCTGAATCCATTTAAACGGCACAAGAAAAATGTTTGCTAAATGTTTAATAGCATTAAAGTCCTGAAGTGCCTGGAGTACCTTCTTAGGATGTTTAGTTTTTAGCTTTGAACATCTAACTCATCTTGCTCGTATCTAACTTGCTAGAATAGGCTGCACTACACCATTTTAAAAAAGAACTTTCTTACTTCTTGAGGACTTAATTATAGTGCCGCTGGTTGGTGAGTTTGCATTTTAAACCAAGACCTTGAAATAAACACAGTCATTTCAGTTCTTGATACAACTGGCTGAAAGTACATTTTCTGATTAGCTTGTCGGCTGAGTGCACCATGGCAATGGGGTAAAATTAGCCACACTTGCCAATGACCTAATGCTCATTACATTAAATTTTGGCCATTTCTGAGCTTTTCTTTTTCAAATATATCATGTTTGATACACCTGGTGTGTTTACAGTGCGTCCAGACATTTTATGTGAAACATATAAAAAGTGTCTGCAGTATATGCTTAATTTAAATAATTTGTATTTAAATTAACAAAGTTTTGTTAGACACATAAAAATAAAGTTACTTTATTTTTAATACATTCTAGAGTCCTCTAAGAGATCCCAATCCTAAGCAACATTTATCTCCATGGCAACAAAGTGTAAAAAAGAGTTGGTCTTGCATTAGTCCAACCCTCATACCTTTAACAATTATTAATAATAGAAATATCTTTTATTGTGATTGACAGCAATATACATTTGAAAGTATAAAAGATCACTGTTTAGAAAAGAGGCCTCATTGATGCACCACATCTTCGCTAGTTTCAGTGGCTGGCGAAAGAGAATAGATTGAGCTTCCTTGTTTGCCATTCGCTCATTCATTTATTCATTCTTTCAATAAATGTTCATTAGGTTTATATAATTAATATCCCATGAATTATAAAACTCTCTCAAAACTAAATCATGTATCGTTTAAGAACATACACACATGTGGTCTGATTTTAAAACCCATAAAATTCAGAATAGTGCTGCCTCTAGGAGAGGTAGGGAGATGGAATGAGCCAGAAAGGTGCAGGTAGCCACAATGGTGTGGGTGGTGCTGGAGGTCTGGGTTCGGTGGTAGGTCCTCAGATGTTGGTTCTATCGCTATGTTTTATAACATACATGTATTTATTATATTCTTTTCATGTGCCCGATATTCATTTTAAAAATGATCGACCAATTTATGCCTTAAGTAGCTTGTAGTCTTGTATGGTCTCCAGAACTTGACTATTTCTTATATCTTACACTGTAACCATAGTCTCTCACCCCTCCATTTTAAGGAGTCTATCGCCTCTTTTTAGAGGGGGGGAAAAAAGACTATATTTGCCTAGTTTTTAAAAATCCTTGATTAAAGAGTATTATGAACTCACATGCGATTGCTTATCCTGATTCAAAGGCCTGAGAATCATCACTGTCTCATAAGAAGGGCTATGAGTATATTTGCTTGTTTCCTATTTCCTGCTACGGGAACTCAAGGCAGGGTCAGCTCCAGGCATATCTCACGTCTAATGCAGTGCAAAATAGTCAAAAGGCATTTTTCCACAACCAGTTCTACTACTAACTCTTTCTGTGACCTTATGCAAGTAACCAAATATTCTGTATTTTATTTTTTAACTTATCAATGTCAAAAGGCTTACGTATATACCCTCTCTCCATGGGCCTATAAAATATAATTACAAATAGGAAAGCCTTTTGAAAACTTAAATGCTGTACTGAAGTTGAATACTATTCTAGGTATTCTTGTTATAAGCATAGGAATCTAATGACCATTGGTAAAGGAATTTGTGCTTATAATTCAACACAAATAATAAGGTACAAGAGCACAGAGTAGCAGAACACAGGTAGATTTATAGCCAGTTAAGTCTGGGTTAAAACCTTGGCTCTGTTTGTTGTTAGCTGTGTCATCTCTGTCAAATAAGTTTATTAAGATATGATAGTAAATCCTACTATCCTCTGCTGATGGGAATGGAAACTGGTACAACAGCTGAGGAGAGGTATGTGGCAACAGCTATCACATAAAATAGACATAAGAACAAGCAATTCCCCTTCAAGAAATTTGTCACGTAGCTCACACAACTATGAAATGACATTATATGTATGTTTGTTCATTGTGGGATTATAATTATGTAGGTCTAGAAATAACCTAAATACATGAAGATAATGAACTGGTTTGAAAAATTGACATTTGTACAACAGAAAATTATAAAGCTATAAAAAAATGAAGTTCTTTATAGAACAATCATATAGTATTATCTTCAAGATAACTTATTCAGTTATTTTGTACCAAAATACTCAAAATATATAATATTCCACCATTTGCATGCTTGTTAAAGAAAAGATATTAGTTTTAATGTGCATGAAATATTTCTGTAAGGACACACAAGATCATATGTCTTTGGTGATCTTTGAGGAGGGAAACTGGGAGACTGGAGGGCAGAGGTGACAGGGAGACTCCCTTTGTATCTTTCAAATTTTGAACCATTAGACATATCACCTATTTGATAAAGAATGAATGGATAGATGGATGGATAAATGGATCACGATATCTGGCATAAAATAAGTGTTCAAAAACTCTTAGCTTTGATACCTTCTCCCTGCCTAAATTATTTTAAAATTAAATGTATAATTTTAATCCTTTACTAATGTCCCCCAACAATTTCAAATATTCAGTTTCCCAGTTTAAATAAACAGTAAATCTTCCAATTTTTTAAAAATACATATTTCCCTATGGCATCATTTGCAGAACATGAAATAGAATCCTGTATCTTTCAGCAGATTTTGATTCTTTAAAGAGGGGGTGGGAGCCATTTCAAACCCAAAGTGAACTCAAGGGCATTAGAAATGAGAGAAAGCTCAAGACACCTCTGTACCTCCCAAAAGGCGACAAGGTGAACTCTGCCTGCAGAGCCCGAGCCACGTCATTGTTTGAATTTAGCTCCCTCTCCCACCTGACCTTTACAGCCACCTTTGAACAGCAGAAAGAAAATCCCAGATTGAGGAGCCAACAAGCAAAAAAATGTTCCAGGAAAGAGAAGAGACAAACGATGCTACAAATTCAATAATCTAAGTAGTTGGGAGGATAAAGAGAATAATTTGATTTCATTATATTTCCAATTTTTATTCCAATTTTTCTATAAGATTAAAGCAATCTCCCTTTACCTACAACCTATCATTGCTTAACTCTTTGTTTCCTGAACCACTTTAGAGTCTTTTGGATTCTTAAGATACTGGAATAGGTATGAGCCCATTTGGAATTTCCTATTTCAAATCTTAGATTACCTGCCCCCTTAGTACTTTCCATCTTTATGGGTGTTGGTTCTTTTAAAAAAGTAGATTTATATATCACTGCCTTTTTTCCCCTCCTTTTGACTCCATTTACTACTCTGTAATGCCTTTTCTGCTTGATAAATATTTAATCATGAAAACGTGCTTAAGAATATATATATATATATATTACATGGGCAAGGAAAAAGTAATAACTCAAGACAAGGATGTTGAAGGTGAAGCAGTGCAGTCCTGCCATAAGAGTCACATGCATGGAGAGAAGAGTGGGTGCTGTGGGCCCACAGGAGGAGGAAGCTACTGTGGTCTTATAGAAAGGGGCTGGAAAGGTTTCGTGAAGGAAGAGGCACTGTCAGGTGCTAAAGGATTTGGATCATGAAATGAAGAGGTGAGGACATCCCAGGTGGGAGAAACAGTGTGAGTAAAGGTGTGGAGAATGAAAAATCTAAACTACATTTGACCAGAAGCTGTCAGCTTGAAACAATATTTCCCCAAGTGTGAACCATGGAACATCGAAAATACTAAATGATGTTGGTCAATGAGAGAAAAATCATTTTATATTTTAATAGCTGAAATCCACACATGGAAAGAGAAGCCAGACTTACTGAAACAAGCAGGAGTAAGAAATCCCATGCACTGGTGCCTGCCTTCTGAATTCAGCACTATATCTAGTACCTCTGGTCCCTCAAGAGGTCCCCAGAATCCTCAGCACCTGTGTGAATTCAGGGACCAAGGGAATTCTGATGGAGAGCAGCAATAAAAGAGTCTCAGGACTAGAACAGTCATTGTACCTTATTTCTCTCATTACTGGAGGCCCCATACCACCCCACCCACCATTGCACTTTGCCTGGAAGGGAGGACAGGTGGTGACTGTCACCCAGACTGAAGACATGAAGCCATAAAGGTGCAGATAGGTTAAGCTATATTCCAAAGAACTCAAGGTACTAAATTTATTTCAATTTTAAAAGTGAGTTGTCTTGGGGAAAAAAAACTATAAGCAATAATTTATAGTTGCAAGTAGTTCATACTTATGGCAAAAATCATGAATGTTGTATTAGTTGTCTAGGACAGACTGAGTAAGGATATTAAAGATACCATCTACGATCACAAAGAAAGGACTTTTTAACATCAAAACTGTAGAAAGCATACAGTCTTTAGATATAGGAGCAGTCCTTCGGATTGAAAAGCTAGTTTTCTGAAAAACTTGTTACCGTGAACCTGAATTTTCTCATTTCACCATGAATAAGTGAAGATATTATAGACAGTCATTGGTCCATGAACCAATATTGAACCTCTGGGACAGGTGACTCTTCATTTGATCAGTACTCAAGTGACAAGCTGAATTCACCTTCTCAAATAAAGTCGTCAGGTAGCAGCCTCTCTCCATCTCATGGCTGTGCCATCCTCTGTGTTGCTTCATTTCCGGCGGACTCCATTTTCATGGTGGGCTTCATTTCTTCAGGCTAACATGAGCATAGCTTCAGGTCCAGGAGGAAGAATAGCCTTCTTCCCATTGCTCCTTGAAAAGTCCCAGGATCAGTTCTGATTGCATCGGTTGGGGTCGTGTACTCATTCCAACTAAACGATGCAGCCAACAGGAGAAGATATGCTATGTGGCCAGACCTGGGTCACATCCAAGGCTGGTTCCCCAAGAAAATAAGTGTGTTCTGTTACCCAAAGAAAGGAGAATGAGCTCCCTGAGACCAAAAGAGCAGATATCCACTACAATTTCCAATCCCCCTCCAGTTCTGAAATCCTGTGTGTGACTGGAGTAAGCTGACCTGAAGAAGTTTAGAGATCATAGTAGCTTATGTTATCCCTCACAGTCAGGTGCCATAATGCTGCAGAAGACCTTAAACAAGGATTCCGCCCAGTTTTTCAGTGGGATTTAAAACAAAGCATGGGAGAAGAATCGATTTGCTATGAAGCGCTTGGAAGATCAAAGGGAAAAGGAATAATTATCAAGTGGGCAATGTATTTCAAAGAAAATGTGTTATCTATAAAAAGACAGATGTAGATGCCAAATTCTTGGGCTTAAGCAGGCTTATTAGTTTCATGTGAGCTTTGTTTTGTTTTGTTTTTTTTCTTAGGAGCATGAAAACAAATGAGATAAATTTGGGATAGTTAAAAACTCATTTTCTCATCTATAGCCATGCCACCCTGAACATGCCCAATTCCATCTAAGCAGGGTCAGGTCTGGTTAGTACTTGGATGGGAGACCACCTAGGAAGACCAGGTGCTATAGGTGTTAAAAAAAAAAATAAAAAATAAATAAAAAACTCTGTTTCTCCATCTATCAATATTTTTCTGTTATTTGTATTATTCCATCTGTGAGAAGAGATTCAAAATAAATACATACAGCATTTAGTATTATCAAGGCCACACAATTATTTTCTCTCCTGAAATTTATTGCCCTCCTTCCTTCTTAACTCGGTGATTCTTAATATAATTAAATGTGCTCTGTCTTTATCCAAATTAGTGCAAACTTTTAGGCTTTCAATTCAAGTCCTGAAGAATTTAATATCTCTCCAAATCCTGTGAAAGACCTATGCCAACATTTTGGTTTCTTTGATTCTAATTATGACAGGATGCTATATATTTTCCTATTTCTAACAATCTAGCCTGATCTCATAAAATGTAACTGAGTATATATCTTCCAGAAATAACTAAACAATGAAAATTTTTCATACCTAGTGTTGTGTCCAGAATAACCAGACCCAACTTGAGTGCTCTTAACCAGGAGACAGTTTATTAGCCGGCGGCTGTCCTTGCAAAGGAGCAGCCACGAAATGCCAAGATACAAGGTTTTTAAGCCCCAAATCCCATTCCTCATTCTGTCTTAAACACAAAGGTCCATCTTTCTCCTATTCACTACCTGTCAACCCACTGGCCAGGTGTGCAAGCGGGAAGTACAGAAGCAGAAAGCTTGTGTCAGAATGTTATGTTCCTATGGGTGACCACCTATGTTCCCATGGGCGATGGCCAAATAGTAATTTTCAGCTTATATACAATTGATTATTTTTCATGCCACGCAAGCAAGCAGGGTTACACAGGCTAAAATTGGCAGTTAGCGTATGAGCTCATTGTTACAAGTTTCATGATTAACAGAGTGTGGTTAGGGGTTCCAGAAACTAGGCCTAAGTTATGGACTTCCTTTGTCCAGTTTCAGGTTTTAATTATTCTTTAACCCTTTCACATTTCAGCAGGCCATTACACCTAGTTCAGAAAAAAAACTGAAGTATTTCTCTTTATTCTCTGGGTTTTTTTTTCAGACTATTTTTCTTTTCATCTCTGCTATCATAACTCAGTCAAGAGCCCTTCAGTATAAATTTTCAACATAATAATAAATTTGTTTCTGTTTTTTCTGTCCATACTTTTCTCTCTCAGACAAACATGAAAGCCAGCTTTTGTCTTTATTGCTTCAAGGGTATCTCTGCCCTGAATCACCATGTGGCACTGTACTTTCATTTTTTCCCTCAAAAAGAAAAAAAAAAAAGCTATAATCCTACACATCTACTTGCTATTTCTAATATACCAAAGCATATGGAGCAACTTCTGTTTTGGAAATATTCAAAATTATTAAGATGATGATCAAATGTAAAGATAAAATTTGGAGTTTTTCCTAAAGAGATTTGACATTTTTAAAGCATTGTCAAATATCAAGGGATAGTCATTCATTCTTTTAACAAATATTTACTGATTCTCTCAACGTGCCATTCATTATGCAGCACTAAACCAAACATTAGATCCTGCCTTCACAGAGATTCTATTCAAGAGAAGGAAGGAGGAAACAAGCACATAAATGACCACAGCAAAATGTCATGTTGTGAGAAACAAACTGGGTAAAGAGGTAGAGAGTGACTGATGGCAGATACTTAAGGAAGTCCTCTCTGAGGACATAACATCTGAGCTGAGACTGAGAGAATGAGAAAAACACAACCACACTATGGAGCTGAATGGGGACAAACTTCCTGGCAGAGGGAACACATGTGCAAAAGCCTAGAGACTGGAAAGGGTTCAAAGTCAGGGACCAGTGTGCTAGAACATTATTTTTACTCATCTCCATGATCACCGTGAAACCAAATTGAGACGTTATTTTTTGTATCTAATGCACCATTTTAACTTCCTGAAAAGCAATTTACTCCTTAACTTTAATGATGACTTATTTTTCTTACGCAGCAAAGCAGTTCTAAATTCTCTGGGTCTGTCTTTAACATTAAAGAAGCTTTTGTGAGTAAAAGTTTTTAAAGCTTCGGCTACCACTCCAGTGCCTGGAAAGGGTTAATACATGTCCCAAAACACCCAGTTTACTGCCAAGAAATCCTCTATACCCTGTGACAATCTGGCTGGGTATTTCTTGCCATCTGGTATTTAAAACAAAACCCATTGTGTCGAACTGGCCAGTATTTTTTAAAACATAATACAACCAATCTAGATTTTAAACATATATATCCTTTTAACTAGGTTGTGCTAATCTTTGCCTTTTAGTGCCCTGGTTTGAATGACATTTCAAACTGTCTAACAAAATGTCATATAAAAAAGACTGAAGGATCAGGGCTTGATTGTCTCTTTTGAGCTCAGCAGGATCCTAGTGTCTATTCCATCTGCTTCCTGTAAGCTCTGGGTCAGTCAGGAATCAGCCAGTCTAATGAGGACAAAATGCTACCTGCTGCCCCAGCTCTGCTCCAGTTCTGTGGCAACCTAGAGAAGAGGCTTCCTGGGCCGGGAATGAGGTAATCTTTGAGAGGATGGACTTCGACATCAGGAAGATGAGCACAAATCCTAGGCTGCCACTCAGTGGCATGAAGACCTCAGTCCCCAGGTAACTTACCGGATCTCCACACGTTGACTTTTAGCAACTGGAGAAAGATAATAATCATTTATCTGATTTGCTGTGAGATGAAGTGCAAGAATGTGTATAAAGTGTATGGCACATACTAGGTGTTCAACAATAACAGGTATTATTTTTGTTAATTTCAATAATAAATTTCATTTTCAGGTGAGTACAGAAACACCTGCTAAGCAATTCTCCATCCTCATAGAGATATAGCAGATGTGGAGGGTACATAAGTCTACCAACCCACCAAGGTTATCTCATACCAGTTCAAACACTATATCTACCCTGCCCCCTTATCTAAGGCTAGGGACCTCGGGAGGACCATTGGTCTAGTGGCCCTCACTGATGAGGGAACCTCAAATTTAGACATGTTAGATTAATACCTTGCAAGGTGATTTCAACATGGCCTTCTTACTGCCCTGTGTCTTCTCTCCAAATGTTTCCTGAATTTCCAGGTAGGAGAAAATAGCAGCTGGTAGCAACTTCCCTTCACTCACTCATTCTAAGATACCTCTGTTAAAACCTTGTCTCCTGGATATTTGGTGATCTCAAAGTTTGAAAGAAATAAAAAATAGTTGCTTCTCCCACAATAAAAAGGTCTAGAATGTTCTCTCCTACATAGAGTGGAAAACACTTGAAACTTACAAACGATTTTATATACCCATCACTTGATGGAGGAATTTGCTATTTGTAACAGCAAAAACCAACTAGCTTGTAAAAACTCGATTTCTTTAAATCAAAATAAGCTCTGTTAAAATGCCAGATTTCCTATAAAGAAAAAGTGCAGGACTTGAAATATTAAAGCAAGGACCTAGAGAAAATTCCCAGACAATTTGAAGATCCCTCTATTTGGTTTTGGCACCTCCCCGAACCACTGATAATGAGCCTCTGAAGGCTGGGATCCCAGCAGTGGCCCCAGGGGGCTCTGCCTATGGATCTGGCCACCTCTATCTGGAACATCAACAGGAAGCCTAGAGTCAGTGGCTATCTTCCAATCATGTGATCTCTTGTTGGCCTGTGTCCCAAGGCTTCAGCCCCATTTTAGTGATGGGTTATCTAGAAAGCCCTCCCCAGGAGAACCTCTCAAGGAAGTGGTCCTAGGCCACTGGAAACACTTGAGTTTATGGCAATAGCAATGGCAAAGAGTCCATTCCCACAGCTGTCAGAGTTTCTGCCTCCTTCTGACCTTACCTTCTGCCACTCTGCTCCCTGCTCAGCCTTCCTGGCCTTCTTTCAATTTTTCTCACACAAACCGTTCTTCCTTGCCTTAAGTCTGAGAACATGCTGTTTTGTTTTGTTTTTTCTAATTGGAATCTTTCCCCAGAACCAGCCACATATTTGCAGCACCCAGTGCAAATTTAAAATGCAGACATTCTTGTTCAAAACTTGTTAAGAATTTAAAGATGGAGACAGCAGAACTTTACACCAAGCTCAGGAACCTTTTAAGCCCAGGGCGCTGAGCAAATAAATGCATAGGTCTTACACCCACAAAAGCTGGCCCTGCTTTTTCTTCTGTTCTTCATATGTCCAGCTCATCATTATTGAGGTAATCATTTCTAGTTGTTCTTTTAGCTGCTTTTTAATTCTCTTTATAAAATTTATCACAATTTTAAATATAATTATTAGCTTATGGGGGTGAGGGGTCTATCTCCCCATTCAACTCCATTTTAGAGTATAAGCCCGTAAGGACAGAGGCTATGCCTCATCTTAGCCATGGTTGGTTCCCTACTACTTAGAAATGTGTCTGACATATGTAGACACGTAATAAATATATGTTGCATGGAGGGATTAATTTATGCTTCTCTGCTTTCAGCTTGAAGTCATTTTTAATACTGAAATCTTCAGTGCATGAAAGAGTAATCAGTGCTTGGTTTGAGTCAGTGTAATGGCATTCTCTCATCATCTGAGAAACTGCCTCTTGTTGCCCAGATATGGCTTGCTTTCTAGAATCATTTCATTCCTTTTATGATTTCTGTTCTATCCAAACTTTCATATTTTTCTCATATAATGGAAATGTAGTCACTCTGTGAGGTACATTTAGAAAAGAAGGAGATGGGTATCATGATGTCTCTGTGGGAAAAGTGAATGAGGAATTATTCTGACACCAATAATGTGTAGCGTATTGCCATACAATCCCAGTACTAACCACCCAAAGTTAGCAGAGACCCCACAGGTGAAAGAGTACCGTCCCCAACAGGACTGCCCCCTCTTCAGTCACCAGCCATAGTTGGAGGCCCCAAACCAGCCACATTTCTGACTAACCAGCTACACACTTGCATTCTCTGAGATGAGCAGGACAGGCCTCCCAAGCAGGTTTGAAACATCTTAAGAGAGCAAAGAAAGGAGACTGGCCTGGGTTTTTATTGTGTTTGGGGGTAGGGACAGGATTAGGGCTTACATGCTTGGGAAAGGGCTCATGTGATTTGAATCTCCCATAAGTGCCAAATGAGAGAACACCAGGCTTTCTTATCAGCTTGTCCAGATGTGAGGTACAGTGGGAAGAAGGCAAGGTGAGGCTTAAAAGCTGTCAGCAATCAAAAACATCAGGATAAAAAAAGATTGGATAAAGAAGTTGTGGTACACATATACAGTGGAATGTTACTCAGCCATAAAAAATAAAAAATGAAATTTTACCATTTGCAATGACATAAATGGACCTAGAGGGTATTATGTTAAGTGAAATAAGTCAGACAGAGAAAGACCAATACCGCATGATTTCACTTATATGTGGAATCTAAAGAACAAAATAAATGAACAAACAAAACGAAAACAGACTTATAGATACAGAGAACAAACTGCTGATTGCCAGGGGCTTAGGGAGGCTGGGTGAAAAAGGTGAAGGGATTAAGAAGTACAAATTAGTAGTTACAAAATAGTCATAAAGATGTGAAGTACAGCATAGGGAATATAGTCAATAATATTATAGTAACTATGTATAGTGCCAAGTAATTACTAGATTAATCAGAGGGATCACTTCATAAGTTTCATAAATGTCTAATCACTATGCTGGACATCTGAAACTAATATAAAATAATATTGAATGTCAACTCTAATTGAAAAATTAAAATTAAAAAATATATGGAGTCAGAGCCCTCATTACACAAATTAATGTAGACAGAATGTACCATGATCGCCCATGTACTCATTACATAGCTTCAAAATTTATCATGTAATTTTTTATTTCTTCTAAAGTTCTTCCTCTTCCCCACCCCCACCAGATTATTTTGAGGTAAATCCTAAACAGCAGACTAATTTGTTTATAAATTTTTCTAAAATAGACTTTCCTTTTAAAATATGACTACAATTCCATAAGACCAAAAACAATTTAACAATAATTTCTTAATATTATAATTCATTCTGTATTCATATTTCCACGTTTAGCCTATAAGTATTCATTTTTTAAGTTTCTTTTGCTAGAATCTGGATCCAAAAAACATATAGTTAGTTAATATGACTTCCATGTCTCTAATAATTTACAGGTTCCTAATAGATCTAATTATATTTTCCTTGCAGTTTTATTGCTGAAGAAACCAAGTCGTTTGTCTTATGGAGATTCCCACAATCTGACGTATTTCATCCATGGTGCTGTGTACTTCACTAGGAGGCACGTGATGCCTGGCTGCCTTTTCTCATGGGATGTTAGGAACAAATGATAGGTGATTCGTAGATCTATTCATTCATTGTGCAATGATGATTTCCTAATTCCGTCATTCCTTCTTGATTAGCGAAAATACTTTTATAAGGAGGAACTTCTCTTTATCAACCACTTGGTTACTCTGAGGCATAGTTTTTAGAAGAAAATTGCAATAAATGCTTGATCCTTTTCCTGTATCTATCATTATTGTTAATGAGTTGGTGCCCTTGTGTCCTCGAAAGTCAATCTCTGAGTTTAGTACAGGTTTTTTTATAAGTACAGTTTTAAACTCATGGATTTAAATATATTTAATTTTATTATTCTTATTATCAGATTTTCCAACCTTAAACCAGTGAAAATCAGTTCATCTTGGGTCTTGAGTTCATTTGGCATGATCCTGGTAGTCCTGAAGAGCATTCTTCTCATTTGTTGTGCCAAGGCTAGTCTTGAATGTTTCCTTGAACCAGACATCTCTCCAAAATGCCTTTGTTCTTTTAATAGAAAATGGTACTTAGAGATCACAATCTGAAAGCAAAAATATTCATTGCTATTGGGTTGGTTGTAGAACTGTTTTATGGCAGGGGATTTTTTTATTATTTTCATTCTTATTTCAGATTGATCTGTTAAATTCTAACTCCTACTTTTATTAATTTCAGTTTTACAGTATTTTAATGTCCTGTCAATGGTTACTAGAGGTTATAACATTATCCTCAACTTATCAAAGTCTAACATAAAAAAGCATTTTATCTTCTTCCAGATAATGCAAGGACCTTAGAACAATTTGATCCCATTCACCTCCTTTCTCAATTCATGTCCTTTTGTTGTCTTACATAATTTAAAAGAACATGTATTTTACTTATATTTTTATTATTGTTTCACATTGTCGATGCTTATTTAGACTTAACCTCTTTCGTGCTCATATTTCTTTCTGCATCTCTAAACTTTCATCTGGGATCTTTTTCTACCTGAATAACACTACTATTTCCTTCACTGACAATCTTCTGATGATGAATTGTCAGTTTTTTATTTGTCTAAAAAAGTTTTTATTTCATCTGCATTTTCTCTAGGTTTGAAATTTATTTTCTTTTGGTAATTTGCAAAATACTATCCACTGTATTCTGGAGTCTCTTGTTTTTCTAATTTTTGTCTTTTTACTCTGGCTATTATCTAAAATATTTTTATCTTCATCATTTCTTCTCAGCAGTTTTACCATGATACCTCTAGGTGTGATTTTCTTTGTATTTAAATTATTTGAGGTGTAATGCTTCTCAAATCTATGGCTCGATGTCATTTACCAGTTCTGGAAAAATCTTCAGCCATTATCTCTTCAAATATTCTTCTGTCTCACTCTTTTTCTCCTTCTTCTGGAACTTCAACAGAAGATATATTGCTTTTTTATATCTTATGTATGCCTTTCACTCTTTTCAGTATTTCTAACATTTTGTTTATTTGTGCTTCATCATGGATATTTTCTTCTGACCTACCACTCTGATCATTAATTCTTCCTTCAGTGGTATCTGATCTTCTGTTAACTCCGACCTTTAAGCCATTAATTTTAGGTACTGTATTTCTCATTTATTTTTATTTTTAGTTCTTTTCAAAAGTTCTTGATGTTGTCTTTTACTTGCTTAATCAAATTCTATGTAGTTTTGAATTCTATTATCTAGATCCTCTTTGGATCTGTTTAGGTTTGTCATTTTCATAATATTGTCTAGTTTCTTCATATGCCTTTTTTTTTGAGTGCTGGATATTATAAATTAAAAATAATAGATGTAACTTGAGCCTTATGATGTCATTATCTTTCTACAAAGAGAATTTACCTTTACTTTTGGGAGGTCCCATGAACACTGAAATTCTAGATTTGCTTGATACAATATGAGACTGAAATAATTTGAAGTTGGGCTTCAGTACCTGAGAGTACTGGCCTAATTTTTACATACCCTTACCTGGGCGGTGGATGGATCTATGGGGTCCCAACCCAATTCCTATGGGTTCATTAGGGACTTCCTTCCTTCCATTTCTTCCCTCTAGCCACATGAGTCTGTTGAACTATCTGTTCAGCTTGTCAGGTTCTCAACCAACTTTTCTCGATTTTGCTGGCATCCCTGCTGGAAAAGCAGCCCAAAATTCTGAGCTCATCTCTCTAGGTTTACCTATCCTGGATCTTAGTCCTGTAATTCTTTGCAGCCTTGGTAGCTCTCTGATGCCTTCAAAAAGATTATTTTCATATTTTGTCTAACCACTTTTGTTGTTCTTAATGGGAACGTTAGTCCAAATTACCCATTCTGCCTTTATTAGAAGCCAAAGGCTTCTAATATGCTTTTAGATCACAGGCATAGTTAGGGTAAAAGTTAACTAAAGCTATTCTCTCTGTGAACTAAAATACTATTCAAAAGTTTTAAATCTGAAAAACTAGTAGTACATGAAATGATTTTAGGTAACAAACTTTTTTATTTTGATAGTTATGTATTGATTTTTATAATTACCTTTTCTTTACGGGAAGTTAAAAAATGAGTTGATTTAAAGAAAAACATTAATGAGGTAAAAGATAGTGCTTTAATGTGGTAAAAACTATTGACATTTTTCACAAATAACTGCAATTTGAAAAACTGATCATGAGCAATTAGAGAAGTGGGAGAGAGATTCCTCTCCTGATTTTATTGGAAACATAAATTAATTATTCATCTTGTGTCCTAACTTTAAGCTAGCTTGCATACTCAAACTACCTTGAATAAGCATATCTGCCAGTCATAGGTTCACTTCTCCAAGACATATAGTGAATATTTTTCATAGGAAATGTATACTTTAGGAATAGCAATTTATTTAAATATGTTAATTCATAGAGATGTGTCTTACAAGGATAAGTGTGACTGATTCTTTCTTGAAAAGATAAATATCACTGATCTATCCTAAGATGTCTACTAAAATGATGCAAACTGTTTCAAATGATCCTCCTTCCCAAGGGAAGACATGAGCAAAGATGGGCAAAGACTGGAGAGAACAAACTACAGGGGCTTTAGAAATGTTTTCTATTAATTTTATTTGGAAGGATCCCAGTTCCCTTCTTTTAATTGCACTTTGAGTTCTCTCTCCAACTTTCGGACTGCACAAACTTTGCTTGATTAATGTGATTATATATATATAATATATGTAAATATATATTATATATATATTAAATATAAATATATATATTTACATTTATTGTATATATAATATACACATAGGCACACATCCATACATACACATATTTATATATACACACATATATATATTGTTTTTGTGATCCAGTGTCTCTCTAGGAAAATCACCTTTCTCTCATCCTTCATGTGCTCCTAGTTGGGCTATCAATCATTGTGCCCTGCTGCTCCTGGTAGGTTGGGCACAGACTAGGTGTGTTAGTTTCCCATTGCCGCTACAACAAACTACCACAAACTTAGTGACTCAAACAATACAATTGTTTTCTCCAGCAGCCCCTGGAGGTGAGAAATACTAAAATCAAGATGCCACAAGGCTGTATTTCTTCTGAAGACTGCAGGGGAGAATCCACTCCCTTGCTTTTTCTAGCTTCTAGAGGTTATCTGGACTCGAAAATATATCTCCATCTTCAAAGCAAAGAGCGTAGCCTCTTCCAATCTTGCTCTCTCTCTGACCTTGGCTTTCATCATCATTATCGCCTTCTCTGTGACTCTGACCCTCCTGCCTCTCTCTGATAAAGAAACTTGTGGCTATTTTGGACTTGCCAAAATAAACCAGGGTAATCTCCTCATTTCAAAATCCTTAATCACATCTGAAAAATCCCTTTTACTTTTTATGATAACATATTCATGGACTGCAGGGATTCAATCTACCATACTGGGTCAGTCTGAGTACCAGTAGCCCTGACCACGGAGATTTTTCAAGAATGAGAGTATAGCCCCATCAAGAGATAACCAGAGAATTTTCTAAAGTTGATATACAGATGTTGAGAAATTTAATCTCTTTCTATCAGTGTTGTTTATCTAAGACACTGTGAATGGCCATCTTGCCCGACACAGAAAGAGACAGAAGCAAACTCAAGTCAGTTTGGAACAATCAGAAGCAAGGAATGGATAGATGTGTGGAAGAGAATTAAAAGACCACACTCCTAGAGATATCCTTAAAGGTCTCTAATCTGGTAGATTCTGAAATAGTGTTTCCATCTATAAACATCTCAGTACTATAGTTCAATTCATTCTCCTTTTGATTTGAATTGAGTTTTTTTCCAACTAATGAAACTGTTTATCTGTTAACTGATCTCTAATCTCTAAATCAGATGCCAGGTTATTATATTTCCCTGGCTTAAATGATTCAAACCATCAATAGGAAAGGACTTGTTTTGTACTCATGCATTTTGTGATCAGAATTTCTGCTTCCTTTCTCTACATGAGAAAAAAAGGAAAAGAAAAAGCTACATGTGTTATCTTCCAATGAGAATATAACAGCATCTTTCCTCCTTATGCCAAAGTTCTCTTCAGGGACTGACTTCTTTTTCAATCACCTTTGTGTTTTTAGCCTTCCCCCACCCCCCTAGAATGACTCATTTAATTATCTAGTAACATTGATTTCTGCAAACTGACTTGAGATACCAGCTACAAGGAGCCTTGGTGATCTCCTAAAAATATTGTATTCTTTGTAGAAAACAAAACTTGGAACAAAATGTAAACATGGATTTTTAAAAAAGATATCTATATTGTTTTCATAATAAGATGTAACATTTTTTCTTCCATTTAGAAATTTTCTTCACAGAATAGCTTACTCTATAGGTCAGTTATCAACTACATAGGTCTATGAAGTTCTCCCCACCCAACACACACACACACACACTCATGCATGCACACATACCTACACAACTTTAAATTGTCAGCATTTTATATTCTTAGTTATGTTTCTAATTCAGGATTACTTTCCACTTGTGATTTCTCAGGGTTATTGTGTAATAAGCCCCATATATCTACTTCGGACTTTTAAAACAACATGGAACTGCCAGGCGGTCCAGTTCTGGCTTTCTGTGATGACCCTGGGAACCACTAGCCAAAACAACCATTAGTCACTGCTACCAGTGATTTTGGCTGTATTCCCAGCACGTTTGCTGTTAGTTGACAACATTTGTATCTGACTTCTGCTAAAATTAACTTTACTTGGAATATAGTCTTTCTGTTTCATCAGCATAATTACTGGTCCTAGAGTACCTTTCCAAAGCTGTTGTTTATAATGATTCATGTGGCAGAAAATATACAACTTGGTTCTTGAGAGCCAAGCAATGACAATTCAATCCTGTGGCAGAGGACATGCAAAAAGAAACAGAATAAAAATCCAATGGTATAGATTTCTTCCTCTTTTAAGTGAATTATTTTTTAATAAAGGAAACACATATACACAAAAAGACACACAAACGAATACAAGCCTGCACTTTAAAAATTTCTTATTCTAAAAATCGCTGAACAAGTATTTGGTAGCTTGTCTCAGCCAGGTTAATTACAAAATGGGTAAAGCATATGCAAGATCAAAATGAAGGACAACTTTAGATATTATTTCGGGAGTAATGACAAGGCCCTGGTGCTTCTCCAAATGCTTTCTCCATCCTGGTAAACTGAAATGTCACCATTAATGCTTCGTTCCTTTTGTTCAAGGATTAGATGTGGTTAAATTGCTAATGCCCCCAGAGAAGGTTAACACTCAAACTTGACCTTCCTCTGTATGGAGGATGGATGAGTTCTTCCCATCATCAAGTTTAGCTTACAGGAGCAGTTCTCAACCCTGCCTGCAAATTCAAATCACCTAGGAAGCTTCTACAAAACACAACTGAAAGGGCTCTACTTTACAATTGAGTCAGAAGCTCTGGTTTGGGGCCTGGGCACCAGTATTTTTTTAAGTTAAAGTAGCCCATGTGACTTCTAATATGGGGCTATTTGATTATGAGGCTAGAGGGCTTATGTACGAAGAAGAAATGAAGAATGGGTCAGGCATATAGTATGAGGGTAGAATGTGTGCACAGTAAAAACTCAACCCAAGAAGAAAGGTATAAAAGAGGTTGAGACCTGACAAGGCTGTATATGTATGAAGGAGATCTCTTTCATACTCAAAATGAGCACTCCACCCCAAACCTGTGTACATGCCCTCTAGGTCTCTCCGACTGGTGAGTCCTCTTCTTTTTGGCAGGGAGCAAAGATGTCACCCAGCCTTGCCATTTAGAGTAGTGCATCCCTCTGAAACAGTGACTGGTTTGGGGTAGACCAAATTGGTCAATCAGAACCAATAACCTTCAGATCCAGAACTTTAGAATAGAAGCTCTCTTTCCACTGGGATTGCTAAACGGGTAAGATGAAAATCTAGAGCTGCTAGTGGCCATCTGACCATACTGAGGAGAGGGGCTGCCTGAGAATGAAGCCAACAGAGGAAGCAGAACCAGGACTGAGAGAGCCACTCCTAATGGCATCCTGTGACCACTGGAGCTTGCCTAGCACATCACCTAGACTGAACAGTGCTCAGAGATAATCAATTCTTTTCCCAGAGTCATTTTTGAGCTGAATTATCTCTAAATGACAAAAAAAAAAAAAAAATTCTGAATAATAGACAAGTGGTGAGGCCAAAATGAGTCAATGAAATCCCCTGGGTTTCGGGGTCAGATCTGTTAATTCTCCTACTCTTGGGGTAGACTTGATTAAATTAATGGGGATAGAAATTACTATCAGCTCTAAAAAAAGAAATTGAGATTCTCATAGGGTTTCAGAGTTAATATTTTAGACTCCTGACTTTAGTTGTAAATAAATATCACAAAGAAGAGTTACATCTTTAACTATGTTCCTAATTTTAAGAAAATCTACACAATCCTTTTTTTTGCTAATCGAGTTAATTGAGCTAGATTAATGCTACCGCCAGTTAATTATCACCAACATTCAACCTCTTATGATGGATCAATCTCCCATGAAAAACATAATTTACAACTTTAGGTGAAAAGACATAGCTTTCTGCAATAAACATTCCAATAAATTAGGTTTCTTTATATATAATAGTCTAGTTTGGAATTTACAAGTCAACAATCCTTGAAACTACTTAAATCAGCATCTCAATATTTTCAGAAAGTTGAATGCCCTTCAAAGCAAACAGAGAGAAATATTTAATTTTATGATGAAAAGATATAAAATAAGTTTACATTTAACTAAAAGTTTATAGTAAATATTCCAAAAATATTTCTCTGTCACCTTATCCATCTAAGATGTAATGACTAATTTAAGCCTTGTCTTCTTAAATCTCATGTTTCAAGATATTTCCCATTTTTCCTGGTTCTTTATAAACAATTTCTAGTTGGAACTGAAAATCCATCAAATTCAGTTATACTTTTTTAACCAAAATTGATTTATATGGAATAGACTTACAATTTTCTGATTTTACAGATCTGTACTCAAAATGCCCCAATCTTGTGTTTTCTATGCAAAGCAAGTAAGATGTAAGATGAGGTTTTAGAGATAAGATCCCACAAGCATAGAGGAATGAGCTTAGGACCAAAACAGAAGAGTCAATAAAAATCCCAGGCGCAAGGCTAAACCATGACATGTTAGTACCCCAGGTCAAACTAATCATCTGCCCCAACTCTTCTAATTGATACTCCTTAAATTTGTTGCAAATTTAGTGACTAGTGAATTGCCTTAAATTTGTTGCAAATTTAGTGACCGGTGAACTGCCAACAAGTGTTTTTTGTTTATCAGTTGCTTGGTTCGAAGTTGTGATTGTTGTTTTAATTTCCATTTGAGGGCATGGCTTTATTTAGCAGGAGTGAGACCAACTAATGTTTTGGTCATTGTGTAAGATGTCTCATATGGAAACCTGGTGCCATAATTCTGACTCATTCCAACTATACCTTAACATATGTGACCTGACTGACCCTCTTTCATTCTATCTTTGGCCTGTCATCCCTGATTTGGAGCAGGCCATTGCTTAGATTGAATCCTAGTACTGGGGTAGCTACTGTCCTCAGGTGGCGACTTACCTCAGAAGGATGTTTTCTCTGGGATTTCGCTCCCTGAGGTAAGTGTACTCTGCCACTGACTCAAAGGGGGCTCACAGAGTTCTGCCTCAAGGTCACTTTCGTTCCCTCTCATCCTGACATGTGCCTTTTATCCTATCTCATAGATTCAATCGGACCACAACAGGTAGTCAGCTCATCTCTCACTCTGAATATTTCCTAATTTGGAGTCAGACACCAGTCTGCTTTTTCCTCCCAACTTAAGGGGACACATATCAAGTTCTCCAAGTGACCTCATTGAAGCCGGGAAGCCCCTTCCTCTTGATTTCACCTGCAGGAGAAGTACGCATGTACGTACGTACACACACACACACACTTTTCCCTTTAGGGATAGGTCTCCAAGGAAATCCTCCTTACAAATTCTCCTTGATCCCCCAAAATTGATCCCTTTTTATTCTTGAGGTGGTTGAAATGTGTTAGAATCATTTTACTGATTTTTGAATATTAACTTGGAAATTTCTAGAGGATGCTCAGTCCTACAACTCTTAATTTTATTTGATATCTCTCACTGGAGGGTTTTGCTAAAACTTTCATTTTAATTTTCTATTCCCAGCAAGGACTAATATAGCTATAGGAGCAATAAAACCCCATAAAGGCATCCAGATAAAAAGTTAAAAGATTCTTTACCAATAACTTTTAGAACAAGAACACTTCATCACGTCTCACCTGGAAAACTATCAGATCCTGACCACCTTGTGCTCTGTTTCTCATCCTTGAGTCTACATGCCTCTTGGAGGAAAGCTTGACAAATAGCATTGCTTTGACTCATTCTAAAGACATAAGCACCTTGGCTGTCTGAAGGAGCTCCCTCCTTGATCCACCTGTAAAGATGTCAGATTCCCTCCCCACAGAGTGCTCCACATACCACAGACTGAGAGGGCATGCAGGTTCAGCTCAGGAGGATTTCCAGAGTCAAAACCACTATATAAATAAGTACAAGTCACTTTTCCGCTCTGGGGGTTGATAACTTGAGTCTATGCATTTTTATGTTTGTGTCTCCTAAGTAACAGGACAGATAATTCCATGTTGACATTAGACAAGGCATGGGATCTTCTAAACACTTATAGGGGAAGTATATTCTTTATTTTGGAATTGAAATTGTAAAAATAATCATTTTTTAAATAATCAGTACTGACCAAGATAAAGAACAGCATTTTAAAAGTCACTTGAATCCCACCATCTAAACTATCCATCACTAGGAACAGGTAAACAACAAATACTTTTCTATACATAATATACAAATATAAAGATAGATACTTTAAATAGCTAGATAAATGGAGAGAAATATTTTCTTTTAAAAACAAGAATAAAATCTAGGTAGCATCAAATACCTCCAAGCATCTTTCTAAGTACTAAGTACTTTACACACCATTTTATTTGTAGAAATATTGGGGTTCTGTTTTGTCTCTAAGGAGAGAACAAAACAAAACGAGAATCCTCTTTAGAGATTACAGGGAAGAAGTCAGGTGAGAAATCCATAGTGGATTCCTGAAATATCTGCAAGAGCACTGGCAGACACTGTAGCAAACAGACTGTGAGAAACTGCATGCTAATAGTGCCTGGACACTGGAGGAGGTCAGTTGGTGTGTTTGTATGAACAGGAAAAAAGTATGAAGGTTTTTGATCTTTCATACTTTGCCTACTTTTGAGAGTGGTCTTGTTTTATTGACCATTTTACTTATATTAAAGATAAAATTTTGTCTGTGAATATCCATGGCTCTATTTTGAACAGAAAACATTAGCCAGATGCTCTATTAGGCTCTAGAGATACAGAAATGAATACAAGACCAGCTGTGTGCTCAAGATATTTCCAGCTCCATGGAGGAAGATGTACTGCACTGAACAATGACAGTAAGAAATCGTAAGTTAAATTCACTTACAGAGACTATTAAAACAAAAGAGAAAAAGAAGTAGCTTAGCTGTGGCATTTTAGGCAGACAGAGCGGTGTGTGCAAAGGATATGGGAAGTGACAATACATGATTTATTTCTGGAATGGGAATAGCTCTACGGGCATCCTGTCTGATTTTGACGACTCTGATGTCCACCCCTATAGACTACCACCAATTTCCTAAGTTGGGTAACAAGAAAGGGGAAATGTCTGTGAGGGTTTACCCAGGTACCAATCAAGTAACTGTGACATCCTAAAACCATCCTGATTAAATGTGCGCCACAAGAAAAGCCATCTTACTGTCTAATTCATCAGTCAATGAAGCTGTGTGCCTGCCATGTGCAGCAGACTCTATCAACTGAAATGATACATTTTCTCTTCCCTGTCCCACCCTCTAGACCCAAGCCTCTCATTATTCTCTTCATTTGTTCCAGCTTAGAGCATCCAGAGGAATAATGTTTTCAAATAAGCTTATTTTAAAATAAAAAAAGGGCTTTGAAGATATCCTTGAGTCATCTTCAGAACATTTTTCAAAGTATTTTAGAGAGAGAGAAAAAAAAGAGAGAGATCTAAAACATAGATATTGAAATATCCTCTCCTAACCAGAATATTTTCTTTAGGGAAGTTTCTTCCAGACCACCAGCAGTGGCTGGAACTTGTAAGAAACATAATTTCTCCAGTCCCATCCCAGCCCCACTGAATTAGAAACTCTTGGTTGGGGGCCAGCAGTCTGAATTCTAACAAATCTCCAGGCAATTCTGACGCAGGCTCAAGTTTGAGAGCCATTTTCCTAGAGTGGTAAGTATGGGCCTGGAAAAGCCTGCAAACTCACAGATACTCTTATACAAGACTTCCATTTGTGTTACCAAAATGTTCGTCATTTTTGTATTCCATAAATGTATTCCTTGGGATCAATGCACAAGCCCCTTATAGTGGCCATAACTTACTTGAGGGAGTCACAGTCACAGATTCACCAGAGAAGTACCTCAGGAGTCATCTGTCTCCCCTAACCCTCTTTTATTGATGAGAAGACTGAGGCCCAGAGAGGCCAGGGAACTTGTCCAAGGTCACAGCTGATCAGCAGAGTCAGGTCTAGTCTCCAGACATCTTGACACGAAATTCAAGGTCTGTACCACAAATATTAACATAATTGCATAAGTAAATTTAGTTCCTCTAGCAAACACCAGGGATTCAAAGAAATGGACCGTAGTGAAAAATACTTGTTTCATTTCTTAAGTTTTTTTTCTTATTAGGAAAGTAATGCATGTTCATTATAAGAAATTTGGAATTAATGCATAAAGAAGACACAAATCAACTATAATTATAATGAGATAAGTGCTTTAACATTTTAGTATGTGTGTGTATGTGTAAATATGTTTAGAGAGAGAGTACTTGTGTAGAATATATATGTGTGTATAGAATTCATATATATAGATTATATAATACATGATTTGTTTTTTTCACTTAATATTTCTTTAGTAAACAAAATTACCATTTTAATGACTGATTTGTATTTCATCGAACTCTATTTTTAATATTTTATTACTGTTTCATATTTAAGTTGTTTTCAATGTTTTTCTCTTATAAATAGGAAAGAGGGTAAGATTTGCAGTTTCAGTAAGATATAAGAAAGGTGCATTATATTAGCAAGCCAGCATGGAGTACCAAAGAAGGGACCCTTGGTATCTGGAGAACTGAAAGACTGAACCCCTATGTAGATACTAAGATTGGAAGGAGGAATTTCCAAGGAAAACTGACCATTTACAAATTTTCTTGGGCATGGTCCTGTGTGTGAATATGGCAATGCTAGAAAGAGCACGTAGGTTCATCCAAGGCCAATATATCTCCCCACCTCCCTATGTCTCCTAACTCTTAGAGAGAAACTGCTTTTCTAAAATACTTCAGTCAAGTAATAACAAGCCTCTTCAGTGTTTCATTTATCTCGGAAAGGATAACTCAATCAAAACAAATTTTCAAAAGAATTCTTGAACGATAATACACCTTTTTTTCTAAGTATTCTTAACCAATGCCTGTCGTATCCTCTCATCCGAATAAAGCCCCCTCTTTTTCTTTTTTACGCAGTGCAAAAAAAATGTCCTCAAATAATGATGACCTGTGTGTATCATATAAAAATGAGAGTATATTGTTTCTGATATAAAAGGCTACGTTTAGGCTGCTCAGCTAAAAACATTCTCTAGTTATAAAATATTTATAAAGTAATTTTCCCATGTTTTGCCTTTCCAACAGGTAGTGCTTGGGAAGGAACTACATTTGTATTTTACTAATTCAACCATTTACCTAAATAGCAATCTTTTTTCTAATGGGCTCTTACTCAACATGATAATATTTATTTTTAATTCCATCTAAATTTTAGAAAGAATTTTAATACCTGTTTCAAGTAATAGTTTTTTTAATATTGAAATATTATTCTGGTCTTCAAATGACTTTAATTTTCTAATTTTCTTTTCTCTTGTCTTGTTTACAGCATATCTAAAAGACTGATCTCTTTAGATTTTGGGTTCTAAATATCTATTCACAGAGAAGATTCACAAAGATTCAATCATGCAGAGCACCAATGAAATACGACAATACTTCTTTTCTGAAAGTCCAGGTATTCCAATGTCAAACTTGAGTTTTAGTAGAGGGACCACTCTCTTGAGCAGTTGGTGCTGATGCTGGTCCTATACCTCTGGCCGAGGGAGGTGGTTCCATTGTGGAAGTCCATCGATGAAGAGGGCATTGACCTATAAAAGAATTTCCTTTCTGAGCTTTTCACTGGGATTATTCTTAGGAACAAACTTTCTAAGGCAGTATTTCTGAAAGTATGTTCTAAGGCCCACTATTTCCCTGGAATGATAATAATTTTTTATCAATGTAAAATAAAATAAATTTAGGTGGTTATAAACTTTTGAAAACAAAGCAAAACAGTTCAACATGCTAAAGTACATGCTAAAGAGGGAGCTAAAGGAAACAGTATTTTCTAAACTTATTTGATTATGAACTCTTATTTCAAGGAAAAACTATTAAATGTGACAATGAAGAATTTGAAGTCACCGAGGCAGCTTCAAATATAAATTGTACCTTCTTCTATGTCCTGCTCGACTCCCAGTTACCCCTGCTCCACTATTACCTGTACCACTCTTACTGATGATTCTCTAGATTCTTTTACCCTTAACTGTGTATCCTTCCTGTATTTACATCCACAGGTGCTCGCCCCGTGTTGGAAAGCCTTTTCGTTAGTAAACAAGTGCAATTGTTTTTTTCTGATTCCTATAAAAGGACAGGCAGCTGTTCCTAATATGTTCTATGGCATTAGTGCATCTCCTTATATATTTTCCCCAGGTGTCCTTCCCATGTGCACACATATTTTGAGTTGAAATCGAATTTTTTCTGATTTGATTGTATCTTCCATATTTATTTTCAAATAGTGATGGCTTCTTCCAACAGGAACTACAAAATGTGCTTTGCTTCCTGTCAGGAGAAAGAGTGAAGTTGACTGAACAGCCAGCTTTTTGCCATAGCAGAGGTGAGGGTAGGAGAAACCTACTTTATAGCCAGACTCTACTCTCCCCCTTACAACTCATATTTCTAATTCCTATATCTCTGTCCCCTGAACCGGAATGCAGACCTGCTGGCTCCCTGATAACTAAGTGCGGTATGAAACCTCAATAGTAACAGCTTTGTCCTTCTTCTCTGGACCAAGCGATCCTGGAATCCAAAATAAAATGGGAGAAAAGAAAATCTCATATGTGAACCACACTTTTCCAATTTACTCCCATTGCTTCTCCTTTGATCTGCCCTGGCTAGTAATCCTGCATCCAAGGGAGCACCGCTTCCTGCAAGGTCCCTAACCACCAGCCCTGCATCAAATCACAGGACTCTAGGGTGACCAACCACTGAGGGGTTTCCCGAGACTTGGGACTTTCAGTATAAAAGCAGGGAAAGTCCTAGACAAACTGCGATTGGTCACTCCCTTCCCAAACCATCTTTGACAGTGGTCTTTCCTAGTAAAAGTTCAAAGTTAGGGTAGCAGAACATTTTTACAAGATTCCTGTCTCCAAGGATCCAGTAACCAACTGGAGTTAGGCCAAGACCACGGCTCAGTGGGGAATCTGGCTCCTTCCCCACCACCCCTTCAGCACCTCTGCACTCCTCCCTGAAGCCTCCTCTTTTCATCTCTGTCTTTCAAGTCTTGGTCACAGAATGTCCCAACTTAGTTTATCGTTTCTTTATCATGTCTTATTAACATGTCATTTTAATTAGGAGAGTCAGCTAAAGGTTTTATCTGCCTAGAATCTGCAGAGTCAGTACAGTCAGATGTCCCCTGGGGTTGTCTGGCACATCTATCTCCTTTCAGCAACACGGATGGTCTTTCTAGCTAGCTAGGTGTTATTTGTGACCAATGGGGCCAATAAACCCTCCTGGTCTGGTACAGTTCCTTCTAGAACTGTATGGCTGACTCACAGTTTCCTAAATCCATCTTTTCACATTTACAGAGAGAGAAATACATATCTATGTTCTATTGACATATGCATACCAAATAGAGAACACTGAATGCACATGTGCGTCAACTTCTCCCTGTTTATTTCTCTTATAGCAAGTCTCTCGGACTACAAGCAGTAAAGAGACATACTGCAAGAGCATGATTGCAATGTGACAAGTCACAGTTCTTCAGTAAACAAAAGAATCTTAAAGGTTACTTAAAGTTGCTGCAGTGAAAATAGATCTGGGCTCAGATTCCCAGAAAAGAGCTCCTCCTGTTTGGAGGTGAAAATGTCAAAAAGATAAGAAAAATGGGAGATATAAATAAATAAATAAATAAATAAATTAATTAATTCTGAAACTCATTCATAAGGATATGCAATATGCACTTTCAGCTATATATATGACTATTTCAAGCTTTCTAATGCTCAAATTGTCTGTGATTAAATTGCTATACTTGAAATGATAAGGTTTTACCTGTTTTTTCAGCTTAATAATGCTGTGGTTACTTGGAAAATTTTCATTCTGGAAGCTTTAAAAAACTGAATTATTACAAAGGGTACAGGAAAAAGTGGTTAAGTTTGCACTTTGGAGAAATTATTGCACATCTCTTAAACACCACAGGTCCACAAGCAACTATAAATAATTCTGAAATAAATTTGTTTTTGCAGAGAGAGAAGTTATGTTTATCCCAGACAGGATTTATCATGCTTTACCAGTACATGGGGAAAAAAATCTATGAATATATAAAAATAAATTTGAAGTTGAGACCTAAACACGTTGCCAAGATGAGGTAAATTTTTTATACTTTCTAATGTTCAACTAACTATTCATAAAAACTATTTAAGACTTTAAAAACTATTCCACATCAAATAATTCAATGTCTATCTCACAAATAAAATACTACTAAGACAGTGAGCTGTTTTATACCTTTGACTTGCTTATTCAAAACTTTTATAAATAAATATGTCATTTACTTATTTGTACACCTAAGATCTAAAGAGTATGATCTACATATATAGTAATAATACTCTTTTTATTATATCAATCAGGATGTTTCTGTTGCAAATAACAGACAGTCCTATTCCAACAGATTTATATAATAAAGGGATTGTATTGTTTCATAAACTTGAAAGTCTAAAGTAGGAAAGTTTTCAGAAGTTATTAGACTCAATGCTCAGTGAAGTTACCCAGATCTAATGTTGTTTTCATTGTCTGTTCTGCCTTTCATGGTTTTGCTTTATCATAAGACCAGAGTCATTACCCTGCAAAGGTTTGTTTTTTATCAGAAATTGGATTGTCTGAAACCCTCAGGGCTTACTTCTTCATGATCCTCTCTTGTATGCAGCTCCTACATTTGTGCTCAGATTTCTGTTCCACCAATGTAGAGCAGTTTCCAAAAACAAACAAAATACCATTCTCTCCAAGCATTTAATAAATCTAGAAACAAAGACTTGCAGTCAAGAATGGGGTCACCCCAAACCCTAACTGGCCCACGCCTCAATGCTCTCTTCTCAATCTTTCACATACATCCCAGCAATTCTCCTCCTTCTCAGGAGCAAACTAGCCCTCACCAGCTTCCTGTAGAGTGGCTTTCACTCTTCCTTCAGAAGCCAGGGCGCTAGCAGACACATTCCCCTGTGAATAATGGAGGCATTTTCCTTTAAAAAGTGGTTGGCTCCACTCAACCAGATAGGGAAGGTCCCCTGCAGGGACTGAGGCCTAGAGAGGAACGATGTCATCCCCCAATCCTCCCAAGTGTGGCAGTGGGTTCCAGGTCCACTACAAAGTGCTTCCCGGAGAAATGGTAAAGAAGAAGTCTTATCGGATATTTGGATGACTTTCTACAGTCTTTGTCATTTAGTCAGTGCCATTATTATATATTTTAAGTGTTATGATGTAAATATTCTTTGCTCTCTTTCTCTCAATTTGGGTACATTGAAAAACTGCATTGTTGTATAGTTTTATTAAACATACAGTTTTATTGTTATTTATTAATTACTTAAACATATTAGGCTAAAAAAAAAAAAATTCTCCAGTGGAATCCCCAAGAACTTTGTTGAGGAGATTTTAAAATAAATAAGTAGATACATATGTACATATGTACCAGACATCCATATATAAATCCATTCTTCTGATTTTCTTCAAAACAGTTGGTCTTTTCTTATAAGTAATTTCAATGTCCTGCTTCAATTTTATTATTAAAATATTATCTAGATGAGCTTTTTAAAAAGAATTGACAAAAAAGTTAGCAAAAATTTCAATCTAACACCATAAGCTATCCTAGATTCTACACAATAAATTTTAATCAGTCAAATTTTACTCATTATTTACATAAGTTTACTTATTCAGTGTTAAACACCCAAACATTAGATCACATTTGCATTGTTTCTCAAAATGGACACTTTAAAACTGAATTTGCAAATATTAAGAATTATGAAACATGGCTTCAAGATTGAGACAGGGGTGACTAGAGTCATCTAGTAGTCTGCTTTCCTATGCTGGTCACACTCACCTTACAACTCCCATCCCAGCTCCCCATCAGACATGCTCACTACCACGCAATCTCTTCCCCAGTAAACACTGCTCTTTAGCTTTGGCTGAAGGCAGAACAATTGGACCCTCCATGGGTCTTAGCGACAATGAATAGAGAGTGCACATGAACCCCATCTCTGTTACTTTTAACATGAACTGAGATGGAAGGCAGTTCTCTCTGACAACATACAAGTTCAAGAACAGTGTCTAACATAAGGCCAAATACTAGGGATTAGGGTAAATGATCTGCCGTGCCCCTTTCATAGTCTAAACTAAACTGTTTCTAAGAAAGAGTACTTTAGAGTAAGATATGTTATGAAGCCATTCCTTGAAAAATAGTTTATTCATCACCATGATTAAAGTAAACAATAGAATAAAAAGCATAATTAAATTGAGCTCAAAACTGCCCGAGAAACTGTAACAAGCAGTTGGAGGGATGCTTGGCACAGAAATAATGTTTGCTTTATTAACTAATACCTATTTTTCTGCCAACTTATGTTTGACACAGTAATGACAGAGAGAGAAAGATAGAAAGGAATATTGAAACGGAGAACTGAACTCTGTCTCCATGACACCAAATCAAGAACTGCCTCCTTCTACATCTTTTGTCACCACTTGGGAGATGCTTGTAGAAGAGAAAAGAGCTAAATGGCTTCTGCAGACCAGTGAGAATGCCATATAAGCAGCCCTGAAGACATTTCCTTGAATGATGCACTATCATCTACAGAGCCACTGTGCTTCTTCATCACTTTTGTGTCCCTAAATTAACCCATAGAATAAATCATCTGAAATCCACAGGTGAATCACAGATAGGGGAGGGGTGAGGAATGTAGTGACAAATGACAATGTCTTAAGAGCAAATCCTAAAACCCAGAGTTTAAATGAACTGAAATGCTTTTGTGTTATAAGATTTATTTGGGTATAGTTTGCCTATGATAAAACGTACCTCTTTTAAGCATATAGTTCAATAGGGTTTGATTAATGCTATACACCTGTGTAATCACCATCATGGCCCAGGTATAGAATTCTTCTATCACTACAGAAAACTCTCCTTTGCCCTTCCTTGTAAATGCACACAGGAAAGTATTTTTTATTTTTTAAGTCCTAGAACATTTGAACATTTTTAAATTGAGGTAGCATAAAAAAGAACCTGCTCACTTGCCAGAAACAACATTTAGATCTTCAATTCTTAACATAAAACCAGATAACACTTCTCTATGTATAGTTTCAGCACAGACTAGCTACTAATAAGAAGCTGTTGCCACAGAGCTTTCAAACCTGGCTAACATTTGAAGTGCAACATTCACCCAAATTCGGAAGGGGAAAGGGGTGTTTAAACCTACTTGACATATTTGTGAAGTTATAAAGTTCTGCTGAGGCTACACGGTAGGTAGTTAACATGAGTGAGAGGGCTGAAGGAAGGAGGAAGCAAAATATAAAGAAAAAAAAGACTTCACTTAAAAATGGATATCACATTTATGCATGTATGTAAAATTATATATGTATACATGTGAACATTTAATTTAAAATATAAAAAGCAATTACAGAAACACCTCAATTTTTCAGTGAATCCCCTTCAAAACACTTCTTGTTTTATGTGTCTTCAAATAATTTTCTTTTTCAAAAAATAAAAACAAACTAAAATCTAAAACAGATTATTGACTGATAGAAATCGAGTTAGATTTGGAATGAAAAGTGCTTTCTCAGCCTGAAGCCGAACACTCTATTCCGAAAGTGCTTCACTGCCTGATTCTCCACGGATCAATAATAGATCAGATGAGAACTTTCCCTGCTGCTACTTTCTAAGAGGTGCGGAGGGTTGGGCAAGTCAGGAACCCAACCAGAATTCCAGATCCTAAACCCCATGTCCACCTCTTTCACGTGGAATCAGCAAAAGCATCCTGGAATTAGCAGGCCCTTTCAGTCTGCTCACTTCAGAACAGCCTGCAGCTAGAAAATTCTTGTGATTTCTAGTATAATTTCTTAACAAAATGTAAAAACTGCTTCCCACCATTAGAAAATGAAAATATGGCTCAAGGTTAATTAAAAACTGATGTAATATCTGGTAAAAAATATGTATAATCACACAACTTAGGCACTTTTCAAAATATAAAAATGATTCATACTTGATAAAATAATTCACGAAACTATGGTAAACTATAAAGAAGAAAAAATTATTTGTAATCCTATATCCCCAATTAAAGCTTCGATAAAATTCCTTTTGGAATGTTTCTTAACATATTTGAAATCAAACTGTATATAACAGTTTGTACTTCATTTTTCCACTTAATATTAAAACATATACATTTTACATATGATAATTATTAATAAACATTTTTTAATGGTTGTCATAATTAAATCATACAAAATAATACTCAGCATTTCCCTAATGTTGGACAATTAAGACAAATAACTAATTTTTTTGGTCATTTTAACACTATAGGAAACATGTTTGTATGTCTTTTTCTGTATTGTGGGATATTTCCCCAGAATGTATTTCAGTATATGCAATTTCTGCATTGGGATATAAAAATTTTATGTCTCTTGTTACATATTTTCAATTGCTTTGCAAAAATATAATTTTTAATGCAATTTGGAAATGTGTATCAAGATCCTCATAAATATTCCTACCTTTTATTCCATTATTTCCTTAGGAAACAATATGAGATACATAAAATGATTTTGTATACAATGTTATTACACTATTATTTTCATTAACAACAACAACAAAAATGGCCACAATCTAAATGTCCAAAAATGAAAGAGCAGTTAAATATTATGGTAGCCAGAAAATGTAATTTATACAACCATTAAAATTCTATTTTCAAAAAAATACATAACAGGTGAAAGGTCAAAATATAGCATATCATTAAGTCTAAACAAAAAGGTCTGAATATAGAATTATATGCATATGATTTCATATATATAAATATATAATGCTCATAGCAAAAAGGCTAAAAACACATTGAAACGTGTATAATTATTTCAACGATATTTTCAGAGGGGAAGATTACAAGTGTTCTTTCCTATATACTTTGGTATATTTATATATTCAGGATATTAATCCTTTATTATTTCAATATCATATTTATGCACTTATGTAAAATTATACATGTATATATAAATAGAAATCAAATATAACATTTAAAACAAAAATAAGTACAGAGATACCCCAATTCTTACAAAATAATTTTTCAGAGTTTATTTTTTGTGACTTTATTTTGTTTTGGATGGAGAAGTCTATCAGTTTACATGGAAACCTCTCCATTTTACAAAAATAAAATCACCATGCTAGGAGTTCCTCTAACAAAGTGCCATGAAATGCTTCAGCAATAATGTGGTATCAGAAGCCCAACTTTCCAAGTAGTTTAAATAGGTTATACAATGGTAATTTTAGACACAAGGGAAAAAATTCAGAAGCCCAAGTTTCCAAGTATTTTAAATAGGTTATACAATGGTATAACCTATAGTAGTTTAAATAGGTTATACAATGGTAATTTTAGACACAAGGGAAAAAATTCTAACAGTTTTTCAAGAACTAAAGATTTTTATCATACTTTTATATAATTGACTTAGTGTCTTAAAATTTCAAAAAATAGTCCTTCACAAGGAAGTAGAAACAGAATTCATACATTTGCCTGCATTTACATTTCACCAGCCTCTTTGGGGGTTTTGTTCTAACATATATGCACAGCCACTGGACTCAAGAACTCAGTAAACATACTTAGCCACTCAGCTCTCCATTGCCTGAAGGATAAATTCCAAACTCCCTAGTATGTCTACAAAAAGATACAAGACCCAATGAAACCTGGCCTCTACTCACCTGTGCAACCTCATCTCTGATTATCAACCTTCCCTGTTCCTGCTACTCTGCCCTACTTGCCATGGGGATGGACATTCACTGAGTGAAAATGTACTCCATCCATTCTATGGGGGGTAATTCCTACAGGGCCACATGACTCCCCACAAGTGTCACCTCTTCCAAGAAGTCTTCTTCCTTTCCTCCTTCCCTGCAGGCTGCTACACACCCTTCCTCTGGACTGTCACAGCATTTTTGCTTTCCTCTATAATTGCACTCACACTTCATCTTGAATGGCTGTGTACATATATTAATTCCTCTTTAGAATGTCAGAGAAGGCAGAGGTTTTTTCCTGTTTTGTTCATTGCTATATGGTCAGTATCTAAAAAGTACTTAGAAGGTACTCAGTAACTGTTTGAACGCTTGTCTGATGGACTGAGAATAAATGAGTGAATGAATGAATAATTAAGTGAATTCAGCAAAGAACTTGAGTATCTAAGACAAGGAGTCTGGCAAGGGGCAGAAGAAATGCCAAAAGAAAAACAGGGCAGAAAAGGTATACAGGGACTTCAAATATAAGCAGCTTGGTAAGGTAGAAGGAGCTTAGGTTCTAGTCAGACACATGACTGTATGAATTTGAGAAAATTCCTCAACCTGTATCTGTAAAATGGGATACTACACTCATTCAGTTGTTGTGAGAATTAACTAAACTATAAATATATAAATACATACACACAGTGCTTTGCACATAGTAGGCATTCAGTAAATATTTGACTTTTGCTCTATCCCCTTATGTTACAGTTTAGTCTAGTTATTTTCATAACTACGAAGAGCTGATCACAAATTTCTAGGAAAAAATGTACTGGAAAAATTATTTTACTTTAATTTTATCCTTTTAATAAAACATAAACCATGCTAGAAAGGCAAAGGGAGGATGCCCAAAGTCTTAGGTTAGACATGACCATAAGGAGATACAGGTAGCACATGCTGGAGTAATGGGCCCCAAAGAGGGATTATTCAGGGGTAAGCTTCAAAATCTCATATATTTTAATGATGGGACATAAGGCTATTCCCAGAGCAAGGAAAAACTTCTCTCTTATGGATTTCATTGCCCTTTCTATTGATGAGACAAATACATACGATATGAAATTCTGTCCTAGAGCCATTTGACTAAATGTCTGGAGGTCTAGGGCCAAAAATACATTCATTGATTTTGGGATTAGAACTTATTTATGTGCTTTCAAAAGATATTTCTGTTCACCTTGAAGCACTTATGCTTGTATTCGGCTGGATGGCTGAGGACACTGGCTCCTTGAGATCATGAGAGCAGCAAGTATAATGGTTGCCCACCAGACTGTGTCTGGCAAGCTGACATTCTCAGGGATGTCGAATTGAGGATTTTTTAGAGCAGACTGCTGGACCCACAAGGCTCACTCAGGGCCTCCCCGGCAGAGTAAGAAACTTCCCCACAGCAAAAGAGATTTTTGCAAAGAAATGAGGGAAATAGTCCTGGGACTGGAGCAACTAGAATAAATATTATTGCTGCCAGTAGCATAAACATTCTGTAAATTAGTTTTTAATGACAAGCACAAGTTTTTATTGCCTCCAAAAAAATTCATGGCTCCAATATCTGGTAGCGATACAATAAATGAGCATTTGAATTGTCATTGTCTTTGAATTATTAGCTTACCTACCTTTGTATTCTATTATCAGCCATGTGAGTTTTTGTCTGGGTTTTTTAGTTGTATTTTGTTTGTTTTGGGCTCTGTTTGCACATGTGAGTATGTGTGACAGACTGTATACAAAGATGAAGTCACTTCCCCAGAGTGCATTTTTCCTTTGGGATTTTATTTCATTGTAAATTATCAACATTACTATATTTTAATGTATAGTATTACTTAATTTAGTTAGTCAATGTATTTGGCTGATATTAACTAAAGCCAGATAAAGGACAGTGGGAATTAGAGGCAGGAAACACAGCTAAGGGAGGTGGGAATTCACCATAGCAGCTTGACTACAATTAGGTGTCTGGGGAGAAGCTGTTTTTTCAGAGGTGGGAGAGATAGAAGTGGTAACTGGAAACCAGAGAATGGAAACAAAGAGACTTGCTGACAGGTGGATGGAGGAAGAGTGGCCAGGTATAAACGCAGAGTAGGAATAACAGCAAATTGCTAGTCGGCACCTGAGGGAAGACTGCCTGGTAGGGTATGCTTTGGCCTTGGGAGAGGTGCAGATGGTAATTAGGACCTGAGGAAGTTGTTTTGAAAGGAGAAAGCTCCTCCAGCACTGCTACACTACGGGAAAATTCACATAGACACAGAATCTAAGACACGGAGAGGGATGAATGAATGGCAGGTGAGTAGACAGAGAAATGACTGTTTATAGGAATGCAGTAGCAATTTTAGGAACACCAAAGAGGCTCCTAACCAAAATTATGTTCTCTGTAGGCCTTCAGAGATATTGCCTTTAGAAATTCTTTCCTTTGAGTTGTTCAGTGTGTGGTCCTTGGGTCTCTGGATCAAAATGAGATGGTTAAAAACCCATGAGGGTGAGGCCTAAGAAATCTACAGTTTAAGAAGCTCTCAGGTAAATTTTATACACACTAATGTTTGAAATGCCTGGTCTAAGGCATTGCCCCTTGTCAGGTGTAAAGCCCATACTGACTTTATCAGATTCTTTCTTATAGACTATGGCTAAAAGCCAGACAGGAAGAGAATAGGACAGGAACTATTCAGTGGTAGAGAAAGAGGGCTTTCCTCTCTCCAGGTTTCAGTGGAGGGGCTTAAGCAGTAAGAGCCTCTGGCAGTGTCCTTAGAGCTGTCATGGGGGTAAGATGAGACTCGAATCACCATGAGTGCCCCTTACACCTTAGGGACTACCATTCTGTGCATTTTCAAGGTTTCAAGTGAAATGCTAGCTCCTTCACAATTTACGCCACATTCAATTTGTGCCACATTCAAACTCCAGAGAGAAGTCATCTATATTTCTGAATTTCCCTGTAGAACTTTATCTACATAGCTTTATGGACTGACTTCCTTTCTTTCCTTCCTTTCCTTCCTTCCTCCCTCCCTCCCTCTCTCTCCTTTCTTTCTCTCTCTTTCTCTTTCCTTCTTTCCTTCCTTCCTTTTCTCTCTCTCTCTCTTCCTTTCTTTCTTTCTTAGCAAATATTTATTGAGCACTTACCATGTGCCAGACACTGTTCTAGGAACTGGAGCAGAAGAGTGAACAAAAGAGACAAAAATATCTGTCATACAGAGCTCAAATTCTAGCACGGAAAATATTTAGTAAGAAAAGTAAATGCATATTAGATAAATGTCAAGGGAAAATACAGTAGGAAATAGTAATGAGAGAAGTGTGTGTATATAAGAGGAAACTATAGTTTTAGATAGCCAGGGAAGCCTCTTTGAGAAAGTGACATTTCAATAAAGACCAGAAGGAAGCAAGGAAGTGAGTAGAGGGAATATCCAGGGAAAGTGAATTTAAGCAGAGGCAACGGCAAGATCAAAGGTCCTGAGGCCAAGGCCTGCCAGTATGTTCAAGGAGTGCCAAAGTGACTTTTGTGGCTAGAGGAGAGTAGGCAATGGAAAGAGACATGAGATGAGGTCAGATGGCTATGGGTAGACTGCATCACATAGGCCTCTGAAAGTTTGCAGATTTTAGAAAGATTTCAGATTTTAGAAAGATTTCATCCTTTATAAGATAGAAACTATTGAAGGATTTTGAGTTGATGAGTTTCATGGTCACTATTAATTTTGACAACATCAATGGCTATTTTGTTGAGAATAATTGATGAGGGGACAAGTTTGATATAAGAAAGACTGGTTTTCAAAAGCTATTACAATAATCCAAGGGAAAACTAAAGGTAGTTTAGATAAGTGTAGCAGCAAAGAAGGTGGTAAAAAGTGACCCAGTCTGGACATATTTTGAAGGTTTGGCAAACAGAGTATGAGAAAACAAGAGGTGGGTGAAGAAGAATTCCAAGGTTTGGGACCTGAGCAACGGGAAAAATTCTCTTGCAAAGGCTGTATGGGGAACAGCTTTTGGGGGCAGGAGATTTGAGGGACCATAAACTTATAGCCATTAGATTAAATGAGATCATCAATGTAGTGAGTATAGAAGTCCAAGAACTGAGCTCTGGCACACTTCAACACTCAGAGGTAGAGTGATCAGCTGTGCTGGTTTGTCCAGGGCTGAGGTTTCCTAGGACACAGGACTTCTGAGAAAGCTCCAAGCAAACTGAGATGATTGATCACCTGCTCAGAGGTAAGGGAGATGAATGAGAAGCCCATGCAAAGTAATTGCAGAGCCATGGGAGACATGTTGCTCTAGGAGCCAAGGAAAGAATAAGTTTCAAGCAGAAGACAGCTCTCAACTCTGTCAAATGCTGCTGATGGAGCAAGGAAGACGTGGACTAAGAATGAACCACTAGATTTAGAAACAGAGAGGTCAAAGGGGACCTTGACAAGAGCAGTTTTAGTAAAAGGAAGGGACAGAATGCCTGATTTTATTTTTTTAATATTTTATTTATTTAGTTTTATTTATTTATCTATTTATTTATTTATTTATTTTTATGGTGGCATTGGTTAATGAAATCCAATAAGTTTCAGCTGTACACTTTAACAGTAAGGCATATATATGTTTACACTGTGTGTTCACCTCCCATAGTTAGATTTCTGTCACCACATATTTGACCCCCCTTACCCCACTTGCCTCCCTCTTCCCCCACCCCTTACCCTCTGGTAAGCACTAGTCTATAGTCCATGTCCATAAGTCTCTGCTTGTTTGTCCTGTTCATTTGTTGGAAAGCCCGATTTTAGTGATTCAAGACTATCTTAGTTTGCCCAGACTACTATAACAAAATACCATAGACCGTGTCACTTAAACAGCAGAAATTTATTTCTCACAATTCTGGAGACTGGAAAGTCCAAGATCAAGGTTCCAATAGATTCAGATCCTAGTGAAAGCCCTCTTCCTGGCTTATGGACAACTGTCCTCACACTCTCCTTAGTGCATGTGTGTGTGTAGGGTAGGGGGAGAGGGAAAGGAAAAGGGAAAGAGAAGGAGGAGGAGAGAGAGAACTACTGAATGTGCTTTCTCTTCTTATAAGGACATCAATCCTATCAGATTAGGACCATACTCTTAAGACCTCACTTAACCTGAATTACCTCCTAAAGATCCTATCTCTAAATACAGTCACATTGGGGGTTAGGGCTTCAACGTATGGGTTTGGAGAAGGGACACAATTTAGACCATAGCAAAGAGAGAAATTGGAAATAACAAAATATAAGCAACACTTCGATCAAAAGAAGGTTATTTGCTTTAAAGTGGTAGGGGAAAAAAAGTATGTTTGTATGGCTATGGGAATAATCCAGTAAAGAGGCTTACCTCTTTACTAGGCTTTGGGTGAGAGGGAGTAGGATCTAAGGAAAACTGGGATGGACCTGAATGAGGAGCAAAGATGGTTTATCTACTGAAATAGGAGAGAAGGCAGAATTTGTGAACACAAATACAGTTGGGTCTATAGGTGTAGTGAGTGGGCTTATCAAAATTCCCTTCTGATTACTCTATTTTCTTGGTAAATAGAAAGAAAAGGTCATCAGCTGAAAGTGAGAATGAGAGAGGAGCTGATGGCAGTTTGAAGTCAGGAAAAGGAAGAAGAGTCATCTGGGAGAATAGGAGAGTGATGGACTAAGGGAATGAAATGTAATTGCAAGGGAGCAGTAAGGACCCACTTAGTACTGAGCACCCTTTTAGAATGGAAGTCCAACACACACGCCTTAGCAGAATTTAGTATGATGCATCCCAGGAGGGAATGTGCACAATAGATGATCGGAAAACTTGGGGTCTGGTCGGATTTTCACCATATAGCCATGTGAGTCACTTATCCTCTGTGAAGCTCCTTGGATTTTTATCTGTAATATCAGGATATTCACATCTGCACTGCCTTCCTCCGAAGAATCATAAGGTGGAACATGAAAGATATTCCCTAAAATATCAAATGCTAAACACACCAAGCTTACTAGGAGACTAGAGCAGATAAAATTAGAGCAGCACACACACACACACACACACAAAAGAGGTGTGAGGCCCCATGGGGTCCCCAGGTCCAAATGAAGTCTTTCCAGAAAGGATGGCCTAAGGCTATTTGGGACAACAGGTGGGAGGTGATGTAAAAGCAAAAGAGAAAGAAAAGGGAGTTGAGGAGGACACGCTCCGCCAACAACTACTGGCTGCTGTGGCCCAGGGCTGGCCAAGGCTAGTGCAGCTGAGAACATAGCACTCTCTCAGCAGACACCCAGGGTGGGGGCTGCCACTGGCCCATATGCACTCTTTGTGTGATTTAGAAATGGGTGCCCCTTCCTCAAGAACCTTTACTTCCACTTATTGGAAAACTGTCCAGATGCACCTATTTCCTTAGAATATTTTATTGATATATGCCTAGAAAATTGTTGTAACAAATACAAAAATCTACTGTGTTATTGTGTGAATGGTGCCCCCTAGGGTTGTGTAGTATACAACACCATGCAGCAGTTCTGTCTTGGCTGATCCTCAACAATAGCCAAATCTCTTTACTGAACACCATCTTATAAAGAATCCTTTATTCCTATATTTAAAATATCAATATATAATATGTTTACATTTTTGAGATTGAATTTGAGCACTTGGTTTTTGTGACTTAGGCCTAGATTAGAAATCATTACATTACAAAATCATTAACTTAAAGGAATGATTTTACATGCACATTTGGGCAGGTGGAAATTCATGATGCATATATATCATGTGCACTGTTCTGTTAAAAATTAAGCATTTAGAGCATTAACAAGTTAGACTCATTTTAATTCAGGCCTTTTTTTGTTGTTGTTAGCTAAATCATAGGAATTAAAAACTGAATTTAAGGGAAACAAGTATCTCAAAACGTTGTTTAGCAAGGTCAAATGCAGTTTTCTTTTCTCACACAGATCCTGTTTCTCTTTCTTGGATAATTGCAACCTTGTGAAATAATCACTAATAATAGATACAGCTTATTAGATTGCCTCCCTGGCACTCTGTGGAGCACTTTAAGTGTATGTTATCCTCTCAACTAACTCATGAGGTCACTATTATTAGTTCACTTTACAGATGAGAAAACTGAGGTTTGAAGAGGTAAGGTAATTTTGCCCAAAGTAAATACCAGTAAGGTTAAGGAGTCAAGATTCTAACTCACTCTCCTGGTGTCGATAGCCACTTGTCCTCTGTCACTGGTGTGTCAGTCTCCTTTGGCACTTGATAAAATGATGGATGCTTAAGAACCATTAAATACCAGATCTCTAAGTTTTAAGGGCTTAGCTTTGCACTAGAAAACATACCATTGAAGCCAAAACTCATAGATGGTATTTATCTGTGGGATCAAAGTTTGTCATTCAGTATCCTGAACATCATGTGTCCTCAGTGCAAGGCAAACCCAGCACCGTAATTTGAAAAGCAACTCAGCCAATAATACCATTCCCGTATATGAGAGTCTAGTACTATCAGCAAAATATGCAAATTCCAATTTTAAGACTCAGGAAAATATTTCAGAGCTGAAATATCCACATATTTTTGGCTAAATAACTGAATGAAATTCTCTCTACGAAGCCAAAGTTCAATATTTCAATTTATTTAAAGCCCTGTCCCACCTCAACTCTCATTGCCGTATTCTTTGTGAAAGCCCCCCTAGTGGCCTAGAAGAGTTAGCTTCCTTAACCAGCAAGGTAGAGAAAGATTTGGGAGTACTGCACTTCATTTTCTTTGTCTACTTTGATGGAAACTGATCTTTCAGCAAACCGTGAAGGTGAAATCAGGGGAAGGGTGTGAAATATCAGTTTTTAAATGGGACAGAGAGGTGACAAACCTGTTGACTTCTGTGACAATGAACTATAAAGAAGATCCTTGAGGCCCCTAAATCCTAGGGACTTAATGATTTAAGAGTGGGGACCAACCCTACTGACATCACAGATCCCCCTGCAGTCACAGTGCTGCTGAGACAGTCAGGAAGATGTCCCAGAGAAACGAAGACTTTAGTCAGAATATGATCAAGGTTCCTTAGTACTTCGGTTTCTGAGAGAGAGAGAGAGAAAATCTCTACTCCTTTTAAAAAAAAAATCAAATCAAAAAATAAAGCCAGGAAGTCAAGCATTATGAGTTCAGCTATTTATTTGTCTCATGGATTACTCAAGATCTCTAAATTTCTCTATCTGACTTATATTTCATATTACACATAAACAAGGTAATAAATCCCAAAGCAGGCTGTTGGGTGGCTTGGGCACAATAGGGTGAGAAATCATTCCCTATTACTTTATAATGATTTGATCAAAATGAATGCATTTTAACACAGTTCTCGAGGTGTCTAATGGAAGTACCTGAGATGTTAAGTTCTTCTAGATATATAGGTGTGACTATGGCCTGGTGGAGTTGGGGTATTGAGAAGCGGAGGAAGGAAGAGGTGAGTGTAAAACAAATAGGAAGCCTCTCTTTAACTTTCACCATATGTTCAGAAACTACCTTCAATTAAAAAAAAAAAAAATTACCGCCCCTGCAAAAATTCACTTGCCATAGTTCCTGATCTGATTCAGCATTCTGGTTGCCTAGATACGTATGTAAACAAAAGTGCCTTTCCGACTGCAGAGGAACAGCCAGATGAACCTGATGGCCTCCTTCCTGGCTCAGCCAGTGACCAAGAAAAGAAAGCAAGTACTTTTAGATATTCTTATAAAAAATAGAATATGTGTTAATCTTCTTTAAAGCTTAGTATTGCTTAGAAAGTTCTAAAGAATCCAGGAAGAGTTGTTTTTCTTCTTACTGTATCCAAATTTCCCGTTGGTTTTTTTTTTTCCTGCTTTGATAAAGTGATTGATGACAGCATAAGCTGAAAAGCAAAAAGGTCTCAGTGTGTGACTACATTCCTTGGACTGACTTTTAATATGTAGGGCTAAAAATTAACAAAAAATTTATTATTTTTTATGAAGATTCAAAAGAAACTGATAAACTCAAGATACAGACGTTATGTCTAAAATGGAAAAGAATAATTGAATAGAATGCTTATTGGTGCTTGTCTCATCTTACCCATTAATGAAAAATAACATTCAAAGAAGCAGTGTTTTTAGACTTTGCTTTATAATTCTCATAAAACCTGACCAACTCATTGTGATGGAAGACCACTAGAAAGCTAGCACAATATCAAACACTGATATTTTGTATCTATTGGCTGTACCACACACTAGCTGTGTGACTTTTGGCAATTACTTAAGTTCTCTGTTTCCTCTTCAATGAAGTGAGCTAATTAAGCCTATCATACAAAGAAGTAAGGTTTGAATGAGCCACTAAAGTAAAGAAAGGGCTGAGCAGGTAGGAAGGACTCAGTCAATAACTATTATTATTATTATTATTATTATTATTATTATTACTACTACTACTACTACTACTACTACTACTACTACTACTACTACTATTATTATCTGATCTTGAACAACAAGTCCTTCTCTGCTCCTCAGATTCCTCACCTATGAAAATAATCACCTTAAATTCTTTCTGTAATAAAGAAGGATTTCAATTATTTGAGGTAACCAATGTTGTCTTTTTGGTAAAGATAATGATTCTTACCTTACGGGACTGCTGGAAAAATAAAATCACATCATATACATGAAAGTATTTTATAAGCCATTAAGTTATAAAGGACCATAACATTTTAAAGTATTATTATAAAATGTGAAAACTGACACATGTAAAGAATCCCATAATAATCGCCAAGTTGTTCGTGACTTTTTATAATATCATTCTAGCTGGGAGGAAAAGGGATAAAACAGAGCCGACTCCTATATTCAATTAGCAGAATAATAATTTGCTTTCTTAGATACACTTAAAAAACTGCATAGGAAAAAAAAAGGACATAAATATGCCACAATGTTAATGGCTTTTGCTCTAGGTAGACTTATAAGTGAAAATTTTTTCCCTGTATCTTTTATTTTTCTATATTTTTCTGAATCTTCTTCCATCATAAGGTTTAACCATTGTTACTTTAAAAGTATGTGAGTCGTACATGTGTTTTTGAGAGGATGCTATTTACGATTTTCCAAATAAGACTTAAAAATTAGTAAAATAAAGCAGATACATATCTAATTTTTTCACTCAAGAAGAAGAAGACAAAAACCCAGTAATTTCGTGTCCTTGGATATAATGTTCATTATATTCTTTCATTCCACAAGTTCCTAGAAAGGGCTACTAGGCACCAAACATATAAGACCAGAGACCAGCCAGTTGAAGAAAAACAGAGATCGACTCCTACAGGCCAAGGGTCATAGTGGAGAGGAGAGAAGGAAAGAGCTGGCATTAGCAGGTGAGGAGCCCAGGGGCCAGCACTGTTCCAGGGGAAAACTGGAGTGAAAACACGAACCAGGGCAGAAAGCCAGTCACATTTTCTAGGGAGTTAGGATGGTTTTCACAACATGGATACCTGGGCACCCAGTGGATCAGTATATTCCTTCTCTGGGGGAAAACTGGGCTTCAGAGCATCGGACCCACTGCAGACCCCCACTCAGCAGTGAGAAGAGAGGGTCTAAAGCACTATCATGGCAGCTCACGGGCTCCATCCTGAGCAGCCTTGAATCTGTTTTGTTGCCCACCGCCAAGGGGGCCAGGTCACAAGAGCCTGATTATTGCCAAGTGTTATTAGCTTAAATAATCATTGATTTATCTTTTATTTTTAAGTTTTATTGGAGGAGAAAGATTTCTAATTAAGTTCCTTAGGCCTTAAAATAAGAAGTAGTTGTTGCTTAGGCATTTGCAAAAGAAATGATTTCTGTATGTGGGTCTTAACATATTCTGCTCACCATTATAGAATAACATAAACCAAGAAAAAATATCCTAGGAACATATTTTAAGTTTTAAAATGAGGTGGAATACCACTCATTCTCTCCCTATTGAATCCAGTTCAGTGATGGGCTATTAAAATAAGGATAAAAATGTGTCCTCTTTTTAAACTTAAAAATAAAAGAACATTAGAGTTGAAAACAGTTTCAGCATATGCAAAACAGTGAGTACATTTGGTATCCTCTTTACTCCTAGAAATGCTGCAAAATTATGAACTTTCATGCAAACAGAACTTTCTTGTGGTACCATGTTGTTGAATTAATTCAGTGTTCATATGGCCAGCTATGTTTAATGCTAATAAGTTATGTACAAAACTGTGCTCTGTACTTTCTCATTGACTATAATTATCTGACATCCATCTTTCTTAGAAAACAAAATAACCTGCATAGACTTGTTTTCTAGTCTTTGGCTTTGTTTGTGAAAATTTTCTGACTCCCCTCAGAATTCAGCATATCAGAAATAATTCACTTTGTGAGGAATTATTTCATAACTCGGCCAATGGATATTTCATTTAAAAAATTATCTGTGAAAAATCTATGGCTTTGACCTTTCCAAAAAGTTTTTCCTGACTGTGATACCAAATCTATGAAATGCAACTCTCTAGTTATCTTTCCAGAACTTGGTTTTAGTTTTAGTCTCTAGTAATAAAAAAGGGATGTATGCAAAATTAACTGGCCTTATTGTAATCTGTATTATATATTTGGTAAAATTAAAACATTGATATAAGGATAAGATAGGATTTCTCTATAAAGAAGCTTATGATACATTTTAAACCCATGACCTTTGTTTTAGATGACAGTATCTCCAGCCAAAATGTCAACCAAGAATTCTACAGATCTAGTTGAATATGTTGACAAGTAAGTCTGTAAATTACAACTAATTTTAACTATTTCCTGTGTTTAATGATTCAATTAGAGATTAAAGTGCCTGAATGAAATCTTTGAGTTCATCTAAACTAGTCCTCTGCTTTGGAAAGAGACTGCATTAAACCATCTCAGAAAGATGAACCTTTCTATCCTATTCCCTTCTGATGGACAGAGCAAGCCGATTCTACTGGCATCCCCTTTAAATAACCTCCATAGGTTCCTGAAGACTTATGAATAAAGTAATACAACATAGGCAATGAATGGCATACAGCAAGATCTGATATAGTTAACCATGACTTTCAAAATCAACCAAATAACTCTGTTTATATTTCATGAAAAAAAGTCAGGAAAATTTGAAATATATTAAATTAGCCGTCAGAAAATTTTGATTCAGCTGTTTACAGTGCCTCACCTGGAGTTCATCCAGGGAAGGTTAATAGAAGAAGGACAACTCTGGAGACTTGGAAATAGAACATATTAATGATACATGCACAATGTCCAAAAGGTTCTAGAATTCCAGTTTGAAAAGGCAGGATCACAGAGGCAATGCATATTACTTTGAGTTGTTTTCTATTCCACCTGTTGAAGGAGGATTAGGTCTTATGCACCTATTAATGTTTTCAGGACACTTGGGATTTAGTCTCAGTCCTTCCACAATTTACTGTGTGACCTCAATCAGTCCCATAATATCTCTGGGCTTCAGTTCTTTCATTTGCCAAATGAAGAGGTTAGAAAAGAAGCTCTCTAGGGCCTATTTAACTTTAAAATAATTCTGATCCTAAAATATGCATCATGACCACCAAGGAAAAATCACCCAACAAAAGAAAAGTGAAGAGATAAATCTAAATACTGAATTTTCCTTTTTTAAAAGTATATTTTATAATGAATGTAAAAAATTTTAATTTACTGATTTTAGTGCAATATGTTCAGTTCACAATTTCCCTTTTCCTTATTGAACTGGACTTAATACATTCTAAATCATTCAACCAAAGAATTTCAGCCTTTCTTTTCACGCTGCCCATAACTTGTATTTGCTTATGTGAAAAATTTAGAGAAAATGGAAGCAAAAAAGGGGCAGGTTTTTTTTTTTAATTGTTTAAAAATGACATTTGGATAGATGACATTTTTTCTGAGTTAAGGGCAATGAATGTGGTATGTACAAAAATAACGATCATAAATGGATATATTAGCTCAGCTTGCCATGCAAGGAGAAAGGAACACTAATTTCCATCCAACTCTTCATATGATGCATGGAAAACAAAAACCATTCTTCTGATCTGTCAAATTCTGCTATGAATCTAAGTGGATTTCTTTAGCCCAGGCTGGTGACCTACATCCCAGGAAATGAGGGAACAAATTTCTGGAAGATGGCAACAGACTTAAAAAGAAAAAGGAAAAATTTGCCTTTTCTCAGATGCCAGAGCAACTGAAATTAAGAGAAAGGGTGAGAAATACTCTAAATTCAAAGCAAAAACATAACGAAGATTATCTGGCTCCAACATTCATTTCTACATTGATCACTCCCACATCTCTTCTCTTGCTAAGCTGTATAACTAGAACTTTCTATGTACCACCTGAGATGGTTAGTTTTTGTTTGGTCTCTCCCCACTAATCTCCCAGAACAGGCTGCAAGCTCCCTAAAGGCAGAGACTCTGAAGCCTCATGTTTTTGATACCCCACCAGCAGGCTACCACGGTATACTGAATGTGGATCGTTGACAGATTTAATGGAGGGGAATGGTGGGACTTTGATTGTTTAGGGCTCTGCTTAAAATGGTAGACTTCTGAGTAGCTGAATATCTGGAAAAGCAAAATGGCACCCAAGCATTTCAATCATCAGTGCAGATATTTTGAGTGGACTTATTGAATCCAATAAAATAAACATAAAAAACAATCAGGTGTAAAATAACTTCATCCTTCAAGTCATAGTACTCATTGAGTGGCAACTAATTTATTGATATGCAAACAGAGTACTTATACAAGTAAAAGTCATTATTGACTCATTAAACTGCCTCAATGTATGTTATATATCTCAGAGGTTCTGCCTTATATATCTATGTGGGTATATATATGTAGGTAATACTAAAAGCAAATAATAACAACTGAAAATCCAGCAACCAAAGAGGTAATGCCTATCCTATAAACAAGTTTTGGCTAGAGGTACACACATTAAAAAGATAGGCAGACAGAGTGTCTACGGGGCCTTTCTCAGCCTCAGGCAGTTGGAGCAACACTCACACATTATTAGTACTTGTTACTTGCTAGGTCATATTAATAATCCATGGGGCAGGGGAAGAAGGAATGCTTGCAATCATTTATTAGACAATTATGGTGACACTATATTAAATGCAGTAAATAACTCTGATTTCCATATGTTCATTGATTCACAATGAGCAGACATCCACTGATTTTATAAGTGTACCTAGTGTTCATTTAAGCAGAAAGCACCAAAGTCTGTTTTGCTTTTCTTCTTTTTCTTCTGCTGGTGGAAGGAGCACTTCCTGGAGGCCAGGCACCTCAGGTCTACTCTTGAATCTGCCTCTAATCAGCTATGTGACCATGAGAAAAAGAAAAAGTCTTTTCTATGGGCAATCTCTGCCTCCTCTATAAAATGGGGCTGGGTTTTAAGTGATGGGTGATGAACAGCCTGACTGCTAAGGGCTCACTGTTCAAATTAATACCCAGATTTTATTTCTAGGATGTGGATTAGAAAGATGCCTCTACATGCTATTTCTCAACTCTGCCCACAATTTCTCACAAATTTTCCCTTATGTAATAAAATGACTAAGGTTTAAAAACATACATTATTCCCCCACGTGAATTAATTTTGAATGGAAAACAAATTCTGCCCATAAATCACTGTTTTTTCCCATTGACACTCCTTAAAAAAATGAATCAAATAATTGATAAGGTCCCTTCTACCTCTAAGATCCTTTGGTCTTCAAAAATTGATTATTACCATTTATTCACTTAACAAATATTTATTGAGTATCTACTGCATTTCAGGCATTATGCTAGGCGTTTGTAGAGCCTTTGGTCAACAAAACAGAAAAAGACCCCTGCCTGCATAGAGCTTCTGTTCTATCAGGAGGAAAGGATATGCATTGTCAGACAGCCCGACAAGTGTAGGTCACAATGAGAAGTTGGCATGTGAATAAAGACCAGATGAAGGAGTTTGCCATGTGGACGACTCAAAAGAGAGAAAAGTTTTTAAGGCAGGAACATTCCTGTGGTGTGGCAGAAACAGAAAAGGGGCAAAGATGACTGGAATAAAAAGGGAAGTATAAATTTGAACAATGATGCTTAACTGGATCAGGAAAATGAGGAGTCGTCGGGGCAAGGCTATAGACAATACATATTTCAGGAATTCTCCCAGTAGTACATTTTGGGAAAATGAGAGTCTGGCTGTCAGCCAAAGAATGCTATTTAAAATTTGGATACATAAAACTATCAGTAAGTCAAATGGCCAAAATAATAAATGATTAATGATTTCTCCTTGTGATAGAATACGGCATTCAGGGTCTAGAAATTATTCATCTTCAAGGTTTTTTTCTTAGTATCATGGCAGATATTTTATTTTACCATGATGTATTGCTTTTGTTGCTACGCGATGAAGACAGATATTTCACATTACAGTACACGAGAAAGGAAGACAGAATGCTGTTGGTTGAGCTTTCTATGGGCTAAGTCATGTTAGGTTGGAGATCTTCCAGGTTTTATTTTGCAATATCATATCCATCTTTGAGGGCAACTAGCTCCCAGGTGAGAGAGCTCAAAATAGTCTGCACAGATATGAAGAAAGTGATACATGGGGCACTCTGGGTTGTTAGAATACTTTTTATTACCCGGCAGACACTCTTCTACCCTCAACAGTTCCCTGGCACCACTGACCATTTTGATTGTTACAGCCTCCAGCTCTTATTCCGTGTTAATCATCTCATTCAATCCTCAAGATAACCCTAAGAGGTGGATAGTGTCACTCTTAAAGATGAAGACACTGGGATGCAGAGGAGTGAAATATTTGCTCAAAGTCACATAATGTTCTGACAGAACCAAGATTATAACCCAGAAATTTATGTCTATGTTACTTCAAAGCCTATTTACTTAAGTACCCCTCTATCCACACTTTCTGCCAGCTATCCTTTCAATGCACACACACAGCCTGGGACATCTTCACCTCTAGCCTCTCTCCTGCAGCATGGAAGATGTGATGGAACCATGGCTTTCCGCTCGTCCATGAGTGCCCCTTTGTGAGGTACAGGCAGCCGGGACTTGTACAATCTTAGCTACACCTTGGAGGCACTGCCATCAGCCACAGTGCAGTCTTTTATTATTCTCTCTCTCCGGTGTCTTCTCACTGCCCCCCGTCTGTGATGGGCAAGACTCTGGCCATGGGCAGACATAGCTGCAGGAACTGGGCATTACACTCAGCAGCCCCAAATCAATCTGGGCAGGGGCTGCCCAGGTGAAGCTCAGTCCCTCCCACCCCAAGAGGTTCCCGGATTCTTGCCATACCCAAGAGCTTCTGCTCAAGCATGAGCATTCTACTTAGGTCAAACTGAGACCAGACTCAGTTCTCTAGAGCAGAGAGGGAGCCCCTCCCAAGGGAATCCTTAGGACTCCATGAAGACAAGTGAGCCAAGCAGAGGAAAAGTAACTGGGTGAAAATTACATAATGTTGGGAGCAAGTTATATATTTAAAAGCGGAGGAAGAAATATATCTTCTCTGAGAAAAACATAAATATAACAGAAAGAGCTACTAATTCATCTACGCAAAGCTGCTGTGATGTAGGAAAGAGTCAAAGAGGCAAGTTAAAATGTTTCCCAGCGGAGTTACTGATAATCTCCAAGCCTCAGCTTTCACCTAAATCGAGAAAAATTTCACTTATGCCACAGGGTAGTTGTGAGGATGAAATGTTGTTTATGAAAGTGATATGCTACCTATAAGCACTAAATAGGAATAAGATAGTATAATAATAAATTTCTTACATTGGTCCTGTACTAGAAGCTCCCCTCAAATAATCTACCATCTGATTTAGTTTCTAAGGCTTCCATAACACAGTACCACACAATGGGTGACTTAAAACAACATAAATGTGTTGTATCACAACTCTGGAGGTTCTAAGTCCAAAATCAAGGTGTCAGCAAAGTTGGTTCCTTCTGAGGGATCTGGGAGAGAGTCTGTTCCACGCCTCTATCCTACTTTCTGGTGACAGCTGGCCCTCCTTGGCTTATAGATGCATCACTCCAATCTCTTTATCCTCACGTGGTATTCTCCCTGTGTGTCCCTGTCTTCACATGGCCAGTTCTTATAAGGACACTAGCCATATTGGTTTAGGGGCCCACCTGACTCCTGTATAACCTCATCTTAACTACATACATCTGCAACAACCTTATTTCCAAATTAAGTCACATTCTGAGGCACTAGGGGTTAGGACTGCAATATATCTTTTTGGGGGGTGACACGGTTCAGCCCAAAACACCATCGAATAATTACTAATAACTATTCTAAGAACACATATCTATAAAACTTGTAGACATTGCAAAGCATTTCAGGTACATTATTTAAATTGATTCCCTCAGCCAGTGGGGTAGGGCAGGCAAGTGTCATTATCTCCATGGGACAACAAAGAGTTCTCTTCTGGACAACCTAAAAGAAGTTAAAGGTAATAAATGGCAGAGACAGAACTTGAACCCAGGTTTTCTAACTCCAAGTATAATGTTCTTTCCCCTAGACTCACATAAATAATACACACACTCCAAAAGTACCAGGCAATATGGGAAAATGTCTCAAGAGCACAACAAAATGCAATAGGAACACCAACGGTCATCAAAACAATTTACTGCTGCATTTATGTATGTTTTGCCTATGAGCGTAACCAGACATCCACCGAGCCCTCATTCACACGGGGACTCTGAAACACTTGCCAACCTGTCTGCCTCCACAGGGAAGGCAATCGCAACCAGTACATTTTTAATTCTGTAATTGTATTTAAAAGTTTACTAGACATGAGGAGTTGGCTTCATATAACTTTTCTCTATAAAAGATCCACAGGTCGTCTTTTTCTCCAGTCTCCTTCTGGCCATGTTACTCTTTGGAGTCCTCTCCTTTCTGGGCCCTTCTATGCAGACCCCAGTTCTGGCCTAACCCTACTGGCCTCGGTCTGCTGCTTCTGGATGCATCCACTGAAACTCAAATTGCTCCCCTCACCTCCCTAGACCATTGAGCCCAACATAAAATTTTGCAATGCAGGCTTCTTTAGCTGCTTGTATGTTACCAAAATCCATCTGCCAAGCTGGTTATAAACAAGCAATGGAGAAACTTTAAATACATATATTTTCAATTTCATCATTCTACACACAATTTTTGTGAGGCATCAAAATGTTCTGTAAAATTTCACTATATTTATATTTATTTTGCTGGACACCATATTCAGAAAATAAACGGTCATATATTAGATCTTAACAAAAATGAAAATTTTCATCAGTTACGCCTTTTCATGTTCTAGAAAAGGGTTTAAATTATCAAATTTCTGTTTCTTGAGTATTACAGGTTGCCAAAATGGTTTGCAGAATTTCCCAAGTAAATTTAGTTCTCTATTCGCAAGAACAGAACGGGCAGAGAAGTGAGAGGTTCTGTGTACCAATGCATCTGCCAGCGACAGCACAGCTGGTGTAAGTCACACCGAACTGTAGAGAAATAGAACTCAGAGTTTGTGGGAAATCTGTTCAGATTCAGTTGTCTGCTACATCATCAATGATTTATGTAAAACCCAAACATCTCTCTGAAAGAGCCCCCTAGGAATTCTTCTTCCCGGGGTTAGTAACTCCATCTGGACTAGTCTGGAATATTCAGTTATTTCTTTCACAGTTTAATTTACATATAAGTCCCACTGATATAATATACTAATAAAACTGATTTATTTTTTTCATTTGTTGTAAGCATCAGGGTGGCCACATTTTGCTACTAGTTAAAGGCCTCAGTTTTTAATTTTTTGGATGATCTGATTTGACAATGATATTTCCCTTAAAAAACAGAATTGTTTAAATGTGTATTCTTCCAGTTGTTGATTTCAAAAGGACAGCTGGAAAACAATATTCTCTTTTTTATAGTTAATGGAATAGATAAAAATATAAACTCTGTTTATCTTGCATTAATCATGTAAATAGAACTAAACAGCATCTTTAGTGCTTCATTAAGCATCATTAATAAAATACTCCAATTAATAATAAATCTTAGGTGTGAAAAGAAATTTCAAAAAGGAACACCCTCCACTTAAAAATAACTGTTAAAAATGAACTTTGAAAACTAAAGGAAAAGAAATAACTACAGTCCAGAATTTATGTGTGTCACTTAATGTCCGCATGGTTGTGGGCAAATACATCACATAGCACCAGGTGCTGACCTCCATAAAGGCTTCCTTCAAACAGCAGCAACACTGAGGCCAGCCATGACAGGCCGGACCACAGACTAACATCTCAGTGGAGTGGCTGCTGTGTTCTACTGACCCTTCTGCTGGCTTAGGTCAGCTTCCTCATCTTTCTGAATAGCCTTGGCACCAGCCAATGGCATGAGTGCTCATGGGCCCCAAGTCACCTTGAACTGCAGTGCAGCTGTATAGCGTTGGTTTCACCACTCCTTACCATATGCTGCTTGTATGTTACTTACAACCATACATGAAGTAGGGCCCGTTAGGCCTGATTAAAGATAAATTCACTGAAACATTTGGTTGGTAAGTGGAAGAACCTGTATTCTACCTTCAGTCTATCTTGCCTTCCAACTTACCAAGCTGCTTCTGAATATCTATACAACTGAGAGCTCATATTCCATATTTCATACTTCAGCACTTTATTATATATCCTGCCTTATTCACTGACTCACATGGCTGGTCTTAAATCAGTGCTGTTCAGTCTTTAGAATACATTAAAATCACATAAGTACTTCCTTAAAATACATATTCTTGCTCTCCCCTCCACACCCTAAATCAAGATTATGATTTAGTAGATCTATAGTGGAGCCAAGAAATCTGCATTTTAACAACTTCCTTAATTTTTCCACCCCCATGATATTAATTCAAGTTTATTTATGAGAAACACTGAATTAGACTAACTTCCTTGAGGGATGAAACTACTGCATATTGTGCATGGACTAGAGCAGACATTTAGTAAATTCTTACTGATATATTTCTATTTCAACTGACATTTTTATTGGTAAGTTATTAGATACAGATACAGTGATTTTGACCACACATAAAAACATTCCAACCAAAATATCTTTAATATAAGGATATTGATTAGTTAACATAAAATAAAATCTAGACTTTGGTTAATTTAGAGGCTTCACATCATCAAGAACCCAAGTGTTTTCTATTCTTCCCCACTGCCATCTTCTTTTCCTGCATGACCACAAGATGACATCAGCAGTTCCAGGCATCAAATACAGACAGGACAACATCCAGCAGAGAAGAGAACTTTGTCTTGTATGTCTCTTCTCGAAGACAAAGAAACCTTACCCATAGTCGAATTCCCTTGAGGCTCACTGGCCATAATTACTTCACATGCTCCTACTTAAACCAACTGCATCTCAATCCAGAAAAAGGGGACCACAATGATTAGCTTGCTCCCTAAAGGACATGGGTGGAGGTACAGGAAGATGAACTAAATCAGGCAGAAGGGAAGAATGGCTATTGGGAAGGTAACCTATAGTATCTACCACCCTGAGAACTCCTAAGAGAAAATCTTAATTTTGAGAGGAATGCGGCATAATTTAAAAGTGTCTATATAGGACTGAAGACTGGAGATTAAATACCCTTTTGCTGGCAAATCCAGGCTGCAGATTATATAGAGGCCAGAAAGTAGCACTAACTCAAGGCAAATAATGAGCAAATCTGTAGTCCATCACTAGGCTATGTGTCACCATCAGCAGCACCCAACTTCCTCCTCCCTCCTGCCTGTGACTCATACATCCGATCTAGGGTAGCACTGTTAGCACGCTGGGGTTTTTAGAGGAATGGATTTTACATAGATGAGGTTCCATTTGGTAATTTTCCAGAAGAACATTTTAAGCCAAACGAGTGGAAGATAGGATGTTTAATGAAACCCCTTAGCAAAGCCTCTTTTCTCAGATGTGGGGATGGTAGGAAAGAGGAATCTCACCCAGGCAGAGGGTATTTCGTGCTGCTTGATAGAGGAAACTATAAACCCTGAGGCTCTAACAACCTGTAGCTTTATGGAATTGTTTTTCCCTCCAATTTTCTAACAACGAAGCCTGAGGGAAAAGAGTCCAGCTAGAGAAATCAGTCAGTCAACAAATACTTATTTGCCACCTACTATTTGTTAGGTACTCTTCTCAATGTTGGGGTCAATGTGGAGAATGAGTTAGATAAAGCAGCTTCCCACTGGGAACTTTCATTCTAGTGGTGGAAGAACACAATAAACACAAACAAGTAAATAAGATAATTTTTGGTAATGACATGTGTGCTATGGAGAAGATGGTATGAAGCATTATGGTAGAAAGTGACTTAGCAGAAAGCTTGTCTGACAATGAGATGTTAGAGTTGAGACTTAAACAATGAGCAGGAGGCAGCCATGAAGCAATTGCAGGAAAGAACATTCCAAGCAGAAGAAATAGTGAGTGCTAAGGTTCTGAGCTAGGAACTACCTTTGTGTGTTTAAGGAACAGAAAGAGGGCCTGTGTGGTTGAATGAGAGTGAATGGAGGGAAGTCTGGAAGGAGATGAGGTTGTAAAGGAAAGCAAGGATTTTATTCTCAATGAATAAATCATTAGAGAGTGTTAAGTAGGCAAGTGCTATCACTTGCACTTTAAAATGACCCTCTATCTGCTAATCCAGTGTGGAAGATGCACTCTTTGTTAGGAGGCAAAAGGAAAGGAGACAATGGTGGCCAGGACCAAGACAAGGAAGAAAGAACTAAAGACAGAGTAGATATGGAGCCTGGGATACTTCTATCTGTCATTATGCTGCCACTCTATTATTACCTCCTAGCATGATAGGAATGTATAGGAGTTAAAATTAACATTTGATTTTGAGTCAGATGTGAGTTTAAAACTCTGAACTTGATATCTACAAGTTGTATGACTGTTCCTTTTTCTGTCTGGTAAATTTCCTCCATCTGGTCTCCCAAATCACTAGTTCACTCTTCAGCTAATTCCTCTGCCATAATTATCCCATCTTTATTTTTCTTTATTTCAACTATTTTTTTATGTTTATTATTTCTAATGGTTTACTTTTTGTTTTCTAGTTTGTTTTCATTTTATCTTCCCTTCTCTCAATGTTTTTTCACCGTTTTAACAATTTCTTAATGCCTATATTTTAGTATTTCTCTTCTGCAGGAATCTGTAATCCAGTAGATTATTTCTTTGTTGGCTAGTTTTTGTTTTGTTTTTACGCCTATAGCACCTGGTCTTCCTAGGTGGTCTCCCACCCAAGTACTAACCAGGCTTAGCTGTTTAGCTTCTGAGGTCAAACGTCAGGCTTGTTCAGGGTGGCACGGCTGTAGACTATGGACCATGTCTCCAATGGGGTGCGAACCCAGGACCTTCTGCATGTAAAGCAGATGTGCTAACCGCTACACTATGGAACCACGTTCATGTTGGCTAGTTTTTGAAAAGATTGTGCTCCTCAAATGCCTTTTCATTTTGGCTGGTTCGTTTTCCCCCTGGGGATTACAGCCAGACCTTGGTCTCCAATGGAGCATTATCAGAGGCAAGTGAGCTCAGGAGGGAGGGTGTAGATGAGCTCCAAGCACATTAAAACCATAGTCAATCACTCTTCATTCTACAAAATAACTTATCCTGTCGAAACTCTACTTTTTACTCCTCAGGAAGAAATAACCTTAGGAAAGCAGTTGCTTTCAAACCCTTGGCGCAAAGGAAAGTAGATGGGTGCAGAAGCAACTGCCCAAGGTCATTTGTTCCCCAGGTTTTTTATTATTGTTATTTCAGCTTCATATCAACACAGGTCTCCATCTCACCTGATCTTACTCTTCAGGACACAGACCAGAGTCTGACATTTCATACAAGTAGAACAGTTTGTCCCAAGGAAATAGTAGGAAGAAGCAAAAGCAGAACTACAATGGTCCCTCTTCCCCATTTTATCCTCCCTCAACCACATGCTTGTCCCAGGCCAAACTGGCCATCTGACTGAGGTCGGGGTGCCCAGGAAATGAGCTCTGAGATGGAGATTGGTGAACAGAAGGCTTATTATCGAGTGCTCTGGGATCAACACCTGTAGAAAGGAAGGAAAGGCAACAAATGGGAAAAAAGAAAAGTATTATTATGCAATACCACAAAGACTACAGTCCCCCCACAGGGAGCTCTGAGTTGAGATGGTCCTTCAAAGTCGTTCTGAGATAAAGCAGGCATGCCAGGCCTTTGTATACCCACACATTGACCAACCACCGAATTTGATCTGCCCCAGGAAGTGGGCATAACCTTTGGCAAAGAGTCTCCTCTTCACCAAAACCTGTTCCAGAGAAGGCTCACAGCTGAGGTCTGTGCTGGCAGTACTCCCAGGAGCTGGAAAATAAGTTCTTCCTTCCTGAAAGGGAGCTGGCACATCACAGCACCCACATGTTGCGAGCAAGAAAAGCGGCTACCAACGTAACATTTTGAACGCATTTGTGTCTTTCCACAGTGCCAGGTTTATTGAGTGGAACCTTCCAGATAAACCAATCAGGTACCCACACAGGTTAACATACAACACACAAAGAAGGGAATACAGACTCTTATGTAACAGGTCAAAGGGATGAAAGTCCTTAGCATTTCCAAAGCGAGCTCTGTTTACTGGCAGTGTGGAGAGCTGCGTGTTGGTCCCAAGCCAACAGCTATGACAAGTCAGAAGGTCAGAGTCTTTGGCTCTAGCGCATCCATCCATGATGCTATCGGGTCAGGCTTGAGCATCATCTGTCTAAAATGTTCAGCTTATATGGACCTTACAAGGTGGGATGCTCATGCTTATCAGCTCCTGCAAAGGGAGGGCTGATGTTTCTGTGCTTTTAGGCCTTCCGGTCACACCCTAAGGGTGTTCCCATTATGTGCAAGTTGACATTACTGTCACGAGTCCCTTGAATCTGCTTAGTAAAGTCAAAAAAGCCCTCATTTCTGTATGCTGTCTACATTATACCGCCATACACATTCTCCAGTGTAAAAGAGTCCCCACTGCCCAAGGGGTTTTCCACGGTTTTCTCATTTTCTCTCTCTAGGTCTTCTGAGGTTTCAAGAGGGAGGAAAAATGGGAAGCCAGTGGTCATGTTAGTTCAGCATTTTGGTCAGAACCACAGTGAGCCCAGGAACTTTAACTCTTGAAGAAGAGTGTAACCCATTTCCTTTCTTTCTGTGCTCTGTTTCCCATGAGCTGTCATGTCTCTCTGGGGCAGATTTACTTGAGCGGACTTGTTCACTCTAGACCTCAACTCTCTCACTCAGTTTCCCAGGGAAGCTGAAGCTAAATGTTCCTCCAAAGACCAACTAGAGCTGAGCAAGAGGTGCACTGTGGTTGAAGGAGCCTCACCATGGACGATAGCAATATTTTCTATGGTTCCAAAGTGTGTCCTGTTGTTAGGTAGTTAGTCGTGAGCGACAGGAGCCAAGGCCCAGCTCTGCAACCATAGAAACTTCCCCTGAAGACTTTCCTTAAGTACCTCCCAGAAATACTTCTCTTTTAGGGTGATAAATTACCCCAAATCCTAGAGCACAAAGGCCATTAAAACTGCTGGCCTAAACCAGCTACGAACAGATGCACAGAAAGTACTGCCCATAACTTCAGCCTCATTATACCATCATAATATCATGACAATGCCTAGAAGTTCATGAATAACAGACTAAATTCTGGGTAAGTACACGTGGAGTAGGCATAAAGTTATATAGCAGCCAACTGTCAGTCTAGATGACCCCACGTATGGATCATCTAGGACCTCCCATCCTGGCCCAGATATAAACACACCTTCCCATTTCTGCATTGTTACAGCATTTGTGACTGGAAACCCACCCCTCCCTTTGGGGCGTACTATCTTATCTCTTCACCTCCTACATTCCACAGGGCTACGGCCTTCTCTAGCATGGCCTGCCTCCTTCTAAAATATATTTTCAATATATCTTACTTTTTCTAAATCTCACCAACCTATAATCTTTGCTGCGTCAAAGGAACACGCATCATCCACTAACCACTCTACTCCACCTCCTCCTCCTCCTCCCCACGCCACTGGGGTGATGCCGGCTTTCACCTCACCACAGCAGTGACACTGAGACCCACAGAACTATCCTCCATCATTTCTCAGGCCCCAGACCCTCACCTCGGAACAACTTTAGATTTGCTTTCTAGCAAGATTATACTGAAGACTGCAGGAGGAGGGGGTGCATGAAAAGGTACAACTGGAGACAGAAGTCAGTTACATGACTGTGATGGTGTGGTGGTTTTTAAAGGTCCACAAATTCGTTGATACTTCATTTTTCAAGAGGTCAAGGCTAATTTTACCACCTCCTCATCAAAGAGTGTTGATGGAACTTAGTGACCTGCTTTTAAGAAAGTGATGGTGTATGACTTCAGAGACCAGGTCACAAAAGTAAGCAAAGAAAACTAAATAAAGAAAAAGGCACAACAAAAGTAGCTGTCCTTCAAAAAGTTTATCTGTGAAGCAAAGGAGTGGTATGCTAATGCCAATAGGGAAATTTTTACCTATTTCTTTGTCCTAACACTAAAGAGCCACAGCCTTTGTCTTTTCCTCTTCTAATTTATTTTGTTTACTTTTCACTGAACTTCTAACTGTTGTTAATCTTTGCCTTTGAGCCATTATTTTCTTTTTTCAGCTATAAGAAAACAGCCCTCTTCTTGATACTGAATTAACAAATATTAAATTTATATGGATCCATCTTGGCCTGTTAGAATAATAGGCAAAATATAGAACAACTCCGGCTTGGGAAACATAAAAAAATGCATGATACAAGATCAAGGCGTAAGTCATATCTGTTTGTTAAATGGAACATAAACCAAGATTCTAACCATGCAGCTGCTAAAGTCCTACCAGATTTCTCATAGGGGAGAAAATACAAGAGTAGAAATGAAGATGCAAGCTCAGGCACTGGCTCCTCCAGGGTCACTATTGTAACACCTCTGGTGTTGTTTCCTTTTCCTGACCAGGGGTCATTCTTTCCTTCCTGGCATTCCAAACACCCAGAGAAATCAGCTAGAAGACAGACTGAGCAGCCAGGAGCGCACCATAGCATTCCTCCTGGAACAAGCCTTCCGCATCAAGGAGGACATCTCTGCTTGTCTTCAGGGGACCCATGGCTTTCGAAAAGAGGAGTCACTTGCCAGGAGGCTGCTGGAAAACCATATCCAGACCATCACCAGCATCGTCAAAAAACTCAGCCAAAACATTGAGGTAGTTCTTTACTTCCTATATGGAGGCATCATTGCTTGACAAAGATTATTAACCATCAATGTCATTTTTCAACTGTAGAAATGAGTTGCTATTGCTGTTTAAATGATTACCATTTTGTTGCCTCTGAGGAAAACAATTAAGTATTTCAATTGCACATTTATGCCAAAAAGTAGATAGAAATTATATTTAAAAAATACTTGTTGATTATCTATGTGACAGCAACGGCAATTATTTAACATTATGTCAAATATTGTGCTAAGGTGCTTATCTTAGTCTAAATCGCTAAGATTCTATCTATGTAACCATTTCAAATAGAGGTTTTCATAATGCCGTGCCAATGCAGGGTCATAGGACCATTATAGTCTCTCTGTGCTCCGTCTCCCACTGCTCTCTCCTTCACTGTGGCCATACTGCCTCCCAGCTCTTCCTCGAACATATCAAACACTCTAGCTTTAGGGCCTTTACACCTGCTATTCACTCTGGCTAGATCATTTTCCCTTAGATATTCCTATGAAATGTTCTTCATTCCCTCCAAGGTATCATCTTATCAGAGAATAGTCCCTTGGCATGCTATAAAATAGCACCCCTCCCCATCTCAACTGTCACAATCTCCCTTAAACCCTACATTATTTTTATCCATAGCACTTACCACAAAAAAAGTCTAAATTTATTGTTTGTTTTCCTCTTATAAAATATAATCTCCATGACAGCAGGGATTTGGTTTTGTTCACTGCTAAATCCTACTCCAGGCGATGAGAATGCCTGCTAGGTAGTCAGCACTCTGTAAATATTTTCTGAATAGATGAATGAATGAATGAAAGAGTGATGTTTAAGGTATCAAAGGGAAAACAGAGTCTCTGATCAATAAAGAAAATGCTTGGGTTAAACCAAGATAAACAGGTTTTTACTACATATCTTTCAGACCTGTTTTTAAAGTGTTAAGGGGCACGATGAACTTGGGGTAGCAACTTTCAGGCAAGCATTCCAGAATACACTTTAGGAAGCTAGCCAAAAATGTGTGGAATTATCATGAGAATTAATGACAATGCTCTCATTTTCTACTATTGGAGACAATAGTGGACTAGACAAAAAACAAACAAAAGATAACATGAGATTGACCTATCAATGACCTCATGACTGTGTATTTAAGGCTAAGGATATTTATTAATTTGTTTTCTATTTGGAGGGCCTGGCAGACCCTATAATGCATCTGAGGGAATGTGGAAATTTAAAAAATCTTAGCGAATTTTTAAAAGGCACTTTATTGGCATTTAGCACATACTGAATTGACCCCTCTGCCTAAAACTCAAGGCTACTCTCAAAATGGTTAAAGGTATTTCCAGGCATAATAAAGTGTCATGAAAGTAACAAGAGATAAAGGGCTCAATGCCTCTGAGATGATGAGAAAGTCAAGTAAGTGTAGCACTATCACTAAAATAAGATCCTAATTTAGGAATCGAAACTTCTTGGGAATTGAAGAGAACCACATTCTCAGAACTATCTTCTAGAATGTTCTAGATATTTATTTGGGTAGTTGTTTTGTGGTTGATTATATTTGTCAAAATTCATCCATATACAAACTTTGATTTGTACATTTTAAAACAAATTACTTATGCCTCAATAAAATATTCTTAGCATTAAGAGAAGAAAAGTTCCCAAAAACTGTAATCTCAAAATCTATGCAATCCTGTTAAGGGTTTGACATATACAGGGAAAATAAAGAGGACTGGTCTGATTGTAGAGAAAACTGAATTAGAAAATAATTTAAAGGTTATAGATAATGTAGTTAAAACATTATGAAGATAAACAGTTAGGCTACCTTTAGTAAATAACTAAGACTATAAAGCAATAAGCATTTTACAGAGAAATGGATGCTATTCAAGTATTTTGAAAGAATCTAAACTCCTTAACCAGAACAGCCTATTTGCAAATTTGTTAGCAAGATGGATCCAAGTATGAGTTGAAGCCTGACTTAAGTCATTAAAAGGAATGAAAAAATTTTTTTCTTAATCGACCTTAATTGCTGTAGTTAAATTGCTTGTTCTTTTTTAAAATCAAATTATTCCTTTCTTTAAGCAGCCAGCTAATTATGGTTTAAATTTTATTTTTAACTCAAAAAAAGAGAATTTTAGGTATAACATTGATTTACTGTGTTTCTCCCAACTTATACAAGTAATACTTGTTCATTGTATTAATTTTGAAAGCTTAGGGAAAAAATTTAAAACCCAAGAAGAGAAGTTCTCACAATTCCACCACCAAATGGCAATCTCTACACTCAGACGCACCTCCCTCTAGTGCATCCGGACATCCCATTTAGGAGGCTAAGACTACATTTATAGGCACAATCTTTAATATAAATTATATCATAAAGTCTTCTATATGTCATTAAAAGATCTTTGCGTGGTACTATACCAAGATTGCTTAATTATTCTTCTAATATTGAAATATCTTTGTGCATAAATATATGTCTGCATTTGAATTATTTCCATACTATATATTCTTAGAAGTAGAACTATCAGGGTATAAACACTGTAAAAACTTTTGATGCATGCTGCTAAATTGGTTTCCAGAAAGTATATAGCTATTCACACTTGAATTAGTATTATATGAAAGTGCTTTCTTCACTGTTCTAATTCCAGCATCAAGATTTATTCTTTTAATCTTTGCTAATTTGATGGGAATAGAAATGAGATCCTTCTTTTTAACTTCTTAAAAGTAACTATAGTGATTTGCATTTTCTCTCTCCATAATCTGATAATGTCTTTATTCAATTTATTTGGTGGGGGGCGGGGGGGGGGAGTTAGTGCTTTTAATTCTTTCGATTTGATGAGTTTTATTATTAATTTAAGAATAACAACCAGTAGTACGTTGGTAAATGTTTAACAATCAGCAATAAATTTTTTTCTGGGTGATAAAAGTCCGATTTGCAGTGTTTGCCTATTTACATGGTGCAACTCTCACTGTAATTGATTTCAAACACCAGTATGATGTTACTGAACATAAAGACAGGAGGAGGCATGCACAATCAGCTCTCACGAGCAGGTCCATGTTGATTGTAGCACACCACTGAAACTCTTGGCAATAAGATCTGTTATGTTTTTCCATTTTTTTATTTATATCTAAATTATATTTAAAATGTTTTTTACAAGTACTATATAAAGTTAAGCATTCCAATATTTTGCTTTGTGATTTCTCTCATTATTTTCTAAGAAATTTCTTCAAAGATGAAATGACTTCCTCTATTATCTGTTATTTTTATGATTTAACTTTTTATTTATACTCTAGTTTTCCAAAATCTATATTGATGTATGACATGAAGCCAAGATCTAAATGGATTGTTTTCTGAATAAGTTATCAGAGATCTCAAAACCATTTGTGAAATTGCTCCCCCATTGATTTGTGAATCTCACGTATAGCATATTTCTTTCTTAGATTTACCATGGTTTTCATTACATTAATTAATCTATTTAGCAATATACATCTGTTTATCTATACTGATTTACTTATCCTTATTTTATAAAATTTTTTAGTACTTAGTAGGGCAAGTACCCTTTCATCACTGTTCTTTATTAAAACAAAGCATACACAACACCTACTGTTATGGTCCTTATGTGTTCCCCACAAATTCATAATGCAATCCTAATGCCCAATGTGATGGTATCAGGAGGTGGGGACTTTGGGCGGTGTTTAGGTCATGAAGATGGAGTTCTCATGAATAAAATAGTCTTCTCATAAAAGATATTCCACAGAGCTCCCCAGTCCCTTTCACCATGTAAGGACACAGCAAATAGTTGGCAGTCTGCAACCCAAAAGATGGCCCCCAGCAGAACTGGCCTATGCTGGTACTCTGATCTTGGACCTCCAGCCTCCGGAATTGTGAGAAATAAATTTTTGTTTTTATAAGCTACCCAGTCTGTGGTATTTTGTTATAGCCACCTGGACTAAGACCCTACACAAATGAAAAACTAAAAACAAACAAACAAACAAACTCTAGCTAGTGTTTTTGACACTTTTATGTCTTCTGTTAAACCTTTCTTTGCTCTTAGGTTGTCTTAATCTGCTGGCTTACAAATGGGCAAGATTCTGTATATGGTCTTTGAAATTCCTATAATTCATTTGCTACAAAAAATCTTTCTTTTCATCAGAAAATTAATAAACATAAGTTTAAACATAGTTCAGGCCTTGGTCAAATATAGCAAATAAAGTCTATGGCCATGTCACCCTGAACAAGCCCGATCCTGGGAGTCTGATCTCGGAAGCTAATCAGGGTTGGGCTTGGTTAGTACTTGGATGGGAGACCACCTAGGAAAACCAGGTGCTGTAGGCATAAAAAATAAAAAGCAAGGGATTGTAAACTGACAAGGTCCTTCCAATCTGTGAGGTCAACCAAGTGTTGCCTTGCCTAAAAAATATATATATATATGTATTTATACATATATATGTGTGTATACACACACACACACACACACACACATATGTATAGTTTCCCACATCAAATTGATGAGTTTTCCAAAGTCATTATACTCGCACTTTTTTCTGAGTAAATACAAATTCTTTTTTATATGCCCTCACTTTACACTGGAATTTATTTGAATGTCAAGTAAGATATAAATTTTTCTATGGACAAGCAGAAGTTTTTCAATTATTAAAGTAATATTTTTATATGAGTGCAAAAAATTAAAAAACTACTGTTCTTGGGACTACCAATCTGAAATAGAGTCAGCTCTATTTCAGAATATCTAGATATAATGTGAAGATAGTTGAGCCATAAATCTCTCGTGTTCTCTAAAAATATTTAGAACAGTAAACCTTTTTTACTCTGTGTGTATGAAACAGTTTGAGTCAGATTTGCTTGTGTTAGTTGTATTAGCTTCATTATGTTCTGATTCAATCTGTGAAAGGCCTTGCCTGATGCCATTTGAAAGATCCTTTTTTTCCGAAACTTACCACCAACTCTGAAATAGGTTTTCATGAAAAGCTTTTGTATCAATGATGGCCAAATGACAACCCATTGCCAAACAGTACAAATATATTTTTTTTTTGGCCCATAGAGTGCTTATAAAAGATTTTGAATAAGATGTCAGTATTTAAATCTGGATTTCTGGATTCTAAAGTACTGTTAAACCATTGTTCTTTCCTGGTGACAATCAGCTGGAATTAAGCCATTACTGCCTTCCTGGGATAAAGCAGGAGTGGCTTCTCTCTGACATAGCACTCTCTCACTCATTTACACTATCAACCTAACTAGGGAATGCATTCGATTTTGTAACCTCTGCTTTAAACGATATTTTTTTATCATGTGTGATGGAAAATTAATGGGAATTTTACTCAAAATTACAGATTTTAGAAGACCAAATAAGAGTTCGAGATCAGGCGGCCACAGGAACTAATTTTGCAGTCCAAGAGCTAAACACCAAACATCTTCACGGAGTTGGAGATCTTCGAGGAAGAGTAGCCAGGTGAGAAGCAGCATATTAACTAACATTTAGCAGTCAGTTCTTGGCCACTCGATTCCCATTCTCAAATAAGTTCCGTATTGTTCTCAAAAATTCCAAACAAGATACTGTCTTTACATTAAGGTAAACCGATGAAATGGTAATTGAGAAATTATGTCATAGATTTTGAAAACCTTATGCTACCTTTGAGATCCGATTTTTCTATAAAAGTCTCATACAGAATGTCATTTGATCTACAAGTGACAAGAGTCTTCTCTTTACAGATCTCAACTGTGCAAATGCCAGCATTCATACAAAAACACGCCCTCATGACCACATATAAAATCCCCAAGAGTTAAATTCTAATTATTAAACCATTTAAAATACACGAGAATTACATATTAAAGTCTAAGAAAAAGGATTTACTGCCAATGGATAAAATTTTGAATAACATCTTTTGAGATTTCTAAAATCAAAAGAATTAATGGTATACAGTTCAGTAAAAATCTGTAGGTATTGACAATGGCAGGACCACTCTGGTGGACACATCGAAGATGACTTGTGAATGGCTCACCATAAACACCTCCCTATCTCTACATCTCCTGCCCAGCACCTCTTGCCTCCCTCCTGGAATACCTCTACCTCCATTTTGTTAACCACTCTGAAGTGTTAATGACCAAATATGACACCTAATACATAATATCAAGAAGACATTCAACTCTCTTTGCTCCACTCCGGTTCTTTTGGTTTGTCTTTTCTTTAAAATAAAAAGTTGTATATATTTTAGGTACACAACATGATGACTTGATATACATATACATCATAAAATGATTACCACAGGCAATATAATTAACATATCTTGTCACAGTTATCTTTTTTGTGTGTAATGAGGGCTCCTGAAATTTACTCTCGGCTTATTTCCATTCTTCAGCCCTGCTGGACCACCAGGTCTTTAGTCTTACTCATCCAACATAACTGCAACTTCACATCCTTTGACCAATATCTCCCCATTTCCCTCACCTCTTTACCCTTAACCACTATTCTACTCTCTGCTTCTCTGTATTTGACATTTTTATATTGTAAGTGAAATCATGCAGTTTTTGTCTTTGTGCCTAGCATATTTTACTTATGATAATGTCCATCAGGTTCATGTGGTCTTAAATGGCAATATCTTTTATGAGGCTGAAAGTACTCCTCTATGTGTGTTTGTGTGTGTACATATACCACAATTTCTTTATCCATTCATCCATCAATGTATATCTAAGTGGTTTCCATAGCTTGGCTATCTGAATATTGCTGCAATGAACATGGGAGTACAGATATTTCTTCCAGGTACCGATTTCATTTCCTTTGGGCATATTTTCAGAAGAGGGGGTTTGCTAGACATTATCTATTTTTAGTTTTTTGAAAAACCTCCATGCTGTTTTCTGTAATGGCTGTACCAATTTACATTCCTGCCAATAGTATACAAAGGTTCCCTTTCCTCCACATACGCTCCAACACTTACATTTTATTTCTTGATAATAGCCATCTCAACAGATATGAGGTAGTATCTCATCATGGTTTTGATTTGCATTTCCCTGATGATTAGTGACAGTGAGCATCTTTTCATGAACCTGTTGGCCATTTGTATATCATCTTCCAACAAATGTCTGTTCAGGTCCTTTGTCCATTTTTTAATCTTGTGGCCATTTAAAATCACTTCTTTGTTTTCTGTGTTCCCAGGGGACTCACAACTGAACCCCACTAACTCTCAGAGATAGGTGAATTCAGAGCCAGTCTCTCAAATGATAGTTGTAAAAGTTAGAGAGCTACATGTGTGGTCCAAATCCTTCACTCCTCGGGGAGAAGCTGGGATTTGGGGGTTCCCTCCCAATTATAAGGCACTGCGCCAGGGATGGGGTTTATGACATGAGTGTGTCTCAGCTTTTTCTACCCATTTTGATAGAGATATTTTCTTATTTGCCTGATGTGTAGGAGTCTCTAGTTTCTTTCTCCCAAGGAAATTTTCTCACAAGAAATTGATCCGTGCATAGTTGTTTACTTGGAATACCTATGGGAGGAATGAAAATCAAGAGCCTCCTATTCATCCATCTTCCTCTCTTGTCTCTTACTTACCTTCCTCTTCAATCTTAAATAGTGGTTTGAAGACAAGGTTTTATTTTTCCTTGAAATGTCTTTCTTTTATAAAAATTTTCTTCAATCTATTTGGTAATCTGAGACAGAATCTGGCTGAAAGCCATGAGATTTAAATTCACTTTTCCTCTTCTGTTTCTTTTCCGTATTTTTACCAGGCAATTGACTAATGGACAAACTGAGGCAGATTAATTATTGTTTTAATTATGGACCTTAATTTCAATTTGCATTTTGGCATAAATGAAATTGATTATTTTAACATAATTCTTAGCAATTTATTGCTTCATAAATCAAACTCAATATTTGATAACTACAATGTGCTTCGAATTTTACACTGTATTTTCCACCCCACTACAGTGGCAGTTTAAAAGAAAGTACTTCCAATGAGATGAGGTTCTCAAAATTGTCTGGCCTGCTTCTCGCACCCTCTCCTCTATTCAGTAGATTAGTCTTAACTGCAAAAAAGGAAAAGTTGAGTCTGTAAAGGGCACCCGCAGGGATGGCTCTGGCTTGCAATCTGTAGCAGCAGCCAGAAGAAGCCAACCCTCTAGGCACCTTAGGCTATTTGGGACCCAAAGGCAGATCTGCATATGAAAAAAACAAAAATGACAAATTGTGTAGACATGTGATTAAAAGCAAAAGTCACATCCTTTGAAAAAACAATAATGATATGGATATTGCCAGCTTTCAAAAAGTTAAGAGTGAGGACTTCTGTTTAAAGATAGTAGGACAAAGATAGTTTTACTCCTCTCACTTGAGACATCTCAGTGCCAGTTTAAAAGAAAAAGAAAAGAAACTCCATCTTTAATATGATATGGAAGCTGCCATAACTGCCAAACCCAAGCAGAGTGGGTCTGTGATGTTTGGGGTGATAGAGTCCTCCTTAGACCTTAAACATAATGATTTCCTCCAAATCAAGAGTCATCATCCTGAAAGGCATAGGCCAAATAATTTCAATAGAGCACTAATACCTAGGGGCTTGGGTAGGTCATAGGAGAGATAGAAAATGTCCCTGTAGAGATTCAGATCAGTGATACAGAACAGCTGGGTAGGTGTAGCTGAAGATGCAATCATGATAGTTATCATCTAGGACCTTTCTCTTTGCCAATTCATACCTGAGAGAAACTGGCTGAAGTACAGCACAACGAGGAAGGAGAGGAGATGATAGTGTCACAACAGAAAATCTATGACTTAATGATTTGCTCTGAGATGTACAATCTGGTTTTTGAGAATAAAATGGGGGAGATGTGCACTCCCCACCCCCAAGCCTAAGAAAATAACAGATTTCTACTCAGACAAACCTGAGTAGAGGATATAATCTACTCTCCACCAAACACCCACTCAATGATCTTCTGCAGGTAGCCAGAATCATTAAAAAAAGTAAGAGTGGTAGTTCGGAAGAATCTAGCTTGTGCATAAAAATCATCACCACCACCATCCATAGATAGATTAGATAAATTACATAGATTAGAGATTAGATAGATTAGATAGGCTAGATAGAGATAGACATAAAAACATAAGGGTGATTAATATGCCTCATGAGAGGAATTACCCTCAAAACACAAGAAGAGTTAAAATAAAAGGTTCAAAGAAATTAAGAGCAAAAGAAAAAGATCAGATATTGCTGATTGAAGTTACATGTAATTTTGCTTCTTCCAAAAGCCCCACTAAATCTACAGTAAAAAGATTTTCTCTTTAAAACATAAACCCACAAAGACCAGAGATATTAGCATAGAAACCTTAGAATCTAGAAGACAGATGGACATATGGCAACTAACTTACAGATGTAATAAAATCAATTTTAAGCTGTGAGATAAGCTGAAAATGACTTAGTTTTACACTAAAGAATCCTCAAAAGACGTCGGCTGCATAGGAACCTCCAAAACTGTGGGTAAAAGTGGGCACTTGCCTCTCAGGAGAGGAACTGAGAAGTAGGGAGAGGCTGAGCAAGAAACTACTATACTCTGTTATTAGTCTTTTGTTATTATTGACTTTTAAATATAGGCATGTTTCACTTTGATAAAAATATGAGATAAAAGGGTTTACCCCCCAAAAAAGAGATTTCAGGTAACAAAAGGAGATAGATAAACTGGAATTGCTCAGGGATATAGTGAAAGAAAAAATTAAAATATTACAGAGATTAAATCTGCTTTAGAAGCCCTCCAAATAGAATAAATATGACTAGAAATAAGTTATTTAAAAAAAAACAAGCATGAGCAAACCATATAAGACAAAAAGAAAATGGTTTTTAATGTAAAAATGCTTATAGAGAAATGATGTATGTGGCAGATCAGTAAAACTCATTCCACATAGACCTAATAGGAGCTCCTGAAGAAGCAAAACAAATTATTCAGAAAAAAAAAAAAAAGTATTCATAGATATAAGAGAAGAAAGCTTTCTTGCCAGAGATTTGAATGTGCTGCTCAAAAGAAAAAACTAACCCCAGAAAAGTTAATATAAGAACAGTTATACCAAGATATCCTGATTGAAGTTACTGAACATAAAGAATAAAGAATCATTAGAAGTAAAAAGAATCATTAGACATACCTAGGCAGACAAAACAGATCACATAAAATGTCACCTCGGACTTCTCTACTTCAACCAATGCCAGAAAAGAATGGATCAACATCTATCTTGTTCTGAACAAAAGAAAAAGTGGTCCAGTGATGTTAAATGAGTTATCTTTCAAGTATAAGAGAACAAACAGACATTCTCAAGCACTCAAGAACTTAAAGATTCCAATATTCTTGAGGCTCTCTTTCGAAATCTGGATGGCAAAATCTGGATAGCCAAGGAATAAATCAAAATAAGAGTCTCAGAAATCATGGTTTAAAAGGACTGTCAATGAATATAGGCTCTAAATATAGAATAAAGATTAAATGACAGTGAGAAATCTAGTTATAGAACAATGTAAATGTCATGTAACTTGACATTTTTAAAAAAACAAAATATGAACAAAAACTGTTAAAGAACAAGTATATAAACTTATTTATTTCCTCAGTTTTTGGCACATGGTCAATAAGTAATGTCTAAAGTTGAAATGGTAAGTGTAAAAAGCATGATTCCAATTTATGACAGCTTTTTATAACTTCTTTTTAAAAAATATCTCTGGTAGTAAAGAACTATATATCTTAAGTTCAGTAATTTCTTCATTTTTCACTACAGTTCGCTTTCCTTAGGTTAAATTAAATTAAATTTCAATGTAACATTTTTAACAAAGTTGGCATATACAATACAAATATTCTAAAATTAGTTTATTATATTTCTTTCTTCCTCCCATCTCTGTGTGTGTGTGTGTGGTGAATTCAATGACAACCATTAACAATGATTATTTCTGAAAAGTAGAATTCGGGATATCAATTCTCCTCTTTGTTCTTTTGGTATGTGAAAATTTTTTATAATAGACTTGTGTTATTTTAACAGAAACAAAATCACTCCAAAAGAGGAAAGGAGAAACTTCCTTTTGGAATATAGAGCACAGCTTTGGAAAACCACTAATCCTTAACTGCAGAGTGTGGGATGAGCTGGCAGGGTTGGCGGGGAGGTGAAAATGAACAGGTGACAAGTGCCAAGTAGCGTAAATAATAACTGCTGATCTTGTGTGGGAGGTCCCTCCCTGTGAGGCACTGGCTAAGCGCTTTGCATTCATTACCTCCATTCATCCTTCAATAACCGTATGAAGTAACATTATTCAAGGCAGCTAGTAAGGGTTTTGAAGGAACCCTGAAACTTATGATCAATACAATAGGTAATCTGCTCTTCCCCAAGAGAGCCATGAGTGGTGGTAGCAGGGTGGGGTTCCCTGACATGCTGGGAAGATGGTTAATCTTCAACTCCTACCCCATATCCATTGAGTTCCTTCCGAAAAATACTAAAGGCAATTTATAGGCCAAGGCTTCATTCACATGTTACTGTGGATTTTTTTTTTCCTTACATAAGACAATACTCGACTGAGACCACTCAAAGAGCAGAAGTTTTGATTGGGAGTAAGAGGATGTAAATTGTATTTTGAAGATGGGTTGAAAGACTTTGGTGGGCTAGGACATTTTTTTCTAGCAGAGGAGAATTAACAATCTGGGAACCAAGAAAAGAGGCTAATGAGAGAAAAGTGGATTTACAATGTGATATAGAAGAATTTCAGTTTTGCCTAACCATAGGAAGCAGAAATAGTCTCAAAACATTAAAATCTGTTGGAACTCCTATGACTGAGTTAACATATCAGGCTGAAAATCTAAAATTTTCCCCCAGTCTCCAACTCTACTCCAATGTCTTCATCTACTCCAACTCAGTTTTTCTGGTTTGGGCCAGAGTTTTAATATCTGACTTGGTTTCTTTCCCATTAGGAAGAGAAGAAAAAATATGAAGGAGAGTCCTGTATATTCTCCCACATCTACCAACTCATTTTTCAAAGAACTTTAGAACTTTTGGCATCAAATCAATGCACAGATCCTACTATAGTATTAAAAATGTTATGAACATACTGATCTCACAAACAATTTCCATCTTACCACTAGATGTGATTCCAGCATCATGAAGCTTTCTGAAGACATTCATTTCATCAGGCACGAGCACCAGCAAATTGAAAAAACAATTAAAGAGCTCGTGTCTGCCCTAGAAATTGTTTCTAAGAATTTGGATATGAAGGTAACTGAAAATAGATGGAACGCTTATGTGTTACTGCCAGAAGTCAGATCCCTATAGTTTATCAACATGCCCAGTCAAGTGGTAATTGTTCAACAGAAGTCTTTTCTTCCAAAAAGTTTAAACAGCTCATGCATATACACCATGAATACTGTCAGTTCAATCGACAAATATGTAATGAGTGCCTCCTGTGTTTCAACGCACCCACCCAATTAAGTATGCCACTTGATGCCACTGTTGCCATTACTTCCTTCCTCTCTGGGTTCCCCACAAAGACTGTAGAACCAAGGACTATAAACAAAAGATTTTCTCAGGGTAGGTGTTATTAAAGTTCCAACATACATGACTTGATCATGTACATCACTGCAATGGGTTATGTCTCTTACAAAATAATATACAAGACCATTTGCCTGGGTATTAAAGGCCATCTCTACACAGGCCTCTGCTTCTCTCTTCAGTTCACCTCCTATGCCTATGGCTTGTCCTTTATAACCAGTGATACTGAACTAGCTGCAGGGAGGTCCCCACTCAATCCAAGATATTGCATGGCCTCCATGCTGTCCTGGTTCTTTCCTGCTTGAAATGTCTCTCCCCTTTCTCATCTTCCAAGCCAGTGTTTGGACTAAAAGCGCTAATGCAAAGTCTTCTGTGTGCCACCTTGTCTCATGTCTTATGTGAAACAAGCACATTTCTTTTGAAGTCCTTTGGGCAGAACAAAGTGGAAATTCTTTGGGAACTAGGGAAGTAAAGTTTGGTGTTTGGTGATTTGTTTCTGGAAGCCAGTTTATCAAGAGCAGAGGTTCACGGGGCACAGTTTTCTCCAGTCCCGTGAGGCTCCGCTTGTTCATCCTCCTATGCACCCATCTAATTAGTCCTAATAGTTTCTAGGTCAATTCTCTTAGTTTTTCAAGGTACTCAATCATATCAACAACAAATTATGACAATTTTATCTCCAGTTTTCTGATATAATACCTCATTACTTTTTTCCTAAGGTCTTGGCTAGAACTTCTAGAACACTGCTAAATAAAAGTTATCATAGAAGGCAAACTTATCTGGTTCCTGACTATGCTGTTGGGTGTTGATTTGATATATTTTTAATCATGTAAAGGAATTATCCATCAATTCCTACTTTAGTTTTTGTAGGACTGAACATTTAGTTTTATTGAATGCTTTTTAGACATCAATGAGTGCCTACATCACCATCTTGTTTTTTGATTTGAGTTTTTGCTTGTTTATTTACTTCTTTGGCTATTTTATTTTATTTTTTTATTTTATATTTTATATTATTTTTTTATTTTATATTTTATTTATTTTATTTATTTTATTTATTTTATTTATTTTATTTATTTTATTATTTTATTATTTTATTATTTTATTATTTTATTTTATTTTATTTTATTTTATTTTATTTTATTTTATTTTATTTTATTTTATTTTATTTTATTTTATTTTATTTTATTTTTAGGCGAGGCAACCCTTGGTTGACCTCACAGATTTCAAGGACCTTGTCAGCTTATAATCCCTTACTTTTTAATTTTTTATGCCTATAGCACCTGGTCTTCCTAGGTGGTCTCCTATCCAAGTACTAACCAGGCCTGACCCTGCTTACCTTCCAAGATCAGATGGGATCAGGCTTGTTCAGGGTAGCATGGTCATAGACCTCTTTGAGATTCTAATGTGCTATGTTAATACATTTTCCAATACTGAAACATTCTTGAATTTCTGTAATGAAAGCTACGTAGCTATTGTGTAATACTTTATTTTGTATCTAAATTCAAGAGTGACATTGGACTATAAAGTTTCTTCTGTTTTTTTTTTTAAAAAAAAAAAACAGGTAATGTATACATATGATCCAAGAATTGAAACTATGTAAAATAATATGCCCTGAGAATTTTCACTCCCACTTTTGTCACTAATTATCACATTCTTTCATGCCTCTTATAGATAACCATTTTTACCAGTCAATTGTGGATCATTTTGGTATATCTTTATGCAGATACAAACAAATGCAAATAAGTAGTCTTATTTTCCCCTTTATTACACAAAGGAATAGCGTATTGTATATGTTACAATATATCTAGGTACAATGCATCTACCTAAACAAACATATGCTGGAGATCCACCATATCAAGACATGGAGAGCTTCCGTATTCATTTGTTTAACAACTGCATACCCTTTTTCTGTGTATAACAGTTCATTTAACCAATCTCTAATGATGGACATTTGGTTCTTTTCAATATTTTACTCTTTCGAACAATACTGCAATGTAACCTTGCATTTATAGCATTTTCCGTGTACGTGTGTGTCTGTAGGATAAATACCAGAAATGGGATTGCTGGGTCAAAGGTACATGTTTGTTATTTTGAAAGATCTTGTTCCCTGTAGGACTTCTAGCATACTACACACCCACAAGCAACTGAATTGTCTTACATCCCCATTGCCTCACAAATGAGTGTTTGACTTTTGAAATTTGCCATTCTTATAGGAAAAAGACAGCATCTCTGTGTAATTACCTTTCTTATTATGAATGAGGTTGAGAATCTTCTTATATTTAAAAGCTATTTATATTTCTTTTTCAGTGAGTAGTCTGTTCATGTCTTTTATCCATTTCCCTATTGGCCTATTTTTCTTTTTCTTCTCAATTTGCAGGAGCTCTTTATATGTTAGGGAGAAGAACATTTTCTCTATGATATGAGCTGCAAATACATTTTCCCAGTTTGTCATTTGTCTTTTGACATGCATATGTTCTCTATTTGTAGGTGAATTTATCCGTCATTTTGTTTGTGGCTTCTGGAATTTTGAGTCACAGTTAGAAAGACTTAAAAGAATTGCTCATATTTTCTTGTCATTTTCAGTGCTTTATTGGTTACATTTAAATCCTTGATCTATTTGGAGGTTTTCCTAGTATAGGATATGTCTTAATTATTATGTTATTGAAGCCTCATAGTATTTTTACTAGTAGGGCTAGTCTCTTCCATTGCTTTCCCCGCCCTCCCTTTTTTTGGTGATAATTGTTTTTGTATGTGATTTTTAAATCAACCTATTCAGTTCCAGCAAATAAATCAACAAATAAACTCGGCTTTAAATTTGTTAAAATTGTGTTAAATTTACAAATTAACTTTAACATTGACATAGTCAATGCTGAATGTTATGAGTATCCAATAACATCATGTGCTTCCCACTGTTCAGGTTTGCTTTTATATCCTTTAGGGATAGTTTCAAATTTTCCTCATATAGTTTTGACATCATTTCTTCTTAAATGTATTTTGATATTTTGTTACCTTTTCTGGCTTTAGTTTATTGTGGTGGGGATTTCATTATATCTTCTGACTAGTTGCTATATCACGAAGACTATATTAATTTTATATTCCACTAACTTAGTGAATTCTATTCTCGACACCAGTAATTTTCCACGTTTTTTTCAGGCACAATCACATTTTAAAATAATTTTACCTCATCTTTTTCCATTTTCATACACATAATTTCTCTCCCTTTTCTAATCACTTTGATTAATAACCCCAGTATAATATTAAATAGTAGTGCCATGAAGTGGGCAGCCTGCTCTTGTTCCTGACTTTAAAAGAAAGGCCGCCAGTGTGTCCCTTATCCTCAATAAACATGTTTAATATGCAACTATTCCTATTTTACTGTTGTTGTTTTTTTTAATCAGAAATGATTAGGAATGTTTGTCAAATGCCTTTTCGGCATTTGTGGAGATAATCATGTGAGTTTTCTCCAGAGTTTTACCAGAATAATTATTTGTATTGATACATTTCCTACTATTAAACTATCCCTTTTAAAAAATAAATTGCACTTGATTATAATGTGTTTGTGTGCGTGTAGGTGTGTGGTTTGTGTGTACAATTTTTTCAGATTTTAGAATCAATGTTGCACTGGCTTCAGGAAATAATTTGAAAGTTTCTCTTCTTTTTCTACACTCTGAATCAATGTAAAGAGTACTATAATTTTCTATTCTTTAAAAATTTGGTAACTTTGCCTCTGAAACTCTCTGGGCCTGATGTTTTGGTGGAGGAAGTAGTCCTTTGATATATTTGCTCAGTTTTTTTCTATAGAAATTGGTCTGTTCAAACATTCTATATATTCAAGGGTCAGCATTAGTAAGTTACTTTTTCTCAGAAAAATATCTATTTCACTCAAGTTTTGAAATATATTAGCTGCCTCCGGCTCCAGCTAAAGAAAGTTCTCTGCTTTTAGGGGTTCATGTAATTAGACTAGGCCAACTTAGATAAAACAAGATAATGTCCCTACTTCAAGGTCTGTAAACTTAATTACAGTTGCAAATCCCTTTGGCCATCTAACACAGCATTAACACCGGTTTCAAGGATGACAGCTGTTCTGCCTACTCCAATTTGTCAATTTCTTTATCCTATTTTCCTTTGGTTAGGTTTGTTATTCTTTCTTTTTAATTTTGGGAAATAAATGGTATACATAGCTTCATTCTGTCTTCTATAATTATGGAAACATTTAATGTCACAAAATTTATCTCTGATTATAGATGTGGTTGTGTTTTTTTGATATGTAATGTTTTCATTATCCTTTTCTAAGTAAATTGTAATTGCAGAATTAATTTATTCTTTGACACTTGCATTAGCCCTTTGAGAAGCAAATGCAATAAAGAAATTAGATGTGCAAGATACTTGAGGGAAAAAACTGTGAAGGAAAATGGGGAGGAGACCGGAGGAGATGAAGAGAGCCATCAGACTGCAATACATAATTGACTCCTGTGAAAAAGGCAGAGAAGGAAAGTCTGAGATTGAAATTCTATTCTAACAAAGTTTCACCAAGTTCCTTGAGCCAAAGTCACTCATCAAAGATATTACTCAGACATCGGCTGGGAGAAGCCAGTGGGAAATATGGTGATGGATTTTGAGCTCAAATATCAAGGTCTTTGGCCAATTATGCTCTTTCCTCATAGTAGAAGATCTGGGAGGCACATTTTCATGTGAAACAGTGGAAATAAGTGATAGAATTAAAAGTGTTTACTCAAATGGTTAGATTTTTGTTTCTTTATACTTTTAACAAGCTTTAGAGCAGTGTACTTAGAGTTATAATCAGAGTTTTTCCTGCTTTTTAGAATAATTTGAGAGTTTATAGTCATGCGTGTGCTTGCTTGTCGCGAAGTTCTGTGGGCACTGGGAAAGCATGAATGTTTGCTGTTAGCAAGATAGATTGTTTGGTATATGTACTAAATAAATTTTATATTTTCATATCTTCCTATATCCTTAACTTATATTTTACTTATTTGACCAGTAGTCAGGAGAAGTCATTTAAAATCACTACTATATTGTCTCCATTAGTTCATCTTTATAATTCTATATGTTCTGAAGAAAAATCAGGGCATCCTTGCAATTCTATAGCTATTTCTTTTCAGTTCAATATATAAAGTAAATTAAGGTTCAAAACTCTTAATTTTTCACTGTGGATTCCACTCTTCATCTATAAGAATGACCATCTTTGCCCATTTAACATATTTTGCCTTGAACATTTTTATCTAACAATATTGCTCTGCCTGCTTTCTTTTTCCTCACTTTTGCCAGGAATGGATTTGTCTATTATTTTATTATTAAAGCAATCCTGCCTTAAGCGTACCTCCTGTAAACAGCCATTCATGTGTTACTGGTTGCCCACCAAATATTAATCTATTCAAACCCTTCCATTATTCACCTCTTTTTCTAAGAGAGCTCTGATTTTGTTAAGTGTCCACTCTCCTCCATATGACCATTTGTTTTAGGATCTGAATTGTTTGGCCAAAGCCAATCGTTTGGTTTCATTCTCCTTGATGTTAGTTGGTTTAGTCTTGATTATGTGCTGTAACTCTGCAACTATTTTCCAATCCAGTTCTTTTACCTTAAGGAACTTCCTCAAGTTTCTGGCAATGTGGAAAACACACTCTTATCCTAACTCTGAGCAGTAAAACTTAGTTTTTCCTACCTTTACATGCCCTAAGTCATTTCACTTGGGATTTGCTTGTGCTCATGTCAGAATTCTACCTGGAAATTCCTGAGGCCTAATATTAGGCCACTCTATTGTGTTTTTCTCAGAGCCTAACTGTGCATTTAAACATTTATTCAATAAGTATTTGGTGAGCTTTTACCATTGGCCATCTGATGTGCACTGAGGGTATAATGGTGATAGAGGATATAGTGGGAAGACAGAAAGTAAATAATCAAATTAACAAACAAATGTCAAAGAATGTTTTTGTTACTTCATTAGGTAGCCTACTATCAAAAGAATATTATAGACAGCAGAAAGGAACATTACCCTATTATTCTGTCTCTGATAGTTCTATAACTATTGAATCATTCCTTTGAAAAAAAACTTGTTTTTAAATGCGAACATGCTTTAGGCTCAAGCCTATTTTCTGACTTCTTTAGAAAAAAAGTATAATTAATGTAAGTGCTAGTGATTTTGTTCACATACACAAAAAGTTCCTTTTTGTACTTTCATTAGGTAATGCAGCTCTTAGGAAAAATAGAGGCTTCCAATTCTGAGCAAATTTCAAATTTAAAGATGGTCCAGGGGGATTATCGCCATGAAATGAATCTTTTGGAGTTCAAGTAAGTGAATGGAAGATTTTTAATTCTGTTAAATGCATTTCAAAAAGTTTTGCCTAATGAAAGCATTGGCATTAAATAAAAACTTATCTCAGGAATATGAATCTGGCCAAGAAATAAAGCAACGAACTGATGTTCAGCATATTCTACAGTAATTTATGCAATATTCATAATAAAATATATTAATTTTGTCATTCTCTGTCTGCATATCTCAAATGAATTGATTACTCATTCAGATCTTTCTTATAGAGAAATTTTAACTTATCAATTGTATTTTAAAATGCCACAATGTAAAGCACTATTGAATATACGTTGATTCCACAAGATTATAAATAACATTTAAAATACCTTTGATTACAAAAGCTTTTCTTAGAAACTTTTCCTAAGATTTTTTCTAAGATCCTCTACTTGCTCCTTTACATTATCCATTTTTAAGACTAGTCTCTATCCCATCTTAAATTCAGTTTTCCCCTATGCAGTGGAGAAAGCCATGAAGGAGACAAGACTTCAAACATTCAAATTACCGCTTCCTTATCCTCAAATCTTCCTTTCTTGTTTAAATGACCACTATTTCCTGGGTTCCTGGTGCAGGCAAAAGAACATTCTAGTCACTTGGATGATACCACCTTACTTCTTCTACCCCTGTTCTTTTTCCTCTCTGTCCCTCATTGCTTGGGTTTAATGCCTCAGTCAAATCTAGTATTCTGATAATATTTTGCTTTCTTCATTTCTCCCCATTTCTACCATATTTCATGAAATCTAAGTCCACTGACTGTAAGATGTATGTAACATTATATTTTTGTACCTATAAGACATGAAGCTAACAATTAAACCATAGCACATGATTATTTTAAGACACCTCCCAATTTCAGAGATGTTAAATTGGGAAATACGTGATGAAAAACAGTAATTATTAAAACTCAGAGAAATATATTGAGTAAACAAAAAATACCCACTTTATTCTTACTCTAAAAAAGCACATCTAGGTTCTTAAATTCTAGCACAGTGAGAATGCTCAATAAATATCTGTGTGGTTCTTCATCTATTCCTTTTAGCTTTGAATTAAGCTTACGAAAAATGTTCAAAGGAGAAGGTAAATTGTTTCAAAAGGACAGCTTAAGAATTGATTTTATTGGGACAGAAATTGGACTTATAATCTGAAATGGAAGACTAACTTAAAGAGATGAAGTATATTAATAAATAGAAAAGAGAGGTAAAGGAAATGTTTAAGATCTAGTGCTAACTGCTTTATCGATGATGCTGTGTACGTTTTCCATCTTCAATCTTGTAGGAAATTGACTTATAGTCAATCTAAATAGTTAAATCTGAATCTGGGCACTTTCGTTATAGTATAAACTTGAATCTTTTTTTTTTACTTGAAATAATGAACTCTTAAAATTTCTTTAGTATTATAATAGGTAATTATAGTAAGTAAACCAGATTTTTCCCCAGGCAATTATTTATGAGTTCTAATAAGTCATTGAATTACACAATTGACTCTTTTTAAAACTTTCTTCATTTTTTAAATTAAAAAGTAATATGCATTAATTGTAACAAACAAAATAAAAGATAGATGAAAAAAAAAAGGTCAGCGTCCCAGCTTCCTATTGTAACCAATGTTAACTCCAGGGATGTATCCTTCAACATTTTCCTCCTTGTTAATATAAACATGTAAAAGAAAGAGAAACTTGTGTGTATATACATATATCTACACGTTTATATATACATTTATATGTAACATATATATTATATATATACACATATAACTATATATATTTCACACATTATATGCATAAATTTTTAAAGCAAATCCTATATACGTTACTCAATAATTTGTTTTTCGACTGTATCTTGGATATCTCTCTAGATCAGTGAATATTATTCTAACATTATTTTTTATAGCTGCATAATATTTTAATTTACAGACATGCAATAATTAATTCAACCATTTATCTTATCGAGAAATAGTTTCCTTCCAGTTTACACAAACAAAAAATTGTCTTGTGCATGTCCTTAGATAACCTTAGATTTAGGTTCTTTTATTTCTAAAGGCAAGATTCCTAGTTCTAATGTTTATGTATTTATTAATTTTATATATTTCTAAAAATGTAACAACTTACACTCCCACTAGCAGTGTGTAAGAGCTTTCTCAACATTCTTACCAGCGCTGAATGTTTTCTTTTTAATATCTGCCAATTAAAGGAATAAAAATAGCATCTCTTTTCATTTGCATTCCCTTCACCATTTGAATTTTTATCATTTGTCAAATTTTGTAATGTGATTGTCATCATTTTTTATCAATGTATAGGATTCCTTCACATCAGGGATATTAACCTTTTTACTGAGATATGTATTGGAAATGTATTTTCCTCAAAGAGAAAGGCTGGTAGAGCTTCTTTTTTTTTTCCTTCAATAGAGCACTTACTAAATCAAAGTAGATGGTATGTAGAATTTGCTTTGCCTTTTTCTTTAAACAATTGTCTCTGCTCAAAGAGATTAAAAGCTTTTTAATGACTTTAAAGGGTAAGTTTAACTGAGCAATTTTCCCATTTAGAAACTTTAACAAATGTAATGGTCAACTAAACATATTTTATTGAACTTAAAAGCCACAATATTGTCTGAGGGTTTGTTAGTGAATTCCTGGGACTTTGATGCTGCTCACTAGACCTGACAAATATGACACACAGGCTCTGTAATTTGAACCCCTGCATTGAGCCTTCTTTTTCCAAAAGAATCTTAGTCAGATATTTAGCTAAATAATGACCTAAGCCAACAACTTAGTGCTTATAGAGCAAGTTTTGGCTATCATAAACACAGCTGCCTTTTAGTAAGAGTTTGGCAGAGGCAGCACCTACCTGTCTCTCCCCTAGATAGCTCTTGCTGCTGATGCTGTCTAGTTCATAGCAATTCATAATAAAAAGTATTTGGTCAATGAAGTAAATACATAGGCTCGAATCTTACAGCAAAACTTTGACAGTGCTACTATAGTAGAAATTTACAAACTATCCAAGGCAAGGACATGTCTCATCCGTCTTTGTATCTTCAGCTCTCCTTATTTAGACACAAATAGAAGCCAATGAATGAATGAATGAGTGAATGAATGTTTTGAGCACCTGTAATATGTAAGCCCTATTTTGGAATATTCAAAGACAATTATAGCTACATACGATTGTGGAGAAAAATGCATAAATAAGTGAGAAGCTAAACACAGGTAAAATAAAAGACAATGTTAAATGAGATATCTGAAGGCAGAAATAATAATTGTCATTTGTAAATGCCTACCAATCACTAAGTGCTCATGATGATGTTCAAGAGCACCCAACTCCACTGGGTGGGTCTTCCCTCCATTTTTAAAGAAGAGTAAATTTATAATCATGGAGATTAAGTACTTTGCCTAAAGTCAAACAGCTAGAGAGTGTCTGACTCCAATCTCAGATTATTTTTGTTAATCCATGATGCCTTTATCTCATGATTCAACTTGTTACTAATGTGCTAAGAAATTTAGGGAAATGAAAGATCACACCTGCTTTAAACTATGAAGATACGAGGCTATGAAGATTTTGGGATTTAAACTCATGTACAATTTGGAATGACCAAGAAACAAGTCTTCTTATCAGAGGGGAGTTGGAATTGCTTAATAATTAATGTCACTAATTAGAAATCACAGAGCATTAAGAAGAAATTAGTTTAAGGGGTATAGGTATAAACTTAGCAGAAAAAAATATTTCTTGAATTTTTTTGCTTCTGGTATGAAACAAAATCTTATAGACTCATTCTCCAAAGAAATAGTAAACTGTCTAAAGCACTATTGAAATATGATCAGAAAAAAAATGAAAATATCTGTTTATCAGCCCATCAAAGTGCACTAAATCTTCTTATAGTCACATTTGGTTAAAGCCACTATCTAAATTCTGAGAGCCTGTTAATAGTAACAGTTTCCAAGAATTCAAAATTTCCATGTCTTCTAGAAAAGTTCATTCAACAGGTTGTTGAATGCAAGACAGGGGATTTGAGACATAAGTGAACTGATAAAATTAGCCCAGGATGGAGCTATGTCCTCATTTATGTCCGTCAGCCATAACCAGGGTGTTCACGAGGATGTTTGCTCCAAGCAGTGTCCTCCGTCCTCACCACAGTCTCCATACAGCTCTCGGCCCTGGGTTAGGCTGTGTTTATATATCTCTTACATTTTCTTTTTCTCTTTTGTAACTTCCTCCTTTATAATTGCCCTTGGAGTGTATTTTAACCTGACTCTACCAATATAAATATTTTTTAAAAAATCCATCCAATACTTTACATTATCCTAAGTGAGGTCCCTAGCTAGGATTTTAAAGTCTGACTTCAGTGTTTTGAGAAAAAGAAAAAGAAAGCTATCTACCTACTTATCTGTCTGCCTACCTATCTATCCATCTATCTATCCATCTACCTACCAACATACCTATATTTATAGACATTTGATAGAAATAATTCCGTAACCACTGGAATAGAGAATTTAGGAATTAAATATGAATATCATCTAAGAGAAATTTATCCTGTTGAGATTTTAACTAAGTTCTATGATTAAGAAAATTTTACATGGTAAATCATGTCCATTATGTTAGGGAAAAGTCTAAGGAAAGAAAAAGATTTATATAAACTTTTATTTTACTTTATCCTTTTTATCTTTCCAGGAGAATGTTTTTAAATAATGCTTTCATATTTTAATAAACTACCAACAGACAGAGTCCAACTTCTGATTGTTACTAGGCAAGTGAGTCTCCAATTACAGGCAAAACCTTGTAATAAAAGGATAAGTAGTTCATTCTTTATGGCTTTACCTAAATTTCAGAATTCCAATTTCTAATATACCCTTCCAGAGAAATGACTTGAGCACATTGGCTTTCAGAGGGATTTTAATACTGTATCAGTGATTAGAGTAAATGCTTTCATGTATATACACAGTAAAGGTGAGCAGTGAAGGCTGGATTCTCAATTGTAAAGCTACCTCATGTTTATCTGAGTATTTACCATCCCCCTTAACCATCACTGTTAATACTTCCACCAGAGACAGGAAAGTGAAGATAAAATCAAAGATTAGGTCTCTAAAAAGGCTGACAAGTCTGTGATTTATTTGTGAACAGCCCTAATAAAAAGAATGAGAAAAAAAGAGCTCATTTATTCATTTATTTAGCAACTACTTATCGAGCACTTTCTACATCCAGGCATTGTTCACAGCCATTAACAAAGTAAAATCCTTGTTTTTATGGAGCTTAGTTCTAGTGGAGGAAACAGCACACAAATTAGTATATATCACATGGCAATGAGCATTTTGGAGAAAAGTAAAGGAATAGGGAGTGTCAGTAAGTAAAATGGATATCTTTTTTACTGTTGTCGGGAAAAAAGAAGCTTCTGTGATAAGGTGGTACTCAACCATAAATCTGAATGAAGTTAGAACAGGAATCATTGCATATTCTACGGAAAAGAGTTCCAGACAAACAGTTGGCTAAAATGCTGTCCACCTTTCAGTTGGGGGCTTATTTGCCTGAGATCCAACAGCTGTTAGCTAGCAGCACAGATGTTTGGGAATCATAATTACACTAAAGAAGAAAAGTAACCAACTTCATTTCCTTCAGCACTGAAGTACCTGAATCATGGTATGCTTTCCATGTAAAAAATATCCCTCTCTGCATCAAAAAAAAAAAAAGGAATAATTCAGAGAGACGAAGATCAGAATTTATCTATGACACATTAACATAACTATAGGAAAATTAACTTTTCCCATTCCTTGATTTCGTCAACTAAATTCTAGTTTCTCGACTTTGGCACTATTGGCATTTTGGCTGGATAATCCTGTTGTGGGGCTGTCCTGTGCACTGTAGGATGTTTAGCAGCTTCCCTGGCCTTTACCCACTACATGTCAGTAGCGCTTCCCAATTATGACAACCAAAAATGTCTCCATACATTGCTAGAGGCCCTGTGGTCTAAATAAAAATGAAAATGGCCTCATATAACTTGTCTTTTCCAGTTATTAGCCCAAAATCTTTTTTAGTTGAGCTAGAGAAGTATATACCTGCAGTATATGTCCAACATGTTTTAATCAATTTCCAATGGTAAATATCACGAACTAAATTATCTGCATATTTTTCCTGAAAACATTAAAGCAATTGTTATTTCAAGCCAGAAAGTAATCTATTTCCAATATCAACATGCATTGTTCCAGCCAATATAATATCTTGCCTATTCAAAGAAGGAATTAGAAATTGACATCTTACCATGAGCAAGTCATATGTGGAAGACATACAGAAACCATTCGCCTGTCCCCATCCCTCATCCCATCTCTTCTCAGTTCCATATTTCTTAGTCATTCCAGATGTTGATTACCCTTTCTGCTCAAACCCTCAGCCACTCTACAATGACTTTTCAAATTGATAATTTAAGTAACTTAATAACCTTTCAAATCTCTGTAATAACATTCACTTCCATGTTTAAAAATCCTTCATTCTCTGTTATTTAATATGCCTCTGGTGCATCATCTTGATGCCAGCAGTCCCTTCCTGTAACCTGTGCCTATTATTTCTGTTTTTCCCCCATATGAGTAACTTAGCACCTCTTTAAGGCCTTCCCCCACCTCCAAAGAAGCCACTCACAGAAAACCATTGGTGGCAATGGGGACTTTACTGAAGATTCCACCTGAGACAGAAAAGACAACCAACGACACCCTGCTTCCCCAAAGTCCTTTTGGGGCTCTCTTCCTTCTCCCTTCCCACCTCTAACTTTTCTCTCAATTAGACAGTGCAGATTCTCTCTGGCCCAGCTCCTCTCCCACACCCGTAGTGCCCCTTGTAGATCAGGGATTCTGCAAACTACCACCCTGACCCAATCAGCCCGCAGCTAAAAATGTTTTTCACACTAATAATATTTAAATAAAAATTATATTTCATGACTGTGAATAGCTGAAATTTAAATTTCAGTGTATATAGTTAGATTAGATCACAACCATCCTCATTTGTTTATGACTTATTTATTCTTTCCTAATTTGTATCATCTGTGGCTGCTTTCCCACTGCAAGGACAGCATTGAGCGGTTGCAGCAGAGACCGTATGACCTGCTAAGCCCAAAATATTTATTGTAACCCTTTACAGAAAAACGTTGCCAACCCCTACATCGAGTAATACTCCTCACCCCAAGTGTCTTATTGAAGTATTTCTTCCACACACTGGCAATGCACCCAGGGCCCTGAGAGGAAATCTGCATGGGTGACACATGTGTCTCTGTGTGGCTGTCTCTGTCACGGTGTGTATACTTCCTTTAGGATGTGAGGAGGGGTGCTATCAGCAGCAAAGCTGAACACAAGCTCAGGACAGGAACCCAGAATGTGCTCCCTCACCCTCACATCACCCCTAAGTACTTGCTAGACACACTGAGCGTCATCATTGGAAAAAAACTGCAGGCTTTTTCAATACTAAAATTTTGGTTTTATGTTTAAAGTTACTTATTAAAACAGAACAAACTATTTTTTCCCTTAGATTTAATTCACTCTCAAATAATCTGTATGAAGAAGTTGAGAATAATCAAAAATGGACAAGAAACCAGTTCATCAAATTCGAAAAAGAGCAGCTCAGCCATATAAACCTGTCTCTGAAGCTCCTTCAGGAGAAACTGGTAAGGAGTTCTGTTCCTCATGGAGCAGAGTGCTAAGTGCTGTCTGGAGCTGAGCCATGAGTAAGGTCTCGAAAATCACACTTCAACATTCACAGCAACCTTCACTGTGTCAGTAACTTACTTTGTTTTGGCACCAGAAGAGGAAACCAGAGGCCCATCTTCTGGTCCTGTTTGCTGCTCCCCAACTCTGTGAACCCACATTTCCCAGAATGTGCTCTACCCATACCAGAATAACCGAAAGAGAGCTTTTAAAAATACAGATTCCTTGTCTCAACCCACAGCTGAGGCATCAGACCTTCCAGGGGCTGAGAATCTGCGCTTCTAGGCAAGCTCCCTGAGTGATGCTTAGATACAATAAAGCCTGAAAACTTTTGCCTTAGACAAGGCATTTTACCTCTCCGAGATTCGTTAGCAGAGCAAAAGTTTTCAAAACTCCCTTTCTAGATTAGACCTAGTAGAGAAAAGCCCCAGCTTTGGGGTGAGACTATGATCAATGGCAGCCAGCACAGCGGCCACACTGCTGAGCCCCGACAGGAGAGCGGATCTGGGCCATCGGTGTCCTCGGTGACTACCAATCTTGTAGGTGACACATGTATTTCTAGAACTTCGGTAGTGGGGATTTAGGCAACCCAGTAAATAATGCTGTCTCCCCACCTGAGTCTGTAAACAACTGATAGAGACATGATCCAAAAGAGGGAGACAAACATTACAGCTTTAGCAATGATAAGGCTTCTGAATTATGTGCAGTCAGATCTGCAGCCCAGTGGGCCTGCTGGGTCTCCTACCTGGTTTAGGCACACTCCTCCACCAGTCCTAGGCGGCACTAGATGACCACAAGGTCACCTGCAGGCAGAAGCATGCCACCACAAGGAAAACAGAGACTGAAATCCCCCATTCCTGAGGCAGGCTGAGCTAAAGAGAGGAGAACTAAACACGCCAACCCCACCCAGTCCTCTTGCTCCCACATTCCCTGTAGCAGAAAGAGGAGGAGCAGAGAAGCTAATTAGCTTCAGGCTGCTAAACATTAGAATCACCTGGAGTGCTTTTAGCCTAGCTCAGTTCCTGAGCTCCATCACAGACCAATTCAATCAGAATTTTGGGGGTTGTGTATGGTCCAGGTGATTCTAATAGACAACACCAGGAGGTAAATCACTATTCTAGCTGAAGTCTGTCCACATGGAGATATGAAGCTCAGGGAATAAGGATTTCTAACACTTAGGAGCCTGTCCAAGGAGCTTGGGTCAAACAGAATCCAAAGCACCTTCCTTGGCTACTCTTCTTTAAACACTAGGCTAAAATTCCAAATCCTCAAAGCATTTCAGCAAGACCACAGCCCTTTCTTCTTTCCCACAATATAGAGAATTTCAGAAACTACAAATGAGTAAGGCCAAGCAAGGGGATGAACTCTTACACTTGTGAAAGCAGTTTTAGATAAAAGGGAGCTTGGTTTGAATTTTCATGTGTAACATGGAAATGAATTTTTAAAAAACATCCTATAAGCTAAAATACAAATCCACATAGATTTTTTTTGTCTGCAGAGTTTCATCGTGTGCTATCTTTTATAGGAAAAGTCTGAACATAAAATGGAAGAAAAATTACTGCAGCTTTCAAGCAAATTAGAGAATTTCATTAATACACAGAAACAGACAATAGAACTAAGCAAAGTAAAGCATATAGAAAATAAGCTGTCCAAAAAGATGAACCAACTGGAAAAGCAAATCTGGGATGAATTAGAGAAAATGCAGAATGAATATCAATCAGGTGAGCAGATACCTTTGATTAAGTAAAGAACATCCACCCATGCCTATCCGGTCCCTCAGGGTTTTCTACTTTGAGTTAATGGCCAGGAATCGATTTTGTCATTAGTGACATCCTTTTGTACTTAATCCAACTTTTCTAAATATCCCACAGAACATCAGCATACTGGAAGGTATGGAAATACGTTTATTTTCTTCAATCGCACTTGGCAGCGTCACAAGCTTGCCATTAAGATTTTTTTTTTTTTTTTAACTCTCTAAGGTCATAGTCAGGATTTTTAGACTTGAAAAGTCCTTGGAGATAGTCAAGACCTGACTTGTGGGTATGTCATGAAATTAGGAGCCTAAATGAAATGCCCCTCAGAGAATCTGCAAGTAATGGGTCTGGACAAGTGTCAGGCCGCAGACCTGACCTCTAGAAGTAAGAATGAGAGATGAGTTCACAGAGTCCAGTAAAATGACTGCCTTCCTTCTTAAGGGGGCTAACTGCAGCAGTGTTAAGCTGAGCGAACATCAAAGCAGATTCATTTGAAAGGCTCACCTAATTTGTCAAAGAGATGGGCAGAGGACTAGGTATTGTGGAGCAGCCATCTGCCTCAGAGTCACAATTCTCAGATTATTACCAGGAATCAGAAGGTTCCCTTATTAGGGAAAGCCCTAACTCATATTCTGTCCTCCTGATCTCAGAAAATTGCATGTAAATTCTACTAAATCTTGGTTCTGTATAAAGATGCCTTGAAGGTGTTTTGGAAAGACATCATGGTCTCATTCTGCTAGATGTCGCTAGCACATAAGTAATATTCGCTGCCTGGAAATCTGACCCTCACCACCTCCACCCCGAACTCCCACTGCCAAATCAAAATGACAAATTATCTGCTAGGAATCATGTCCCAAACTTACTGGCCTTTCTTTTAGGGCCCTGCTTTCTATTTACTACCTGAAGTTTAATTTTATTCATTTCCAGCAGTACAACCATGGGATAAGCTGAAGATATTTTTACAACATACATGTCACTGAATTTTACTAAGTGGGAGTTTAGTAAACCAGACTCCAAATTAACGATTTGCTCCTTCACACCTTTATTAAAAATGTGACAGGCTCTGGTGACTAAGAAATGGGCTGTACCCTAAGAAGCCTCATCTGGCAGGTCTGTGGTCCCGAATGACTAGACTTGCATAAAAGAGACACAAAGTGCTGGAGGGCAGGTGAGGGGGAGCCACTGGTGGTCACTCTTTAGGTCCCTCTAACAGGTTAATTTTAGAGAAAGTTTAAAGTCTCATCTGTGGTCCTTACCTTCAGTTTGGTAACAAGAATAAAAAGAGATCTATTGTCAAAGTATACAGAAAGTAGAAAATAGTTTAAATTTCTCTCGAAATATAGAATCATTTCATTATGCACTATATTTGGGAGAAGAGGAAGGAAAGGAATTGAATTAAACAATGGAGCCAGATACAAGTTGAAACACTATTGCTAATGTATCTTCATAACATACAAGAAATGAATTATATATTTTTAGACAGGTCTTAGTAAAATTTAATGTGCTTTGAATTAAAAGACGATCAATTATGGCAGGTTTGCTGATTAACAAGTTTTGCAAAATTAGAAGTTCCAATGCACTGTTGAATTTGAGTTTACCTATTCTCATATCCTCTTCCAGGATTTAAATCGATTCATGACTCTCTCAGCTCTCTCCAACAAATACAGAAAACGAAGATGGATCTTGAGAAATATAAAGTACAGAAAGACCTAAAGAAATTACAGCGTAAGATAGTGGAACTCCAGGAAGTATAAAACTTTCCTGTCATCCTCTTTTTCACCAGTCAATGAAGGGTTTGTTGGTAAAAGTTGGGAAGAAATTTAATATCTCTGGGATATTTAATGCTTCAAATGTCTCTGTATTTCTTACCACCTTTTTAAGGAGATGAATGTACCAGAAACACAAATAAAGCAATGAAGCTTTGTGAGGTTTTCATTAATTTATTAATGAAAAAATTAGGTTATTTTTATATATTAATATTTTTATTTACCTACAAATAAAAAAAAGCAGTCTACATAATGTTAACCAAATGAGTACAGCAGGTTTTGTGTAATATATTAAAGAATAGCAGGAACTGTGGCAAATTGGAGACAACTTACCCTGTCTGAAGATAGCCACTATGCAGTTCCAGTTCATTATTAACATATATATATGTGTGTATATATATATATATATATATATATATCATTTTTTCAGAATGATGGATGATATATATATGTATCATCCCAAAATTCATTTTTCAAGAGAAACCAGAAATCTGGGTTTTATAGGAAACCTCTCCGTTTATAAGCATCAACAACTACAGCTGGCCCTCTGTGTCCATGAGTTCTGCATCAGCAGATTCAACCAACTGTGGATAGAAAACATTGCCCCCACCCCACCCTCTACCCCACCCCACCCCAAAAAATCCCACAATATTCCAAAAGTCAAAACTTGAATTCACCTTACAGCAAGCACTATGCTGAATCCATGAAAATAATGTGCAGGCACACTCTCCTGAAAGCTATATGCAAATGCTATGCCATTTTATAGAATGGACTTGAGCATCCATGGATTTGGGCATCTGTGGGAATGGGCAAGGGTGATGTGGGTCCTGGAACCATTCCTCCCCACCTTTGCCAAGGATACCAAGGGATGACTGTAGTCCAAAATAGTTCTTAACCAATGAGGGAATGTCTACTGGGGAGTTACAGTCAATGGGCTGTTGATTTGCAACATCTGACCCAGAGGGTTTTATTTTCTAACAATTCCAGTATTTATAGCCAGTATAACTTGTGCATATTTAAAATATTGATTTATTGTACTCAATATCAGAATTATGAGCAACTAAGAGCTAACTCATACAAAACAAGAGGAAACAAATTCCAAGAAAAGCATTCAACATGATTTAATCTAGGTGGTAAATTCAAAAGCACTTCAGAAACACTGATTAGTCTCCTACAAAATTAAAATATTTCTAGCATTTCTAGACATAAGTGTTAAATGTAGAGCCTGATATTAGGCAGTAAAATCAAGAAAAATAAACTTTTCATGTTGCGCACCATCCACTAAAACAAGGTCTAATTTCTAATCATAGAGCTTCTTGTAAACTTGGCAAAGGGACCTCTGCTTCAGATGTGGGCTCCATCTTGGTTTAGGGAACAATAATGAAAACTTTTCCCCCAATAAAGAACAAACTTATCTCTCAATAAGTTATTGGCCAATGCCTATCTTTCTAATTTTTTAGCTGTAAAAACATCTCTATTTATTTTTATTAATTTACACATAGCATCATTGACTATATTTCAAGAAATTTTCATAGCTGAATTTAAGAGTTTAAAATGTAATAGCAAGTGAGTGTCCTTTGCAATCAAGTGTCACAATAGGACAAAGGGATAATATCCCAAGGAACTCCAAATCGTACAAGTAAATAAGGAAATAATAATAAATAAATATTTTTAAACTTAAAAGTAACAAACGAACAGGACAAACAAACAGAGACTCATGGACATAGATAATAGATTAGTGGTTACCAGAGGGTAGCGGGGTAGATAGGGTAAAAGGGTCAAATATGGTGTGACAGAAAGAAATCTAACTATGAGAGGTGAACACACAATGTAAGTGTATATATGCCTTACTGTTAAAGTGTACAGCTGAAACTTACCGGATTTCATTAATCAATATCACCATAAAAAAATAAATTAAAAAATTTAAAAAATGAACTCTAAAAATAAATTAATAAATAAATAAAAATTTTTAATGGGAAAAGAATGTGAACAGGCTAGCCACAAAAAAGTACAAAAATAAATGAAGATATAAAAAGACATTTAACCTACCAAAGAAATAAAAATAAAAAGAATCCTTAGCTACCATTTTCAGATTGACAAACATTGAAGTGATGGATAATACTGGTTTGCCAAGGGTGTAAAGAAATGTCCACCCCCATACATTACTGGTGAGTCTATTAAGTGGGGCTATGACTTAGAGGGCAATTTATAAACGTCTATTAACATTTTTATATGTATATATCCTTTGACCCTGCAATTCCAAATTTCTACTAGAAATTTATATTATGGGGGAAAAAGCTTGTAAAGTGTGCAAAGATATATATAAGATGCTTATTACAGCCCCATTAGTTATAGGAAAAAATAAAAACCTGAAAACAACCCAAATATAAGGAATAATGATTAAGTTAAAGATGTTGCCAGACAAAAATGCTATCTAGCCTTTAAAAAGAATACAGAAAGATATCTAAGACACATTGTTAGATGAAAAAAGCAAGTTTTGAAGCAATATGGATATGATCCCACTTGTGTCAAAAAAAAACACATTTTATAACAAGTGAAACACAATATACAATCTACAACATACAAAATAGGTAATAATTTATAACAAACTTAGCAGTGTTAGATTATGAAGAATTTTTTTCTACATTAACCATTTATTAATGCTTTTACATTATTACAACACAATATTTTTGTTTCTCCTAAAAACATATTTTTAAAAACTACCACAATAAATATACTGTTAGGTTGAAAGAGTAATTCTTTGTAATCAACCAAATACATAATTGTAGGAAGGTTTAAATTAGGAATTCACACAGACCAAGGGCCAAGGCATCTCACTCAGGCCTATTTTTTACTCTACAGACACAGCTACAAAAGTAGCAAGGACATATAACAAGTGTGGAGGGGTGGGGAATGCTGATACATTTTTTCCTTATAAGCAAAAATGCTCCAAACTAAAATGTAATTAAAATAATAGTGCAGGATCAAGGCAAAAGCTTTCCCAGAATGGGTCTCTCATTGGTGTTGACAGGGTAACACCATGGAGACCTGAATGTAATGCAAGCGAGTAGAGGACCAAAAGATCCTCTGTCAGGGTTCTCTTGCTTGGCATCCCAAGCTGGGGTGTTCACAGGTTTACACAGACTCTAGATGGCCTGAGAACTATGCCTAGTGAGATGGTGGATCTAGGTTTTGTATGGCCTAAAGCTTATGGAGTTTTGATTTGTTGACATCCTATCCTGATGTGTATATATCCTATAGGAATATTCTTGGAAGCCATTGCTACCTCAGGACAGCAGCAACTTAACTCCATACAGAAGTGACTGTGCACAACGTCCCTCTAACCCAAATGCATCCCCAACTCAACTTCTCTTTAGCTAGAGCTAAAGAGAAAAGCCACCCCAGGGGCACCTGATATCAAGGGAAGTGAGAGCGAGACAGTGGTTTTAATCAATGACCTTATTGTAATCGAAATGTCTTACTTCCATAAATTTTACAACCACCTTATAAACACATTGCTAGGACTCACATGTGAGGACCCTGAAGTTCAAGGGCCATTGTTTCATAGTAAATTCATCTCTGCTCAGATACCAGGAGAGCACTGGACCTCCCTCTCTTTGTATTTATTTTGCCATGGATCCAAAAAGATGACAAGGATGAACGATCTCTCTAGAGATTCATAGCACTTTATACCAAACAACAATACTTAATCCGTTGGGAAATATCAGACTTCTTTCTCCACAAATGCAAGAGGATGTTTGAGCATGATAGAATCTGCAATCCCATCCACCCTGCAGACTTGAGGCAAATGTTAAAATATCTAAGATAGTCCTCTTTAGGCACAAACACCATCTAAGCAAGCTTTGATAGTTCAAGGGTCCTGCCACCTCCCAGCATTTTCTGCCATTTGTTTCCTCTTATCAAAACCTGCTCTTTTGGAGAAAAATCATATGAAATTATTTACACTGAAGACCAAATGATAATGTTCAAAGTATTTTTGCTTCCTCACTGAATATAAAGGACAAATCTCTCACCTTATGCTACACAGGTAACTCCCTTCTCAGCACCACTGAGAAGTAGATACACTCGCCACCTGAGAGCCAGGACAGGAATACGGCCCAAAGTGATTGTATCTCCAGTTGCTCTGGACACCAACAACTCTCTCCTCTTCTACAGAAAGTTACCAAACATCTGCTCACATCTATTGGTGTCACCATAATAGCAGCAAGGAGCATCCAAAAACACCAAGAAGGAAAAACTTGATCTACAAAATATATATACACACATATGTTTTTACCAACTTTTGTGAGATACTACTTTTTATACCTTTGCAAGCTCTATTCATTCATGTGCTAGGCACTGGGAATACAATACTGAACAAAGTAAACGTGGACCCTGCCCTTCAGGAACTTATAGCCTACTGGAAAAGACCAACAATTAAACTTGCAAACATGTGTGGAAATAAAGGGTGTGATGAGAGCACCCGAGAGAGGCATTTAGCAAAAATACGGGGGATCAGGCAGAGGGGTCTTCCAGAAGAAGGGCTATCTAAATAGACACCTCTAAAGTAGAAGTAGACATTAGCCAAGGGCAAGGGGGACTAGATTGGCAGAGGTGGGGCTCAATCGGATGGAGCAGCCTGAGCAAAGGCCTGGAAGCCCAAAGAATGGAACACATCCAGGAATTACAAAATGATCAATATGGTCAGAACCTAAAGGATGTGTGGTGGAGGTAGAGAAGGAAGATTGGGGGAGGTAAATAGTGCGAGAGAAGGCTGGAGAACTTAGGGGGAGTGGGTATCTGATCACAAAGGGCCTTATAACTCATGCTGAAGAGCTTGGGCTTTATCTTCAGGTGCCCAGACTAGCCTTTAAAGGATTTTAAATAGAAAGTGACATCAGATTTGCATTTTAGAGAGATCTCTCTGATTGTAATGTGGGCAATAGAATACAGACACAGTGGGAGAAGCAAATTTGGCTGGGAAAGGAGGGAGATGACGCAAGAGAAAGAAGATAATGAGCTCAGTTTTAAACTAACTGATTTTGAGGTCTCTATGGGATGTCAAAATGGAAGTGTCTGGTGGCTAGTGGGAGAGAGATTAGGACATAGATCATTAGAGAAAGATCTGAATTGAGGATTTTGCATAGAAATGGTTGTTGGGAGTTACAGGTGAGGAAGGAATTCCCTGGGGTTGGGTGGGGTGGGGGTGGGGGACATGAAAACTACAGTAAGAAACAGAGACTAGGGAAGAACCCTGAAGACACCTAACACTGAAGGGACAGGCAGAAGAGGAACCTTGAAGTCCCTAGGTGAGTATGTGGAGACAGCAGGGAAGTAGGAGTATCATCATTTAAAGGTTTCAGGCTTCTCTGAGAGCTCCTGCTAGCAGATGATGTCAGCAATCAACGTGGAGTTCTACCGGTAATGCTTTAAGACCTACCATTAGATCTCCACCTACTGACTCCGTCGTACAATGTAAACTCAAAAGTTGGTTGTATTACACAACTCAGTAGGGAACTGTTATAAGTGCTTTCTTGACTGCCTTTCCAAGCCATAAAATAAAGGTGCTGCATCTCCTCAGATGCAGAGATGAGCCCTCCCAGAAAGAGGTAGGATTGTTGCCAGGAAAATATTAGGCTATTTTGGCCCCTACCCAGTTTGGTGTTTCCCTCCCCAGATTAGAGTCACATGATAAAGTTGTTATTTCAAATCTTTCCCTTAATATACAGTCATGAAATTTTATAACTCCATAGACCAAATTTCCATAATCCCCATTTCTTGGTAGAGTTCTGCTACTTCATTTTTAGAAGATACTTACACATGCGATAAATGCTTTTAAGTAAAATATGTGCTCAGCAGTATGTCATAAACCAAGTCCTTTTACAGCTCCAAAAGACACTGACTTAGAAAACAGAAAAATAATCCAAACTTCTATGCTGAGAAGTCTTGAGGAGTTTTGAGGTCTGACCTACCCGAGTTGAAAACCAGTGACACCCAGGCACTGTGTGACTTTGTATGTTCTTTTACGTCATGTATGTTCTTTCAGTTCTCTTATCTTAAAATGGCAGAAAACAATACCTATCTTGTACATTACTGGAATTAGAAAAACACTTGAGCTATTAACAGATATCAGAGACTGCTCTTAGCACTCTGCCTGGATTAACTCATTCACTATTCTAAACCAGTGGTCCCCAACCTTTTCGACAGGTGCTCCTATGAGAATCTAATGTCTGATGATCTAAGGTGGAGCTGAAGTGGTGATGCTAGTGCTGGGGAGCGGCTGCAAAGACAGATGAAGTTTCGCTCACTTGCTCACCGCTCACCTCCTGCTGTGAGGCCCAGTTTCTAACAGGCCACTGACCAGTACTGGTCTGCGGCAGGGTTGTTAGGGACTCCTGATCTAAACAGAAACCTATTACTGAGGCAGAGATATTAGTAATGTATGTAAGGTTTCACTGCTAGGAGACAGAGCCAAGATTTGAACTTATCAAGTCCAGAGAACTGCTCTTAAACATTCTGCTGTTTCTCTAAATATAAGTAGACCATCTAATGCTGTGTCTGATAAATGGTACTGAATAATAATAATAAAGAGCTTTCGAATTTTATGGGAAAGACAAATTCTACGGTACTCTTATTCAACTCTGATTGAGATCAGTATCTGAAAATATTTGAGGTCAAAAAGGTCCTTTTACTATATATGAGAAATATTTTTGCTTGCAATAATTCTAGCAATGGAAGAAAGCAGAAAGAAATGCATAATATAGATTTCTCCTGGAACAAAATTATAATGAGGAAATATTCCTCTATTTTAAAAGCCTTTTTTTCTATTGTCTCTGAGGAGGGAGGCTGACAGTAGATGAAACATTATGGACACTGACTGAAGGTGGGGGAGGTGCTGATGCCATTGTCCAGTGATGCGTATTTCCTCCTGGCTATCAAAGTAAACGCAGTAGGCATTACTGCCCAGTTAAAGCCATTAGTATCCAACTACCAGATGCTTCTCCAAAAAAGTAATGCGCCACATTCACAAGGGAAACATCCAGGGATGGGCTCCAAGGGGGAGGCGCCTACCTGGAGGCATGTGAATGGAGCTGGACGAACCCACTCCCGCAACCCAAAACAACTCCTACGCCAAGGACTCTATCTAGTCTTTAAGCCTAAATCCCATGCTTAGCACAGAAAGGCTTTTAAGTATTCACACCACCAACATAATATCCTCAAAATGAAACAAACGCAAACCCATGATCTGGTAACGACTATCTTCTCTGTAGAAATTAGTTGATAACCAAGAAGAGCAAGCTCTTCCCAAACCAAGGAAGTGCTAGGTACTAAGACACAGGAAGGCCAAAAGTTGATGGGAGAGAGGTTAGAAAAGTCAAAGGGAAAACCAAGGGCCAGCGCTTATGATGTTATCCAGGATTGACTAAAACAATTAGTTCAACGAACAATTAGTTCGTTGGCCTTAGCGTCTATCAAATTCAAAATCTAACTAGGGTAGAGTTTTTTTTATCATTGCATAGGTTTAGATGTGCAAATAAAACTGGGAAAAAATAATAAATTTGCAAAGTTAGTCCTTTGGAGGAGGTTCCCTTCCTCCTAAGGTTCTTCCTAGAATTCAGATACTAGCACCAGGTAACGGGTAGCATCAGAATACACCTTGCTAGGACAGCTGAGTCGGTCCCAAGACATACACCTCAATTCATTTACATTCTGTTTGCCTAATATAGATAATTTTAGAAGAGCGACTCTTTGAACTTTTTGTCTGTAAAATAAGGCTATCTACTGTAAAAAAAAAATGGGAGAATTAAATGAGGTAACACTGTAAACAGCTTGGCACAGAGTTGGCATTCAAGTTATCCCTGCAAGTCCTTGGTTGCTGAGGCCTTGGTAATGATTACTACCTTATAAGCACAAAAAACTACTCTGCTGAAGCTAGGGGTACAGTACCAAGATTCTCTGCAATGCTAGATCCTACTTGGGCTTCCTTAGAAGCTACTTAATATGCACAAAATTGCTGCCTGCACATTTCTCAACGTTTGCAAGTATTCACCACTGCCTACTGTAAATTTGGGTCTAGTGAGTTAGCAAGTAAATATTCTGAGCCTAGTTAGACAGAAAAGCCTTCCAACCATATTCATAGCACTTGTTCTGAGGCACCATAGGGCTGGCCTCTGGCAATTCAGAAATGTATTTATTTCCCCTACTGAAGCGGCATATGACAAAATAAATTTGCCTTCTCAGCAGTGCATTTTCTCTCTAACCTCCTTCTTTCCACATGAAGAACCTTCTGCTCCATCTGGCTTTTCTTCCGTGCCCAGAGACAGACATTTCTTTCCAGGCTAATTTCCAAACTTCTGAAGCCAGAAAATAATCTTTCTATATAGATTACCGGTACATTATTTTCTCTTTCTTAATCTATTAAATTGAACAGAACAATTAAGATGAGAATTTTTAAACTAGTTTATAGTGGTTTTCTTAAAAAATATATAAATTATGCAGCATTTTTTCTCCATAGAGATTAAACAATGAACATATTTTGTCTGATCGAAGGAAAGGAATTGACATTAAAAAGGTAGAGTCTTAGAAACTCAAGCTATTTAAGCCACTTGGGAGTCGGATAATCAAACAATGTGCATATTTTATTTAATGTGGGTGATCTTTCTGAATGAAGGATATCTGGCAGGTAGCAGTGTAGCAGGCACATGTAATTACATTCAACCATTCACAGTTGCTGGCTTCTATGAAAACAGTGTAGGTCTACTCTCCTCAGGATCTTAGTATCTACAACTGATTATCTACCTGTCTACAGTAGAGATCTCTTTGGAAAGGTGCTTTACCCTAAGGGGGGAGTGGGGGGAGGCTGTTCAGTAGAAACCAGAGATGTAGCTTCATAGATTCTGCACCAAGCAGTTTATTCCAGTATTTTGCTTCAGCTCACTTTGGACTTAGAAAACTTTAGTGACTTTAGAATAGAATGCAGCCCTTAGAAGTCTAGCTTCATGCTTTGATTTTACAATCACATTAAATCTAAAGGCCAAGAGATAAGGCATATCCAGTCACATATTCATTCAACATTGAAAGTCTGAAATATACCACAGGTTCTGTAAATATAATTTAATGCAGATTCTTTTAAAAACAATTGGAATGAAGTACTTACTCAATGAAGTTGGTGATACTGGGCTCTAAGGAGCAAGTTGAGTGAGAATAGTTCAGATATTATTACAGAAATGAAGAGCCACATTCTTAGTCAAGTGCTTTTGGCGTATTTTCACAGTAACCATTTTTAATAATCTGATGACCCTTTTGTTGGCAACAATTTAGATGATGTTCCCCATTTTCAGTGATCTGGTGAAATTTGAATCGAAAGGAATGTATATTCATTTTAACAGATACACAATGAGCAATGTACTAATTTTTCTTCTGCTGCAACACAAATTACTCAAAACTTGGTGGCTTAAAAACAATATAAATGTATTATTTTACAGTTCTCTAAGTCAGAATTCCTACATGGGTCTCACCAGGCTACACACAAGGAGTCAGCAGAGCTGCATCCCTTTCTGGAATCTCCATAGGACATAGTTTCCTTGGTTTTTTTTTTTTTTTTTTTTTCATTTTCTGGAGACTGCCCTTATTAAATCTTCAAAGCTAGCAATGTGGAATCTCTCTGACCTTCTGTTGTCATTTCTCTCTCTTTGAAAGGCTCTCCACTTTTAAAAACTTGTGATTAAATTGCGTCTACCCAGATAATCTCCCACTTTCAAGGTCCATACCCTCAATCGCATCTGTACAGTCCCTTTTGCCATGCATTCACAAATTGTGGGATGAGGGGATGAACATCTTTGGGGGCCATTACTCTGCCCACCACAAGCAGAAATGGCAAAATAAGTATTTTTTTTCATAACCCATCTTCTCTCTGGAAAAGTTAATATAATTTAAACATGTTTTTATAATAAGTATTATACACAGGGAAAGCGTGTGGTGAAGCATGAAGCCCAAATGAACTTTAGTACTGATTCAAACTGAGGAGAGATCGATATGCAAAGTGTTTCAACGATCCAGTGATGTAATATGGAATACAACCCTTCTTTCAATGGATACACCAATTTAATCATCCCTCTCCTGGCAGCATTTCCCTTCACTAAGACAAATAGGTACTTTCAATCTTAAATTCAAAACATAAGAAAAAAATACTTCAAATGTTTCATAATAGCTGTTTGTTAGAGACACTATTCTTAAGTTTCTTCAAAACATTTTGAGATCTAAAGATAATTTAGCATCTATAAAAAATTTTTAGTTGGGTAGGCTATTTGTTTAGGTACATTAGAATTTAAAATGCTGCTATTTGAAAAGTTCCTATTCTAACCAGCCAGAGAAAGAGAAACTCATTATTACACAGCATAGGACAGCTGGACACCGTGAGTCGTCTTTAGGTGCAACAGAGCGTAGTGACTATATTTTCTAAACCAAAAAAATGAGGCATATACTCTAAAGAGAATTTTGTGACTTTTTACTTTATCTCTATAGTCTTAAATATATATATGGAAAGATTATTGTACTTGTATCTGATACACAAATGTTATCTTTCTAAAGTAAAAAAATAATACGTATCTTTTCCTATCCACGTATTACATATCATATTTACCTAATTAATGTTTTACACTGTTTCAAATAATATCTTTTAATTCTCTTAATGTACAGAAACCTGTGTATTTCTGTCCAATCCTGTTCTATGTAGATTCTCACGTTAAAGGGAGTTGATCAACTCATTTTATAAAGTGAAAAGAGTACAGCATTAATCAATAATAGCCAAATGGTAGATAAAAATTAGCAGAAAGTGTATTGTAATTCTCAAAAAATCTAACAAAAATAATAAAATACATAATATAAATGCTAAATATTAGTACTTCAGGAAATAACATTTCATATAATTTCTCAAATTAAGCTATGTACTTTTAAAGTTCCTAGAATCTATAACACTGATTCACTTAGAATTTGGAATTTTCTTTGCTTTAAGCACACTGTTGAGCATCACTCTCCTTTACTAACTAGGATTAAATGACAATGTTTAAAAACATGTTGCATAGGTCTGGCACAAAGTAAGCTCTAAAAAAATATATGGTTAGGAATGATCTGAGGTTCACAGTAACTGGGCAGTAATTTGAAGACACAGCAACAAACAAGAGGATGTGTATACATCCATGCAAAAAATAATTACCTGAGATAGTATTAATAAGGTGTTTTCTAAACTTCCCTTCTAGAAAACCTGGGTCTGAGATCCCCGGAGGCCAAAACTAGGAAACATAGTCAAAAGGCCTAGAGCAAAGGCTAACCAAGTCCACACAGTAGGTAAAAGTTACCTTGTGAAGTAAATGACTCCCCAGAAAGCAGATGGAGAACTAGAACCGAATCCTAAGCATTTAAGCAGATGGAAACAATATGTTCTGGAGGTAAGGGCTAAAGAGCTTTCCTGGGGAAGCAGGAGAGCATGGGTACCAGGACAGGCAGCCTTTTGTAATGCAAGTCAGGCTAAGTCTGTGGGCCAGACTGTTAAAGCACTGAATCACTTCGACTCTGTGAGGATAAGGAAGAAGTGGGCAGAGAAGTGGCAAGTTGCTTGACCTTGTTAAAGAAACAAGTAAAGAGAAGAATCATCACTGGATTACTCCAGTGGTTCACAAACCTGAATGGACATTAGAATCTCTTAGGCATGCCCTTAAGATGCAGAGTCCTAGGCCCCTTATCCTTAAATATTTTGAATGTACAGATCTGAATGACAATATTCAGCCAAATATGGGAATTCATCAAATTACAGTTAGTTCCATAGATTAACCTCTGAAGTAAATTTTAATAACAGAATATTATCAATTTATATTATTTCATAAAGTAATATTGTGAAGCTGCTGGTTCAGAAAAACTGCATCAATTATACAATCACAGATTTTTGTACAATAAATGTTAATGTCTGAAAATGTTTTTTAAAACACAAATCCAAAGTAAGTGACATACAATTTCTTCAAATATATAAAGGGCTTTTTGAAAAAAAATGAAATAAAATAGGTAAATGCTCTCAAGTTTTAAAATTCGAAATTTAAAAATGATAGTGATATTGATACTATAAAGAAAACAAGACACTGGTTTTTTATTTTAGAAAGTTCAAGTCTTTTCATCATAATTGAAGGAATTACAAGATCAATTAAATATTATAAGCATTATTTTCCAAAATTTTCCATTTTTTTAAAGGCAGCCACACACTTGAGCTTCTTGAATTAGCAGTCTAAGACTCACCATCGTGCTTCTTCAAAAGAATCTGAGATGAACCACTAATAAAACAGGTTATAAGATTATTTAGATTTTATGATGAGTTGGTCTGCTGAACTCTAAAATTCAAAGAAGGAATTAAATTTTGCATTGTGCTAACTTGCTTTTCCATATTATGAAAATGGCTATTAAGGCTTTATTCTAAGGGATCACCAAAAAAAATCCAATTGTGTACCATGTAAAAATGGAGAAAATAATGGTTTACAAATAAGAGTTAAAGAACTAAGGGAATTATGGTTTTTCCTTTCACTACGGACTTCTCAAAATCAAAGCTGTTTTTCAGGTGAAAGTTACATTAAGAGTTTATGGAAAATCAAATCTGTAGTTTAAGAACTTAAACATCTTTAGATTTAAAAAAGGAATGAATAATATAGTTTTAAAAAATGTTGCTTTGAGGAAAAGTCTTGATTCATTATTTCATTCTTTCTAATAGCTGTTTCTTTGCTTGCTTATTATAAAAAATGCACTGTTATTGTGAGGACAATTTTTGATTCAGTTCCAATGCTCTTGTATCTCCATGAGTTTTAGCATTATTTACCAGCACCTGTGGGAAATCACATACAGGTTAGTATTTTGTTCATTAACAATATCTATATTTAGATTCATAGAAGCCAAGTTTGGCAAAGAGCAGTAAGCAATTTCAAGCTACACAAGAAAAAGTGACTATGAGCAATCCTTCAGTCATTTTTGCTGAAATAAATTGTTCAGCCAAAGCTAACATCAGATAAGAAAAATTTATTCAAATACCCAATTCGTATAGATGCCAACATTTTGATTGTTACCACTGTCAGCACTGTATGAAATTAAAAGCTTTGTTTGGCAGCTTTGTTTACAATACTGTCACCTCTAACTCCTTACCCAAAAAGACCATTTTATGCACAGACCCATCCAAATGACATTGCTCTCCTTTAAAACCGCAGCTTAGGATCAAGGCTCTATATTCTCAGCTCTATCAAGAAACTTTCCATGATTTTCACCAATTACATAAACTAGAAGATTTAATTTCAGTTGATCATTCAATTATTAAAATGTTTTTTGGTTGTTCATTTTCAAACACTGTGAAGAGTCTGAGATTTTTCTCTACTTGCAAGCTAACAATTTAGCCTGCTACAATTTCATGTACACTGCCAGAAGACACAGGACTCCTGGGGTCAGAGACAAAGGTCTTTATTACTCATGGTACAGCAAACAGCATGAGCATCAACATATTTGTCCTTGCCCTCTGAGTCTCACAGGGGTGACATGGATGGACACATATAGTTTCCTACATACATGGTGGGTACATTACAAGAAGGAAACCCTGAGCCTAGGAGATTTGAGTCATTTATAATGGGCAGTAAACAGGTCTACCCTTTGCTCTGGAGGAAGACACTTATCCCTGTCTCTTAAGGCTGTCACTATGCACACATCCTTGAAAGACAGTCTGGAACAAAGAGTGGTCAGACCCTCTGCTCATAAGATATTGAGAAATACGAGAGACCCATGGTGAACTGTCTCCCAACACTCATACAAAGTTCTTCCTTTTTGGTTTGCAATATGTTTTCTCCAAGCATTGTTTTCATTAATATTTCTTTAATGTTATATGTTTCACTAAAAGGCAAATAGTATTTCGAATGCTGTAGATTTTAAAAATATTTCTCATTAATTTTCATTATGTTTTAAAAATTGTTGGCTCAAGTTATGAGAATCTAAACCCAATACATGTCTTACATAATATACCTTTTTAAAAATCACTTTAGATATACACATGTTTATATATTTAAATAGCAGAGTATCCCATAAAAAGTAGAGTAGAAATTGTCACATGCATTTTATAAAAAAGACAAGAATAATTAAAATAACTTTTCTAAAGATAATATGGACACCCCGTTAAATCTTGCTACTTCTAATATATCTTATTTACCTATTTGCCTCCACTGCAATGGTCATAAACAGCACAGAGCACCTTTGTCTATCTTCTCTTATTCTACATAGCACGTTAGGAGAATTTATTTCCTACAGGTTAAATAGATGGTTCTCAACCAAGAGCAATTTTATCTCAGGTACCATTTGGCATGAGTTGGGTAGAGGGAGAAGGACGGAGCTACTGGGATGGAGTGGTTAGAGTGGTTAGGGATGCTATTAAACATCTTACAATGCACAGGGCAGCCACCCTCACTCTTCCTCCAACAAAGGTCCAACATGAAGTATTTTGAATAAAATCAGTGACTTACATCAATGAGCTCATAATCATTTTTGGCATATAAGTGTCTCAGCAGGTACCAACGTGCAGTTGATACAATGGATTTGGGATACCCAGGCTGATACACCACTCTCTCCAAAAGTCGCCGTGTCTCTCTGGGAAAAAAGATATTTACATTTAGTCCAAAGCACATTAATTAACATAAAATATTTCATACACTAGTCACATACATATTATCTTTTTCACTTTTTTGCAGAAGTGGTGCTGATTACCTCATGAATTTTTTATTCATATAACAATAAAGGTAATAATAATGGTTAACTTTTATTATGTTTTTTATGTGGTAAGTACTATGCAATGTTTTACATATATGGTTACATTTAATATTCATAAGCTTGTAAGGCAGGTTGCTGTTATTATTCTCATTTTATAGATAAGCAAATTAAGATTCATTCCAAATATAATAAGGAAAAGGCCTCTATTTTAGGACCACTCCTGAGTGCTCTTCCTCTAATATTTTTTGAAAATAGGCAGTAAATCAATCAATAAATAATACAAAGAGAAGATAAAGTGGAACAAGGAAAAATACTTAACATCTACATTAGAGGCGAAGTGTGTAATATCAGGCTTTTAGTATGTTTTCAAGAATGTGTACAATATGGAAACCCATGTAAAAACAGGCTGACTTACAGCTGTGTTCTAATTTTTTCTTTCCTAATTTCCTAACATCTACTTCAAAAACTTCTGTACTGGTAGAAACAACATAAATAGTGGCAACTCAGAACTGCTGAATAAGAGGATCATATAAGTAGCATCGGTTTGAAGCAGGAACTAAAGAACTTGGCTTGAGGATGCTTTTACACAGAGATCACATAGTAAGCGCACTGTTTTTTTCTTAGACTGTACACTTATTTAAGCTGATTTTTGGTGGAGATAAAAATTATGAGTTGCTAATAGTGATTATGAGGGAAAGGGGTTTGAAGTCCTCTAAGTAACCCACAATGAGAATAAGCAGAAAGAGTTCATTAGGAAGTTTAAATTATAGTCTAAAACATTTCTTGGTGAACTCAGAAAAAAAAAAAAAAAAAAAAAAAAAAAAGCCATAAATAAATGGCACTGAAATTCCTGATCAGCCATAGGTCTTAATTCTTCCTTCACTCCTATTTTGTGATGTTGATGTGATCTTTACTATATATATTTATATGCATTAAGCTCTATGTCTACACTACCTATCCTGCTCCAGTAATGTATGCTTTGTGTTATGTGTGATATCCTTTAGAGCTAGATATTATTCTCAGAATACTGAAATATTCTTTACTGTTTTATCATCTACATGACCTATAAGTAATTTTCTTCAAATTTATTTCTGACCCTATCCCCACTCTCCAATAAAAAGACTGCTGGAATTTTTATGTTTTAATTTGAGAAGCTTCTGGATTTTCTAGATATAAAACCCATATTATTTATGTCACTGTCTTTTCAATATTTATTACTTCTTTTCATAGCTTATTGCCTTGTAAGAACTTATGTCAATCTAGCCTTGAACTTCAGTCTTTTTGGTTTTGTCTGTTTCTAGAATCCACGTTACACTGTTGGCTCATCCTACGACAGTAAAGAGCAAAAACTCCAAGGCCTTCTTCACTTGAAATGCTGTCATGCAAAACTGCTCACATTCTACATCTACATACCAAATTACTTTTTTAAAACAAATGTAAGACTTTCTCTTCTTCCTTATTGGGTTACTAGAACCTGCCTTTCCAAGTAGATACAGATATATGAATAATGACAAAGGTTGTTAAACTAATTCTAAATCTTTCTTTGCTTCCTAGAAGGATTAAAAGTAAAAAAATATTTTCAAGAAAAAAAATGAACAAAGGTCCTTCTCACCTTGCCCCCATTTTGCGGTTGAATTGTAACAAAGCTTGTAAAAGGACAGCCAGTGGACAAAAGCAAAGTTTCAAGGCCTCAGTTGTAGCTTCTTGAACCAAGGATGGCCAATGATCATTGGAAATGTTAGCCTGTAAAAATATAAGACAAATATCAAATCAAAGCTTTTGACATGTATACCTTAAAAGAATGCAACTCTCATTTACCGAATGCCTACTTGTCCAAGTTGCCATGTAAATGCTACATGGCATAATTCTATAAAATGATTAAGATCTGATTCCTGTCCTTAAAGAGCTACAAAACACGATATACCAGGATAAAGGAAGGTTTCAAAGAGGAGATATCACTTAAAAAACAGAAAAATATTTGCTAAAAAAACATGCATTAGTTTATAACACAAGATGAATAAAATCTTATCAGTTACTAAGCCTATAGTCTACCAAATACACAAAACTCAATTTAACATGATTCTTTAACTGATAGTGATACATATAAAGTTCCACATTTCAAAAATTATCTAAGGAGAGAGGAAAGGCTAAAATAAAATATTTTAATAAAATTTCAATATAGAAAAATAGATGCAAAGCAGATCAGAGAAAAAGAAATCAAATCAAAGTCATCAATACTGAAAGCTTTAAGAATTTAACTTTATGGAGACTATGTGAAGTTATTTATACATTATTTAGGTTGCAAACATTCATTTCTTATAATATGTACTGAATCAGAAATAACACAAATCAGTATTTCCTAAGAAACAGTAACTGAAAATAAAATGAACACCCTACTGAACTATGTAAGAAGAAAAAAATACATTCAAAATCTTTCATTAAAAACTGCAAATGTAACCAAGATTTTATAATTACAGGTAGCTAGAATACACATTTTAATAAAGTTAATATAATGAGTCAACACACAGTCCATTTCAAACACTAAATGATAAAAAGAATATACACTAAAGCAATAAACTCTGAGAGTACTAAGGGTAATAGTAATTCATGTAATTAAGAAAGAGAAAGCTTTAAAGATAATGAATTTGAAAATAGAACAGAGGTTGGGAGACATCTTCTGTAAAGATAGGAGCAATGGGACCTTGAGTATATCTCACACACACAAAAAATAAGGCAGAGCCCATACTAATAAAATTATTCCTAATGTTTTTTTTAAAAAAATAGTAACACAAAATTCTCACTGGTTGCTTTTATAATATACTCTCTAAATTCCAAGAACTCATATAAAGTATCATGTAAAGTTAGCCCATTTGTATTTGACTGGTGCCAGTGTTAAGATGATTAGCTCTCTAGGCCTGACTAATATTTAAAGCTGTTTTTCTCATCCAGACTTTCCTGGCTTTATCAGAGAGTCCCAACTTCATGGGTGGTCTCTTATCTGTAGGACTAGCTATGTAATCTATGGGGCCCAGTGCAAAATAACAATGCAGGGCCCTTTGTTCACAAATGATTAAGAATTTCATGACAGCGACTGCAGGGTGAATGCACTCTATTTCACTTAATCTTTTTCATATCCTCTAGCAATCTGGAAGCCTCTCTGCTGAGATTCCATCACTCCACTAGTGGCTCTACTTGATAGGATCTAACAGACTTCCTATACCAATCTACTCTCACACTTGGCATCACTCATTCCTAGCTCTCACAGGCTCTAGGAGTGCTGCTGATCTCATGCCAAAGAAACTCTCCTTCACTCCCACCATCTTGTACCTAAGCATATACTCCTACCCACCTTTGGGATTCACCCACTGCTAATCATTCTCTCCCAGAAGCATGAAGTCACTTTCTTTTTTTTTGTTTTTAATTATCTATTACTATGTATATCTACAGCACCTGGTCTTCCTGGGTGGTCTCCCATCCAAGTACTAACCAGGCCTGACCCTGATTAGCTTCTGAGATCAGACATCGGGCTTGCTCAGGGTGGCATGGCCATAGACCATGGACCATGGCTCCACTGGGGCACGAACCCAGGACCTTCTGCATGTAAAGCAGACGTGCTAACCACTACACTGTGGAACCACGTCCATGAAGTCACTTTCCAAAACACTAAAAGTCTCTTTTTCTCTGTCCTAACACAGCAGGTGGAGAGCCATGGCTTCTGAAAAATGTGCCAGATACCTGTCCGTGTGCTTCTAGACAGGTGCCTCCAGGACCTCTGAGGTCACACATCAAGGCCTCCTGCTCTCTGGCAGCACTTCCTTCCTCATCTTTGTGGGAATCTCTGTGTGGAAATGTGCTGGAGAGGAGATGGGTGAGGCAACAGCACTCTTCAAAAATATTTCTTTACAGTCCTCCAACTGCTCTCTTCTAATCCTTCGATAGCTTCCTTATAGATTAGTCTTCTACCTTCTTCAGAAATTGCTTTGATATCTCACTTTGGAATCTGATATTTAATATCTTAATTGAATCTTTTGGTTTACTATCCTGTTCATGTTATCACACGTACCGTGGCCTCTCATAAAACAGTCTAATTTAATATACCCCTCCTCTACAAAATGCCATCTATTTACCACAGAAACATGGCATCTCCTTATAATAATTGTTGGGTATCAAATCTTATTCACAAGATCAAAATAGGTTTGGATAGTGCTTTATTTAAGGTTTACAAATACATTTGTAAATGTTATTTCATTTGATATTCACAACAATCCTGTAAAAAGGCAAAGCCAGGTATTATCATCTTCACTCATAACAACAACAAAAAAGTGGGGGGCTCTAAACAGCTTCACTGGTTGAAGTGTTCAGTTAGTAAATAACAGAACCAGACTAAGGTTCTTAGAAACACTTTTGTGGTGGTAGTTGTGGGGTGGGGGGCAGGTATATATGGGTATTATAAAACTGCAAGCTAATTTCCTCATCTATAAAAGGGTTATTGTGCATATTAAATCAGTTAATATGAGTGCAGCACTATAATAGTGCCTAGCATAGGCTAAATGCTATATATGTTTGCTATTATTGTTTTATTCCAGGTCGGATTTAACATCCCAGTATTAAGAAAAACAAACAAAAAATCCACTCCCTAAATAATATTTATTAACTAATGAATAATAAGTTACACTAAAAGAGTATGTACTTCTCTAGTTCATATATTCAAGAGTATTTAGAGGTGTGGCTTCCATAGCTCACCAGCTATCGACATCGCAAAGACTTCTGTTAAATATAAATATGGAACAAAGAAAACAATATGTTTGGTGGTCTACAATTACCATTAACCATCATTTCTTTCCACCCAAATCACTTCAAATTTGACTACCATTATTATTTGTCCATTCATTCAAAAACCAATTATTGAAGAGCTCTTAGGTACAAGGCAGAATGGTAAAGCAGGAATGAAAAGATACCAAAATATGGCTTCTGAACTAAGGACCTCTTAAATGTGCTCTAGAGTAATACCACCAATGAAAAATTCCAACACTATCAAAGAATATGAAATGACAAATTCTCCTCTACCATCCCTTAAAGATCCACAGTGTTACATTATCCAAAGTAAGTAACTGTCATTAATTTCTTTTATATATTTTATATCTTCCTATGTGCTTTATTATAAGTGTGTGTGCGCACACACAGATGTAGAAATACACATTTTTTAAAAGTATATCCCACACACATACACTCAAATTTAAGATAGGATACACACTGTTCTGCAGTTTGCCTCCCCACCATGTTAAGTGAATGTCACTTAAACATTTATCTTGATGTTTTCCATATTAGCATATAAGACTTCTAGATTAATATATCTAATTCAGTATCAGATAACAGGATGTCAAGTCAAAAAATTACTAGATATTCCCCTTACAGAATGTTAAATTGAACTGAGAAGTGACTGAAAATGTTAATTACTGACATCTTTGCAAGATGAGTAAATGGGTTAATTCTAATTTAAATTAATAAAAAACAAAAATGTACATTCTGTCATAATTCATCTTTTGAAACTGGAATATTTATTTTTTTCTCCAAACACTGAGAATGGCTGGAGTCTATGCGTGTATGTTACTCTTATCTTCATCAAGAGCCCAAATACAAAGTTTATCAGAAGATCAGACTAGAAGGCAATGAAACAATAAGAACTCTATAGAATATCACTATGTAAAAAGCTTTCATTTGAAAGAAAAATAAAAGAATCAATTTTTCAAGATCATAATTATAACATGATCTTACCATGCAGACTTCTAATGCAAGCAGTGCTAGTCTTAACAGACTCGAGAGCTTCCCACTCCAATTGCCCTGTTGGGATGCTACCTGGAGACTCTTTCTGTAACACATCTCTGCAGCGCCCATCATTCCTTGGGATTGATATATGTGTGCCAACCACTGAAAAACAGAAAGAAAGAAGAACCCCAAATATTTTACTTTAATACACAGTCTGGTGTTCTACTTCCAACAAATTTGATGAACTCTTATAAAGTTAAATTTTTTGTTTAATTACTGCTAAGTTCTATACCCAAAACAAAAATCTTAGGTCAAGAAATGGGTAACATTCTTGGCCATTCCATGAGCAACAGCTTACTACTCACCCCTAGTGTGAAGTCTTAAAAAGTCTCCCAAATGGCAAGTCAGGAACAAAATCAAAATGCAATGTGAAAACAGATATATCATGTAAACACTAACCAAAAGAAAGTTTGTATAGCTGTACTGACATCCCGCAAAGTAGATTTTAAGACAAGAAATATTAAGAGATAAAGCAGGCTATTTCATAATGATAAAAGAGTCAATTCAAAAGGAAGAAATAACACTTCTACATTTGTAAACACCTAGTAACACAGAATTTATGAAGCAAAAGTTGACGGAAATAAAAGAAGAAATAGACAAAACCAGAATCGCATTTGGAGATTTGAACACACCTATCTCAAAAATGATAAAAGAAACAGATATTAGTAAAGATATAGAAAATTTAAATACAGTTAATCAGCTTGACTTAAACGATATATTTAGAAGACTATACTCAATAATTGCAGAATACACATTCGTTGCAAGTGTGTTTACAACATTTACCAATCTGACCATATGCTGGGTCATAATACAAGTTTGAACAAATTTCAAAAAAATGGAATCATGCAAAATATAGCCTGATTAAGTAGAATTAAACTAGAAGTCAGTAACAGATAACTAAAAGACCTCCCTTATTAGAAATTTTGCAATATGCTTCAGAAAAAAAAATGAGTCAAAGAAGAAATCCCAAAGGAAATTAGAAAATATTTTTAAATAAACGAAAATGAAAGCACTACATAAAATCTTCTAGAGTGCATTTCTGTAGAAAGATGAAAAATCTATGACCTAAGTTTCTATCTCAAGAAGCTAGGTAAGAAAAAAACTAAATCCAAAGAAAGTAAATAACAGAGAAGAAATCGAAGACATGTAAAGAAAGTACAATAAAATCAAAAGAAAAAGTTGGCTCTTTCAAAGTTTAGTAAAATTGTTCATTATCAAAAAATTAAAAAACATAAATTATCAATATAAGAGTAAAAAAGGCAAAATCATTACATATCTTACAAAAATTGAAAAGAAGATATCATAAACAATGTTATGCCAATAAATTTGAAACTGAGATGCACTGGACAAATTCCTTGCAACTCACCAAGGCTAAAGACACAGGAAATCTTAATAGTCCTATGTCTATTAAAAAAATTCAATAGGTAAAAACAAAAACTTTCTCACAATGAAAATTCTCGGCTTGAATGGCTTCAATAGTGAATTCTTCTAAACATTAAAGAAAAAAATGTCATTCTTATATACACTCTTTCAGAAAACAAAGAAAAAAGGAATAACACAGATACCAAAACCTAACAAGAACCTTATGAGAATGAAAAATTATAGGCCTCTTTCTCTCATGAATTTGGGTATAAAAAATCTAAACAAATGTATTAACAAATGGACCCAAGCAATAACGTAAAAAGAATAATACATCATGACCAAGTAGGGTTTCTTCTAAGAATGGAAGGTTGTTTTAAAATGTGAAAATCAATGCAACCCATCACATTAACAGAATAAAGAAAAAGAACCATTCCTAATAGATGCCCCAATTTTTTTTGACAAAATGCAATACTCATTCATGATAAAAACAAATCTCTTGAAAAACTCAGAACTACCTTAATCTGATAAATGTATCTACAAAACCTACAGAAAATATACTTAATTATGAAATAACAAATGTTTTGTATCTGAGGTAGAGACTAAGACAAGAATGTTCATTTATTGCCATTTCTACTTAACATTGTATTAGAGGTTCTAAACAGTGCAATATGGCAAGAAAATAATATAAGAATATGGAAAATGTAGAAAAGTTTAAAGTCTAAAAAAAATGATTTGTACTTCCACAAAAAAAATTGAAATACTAAAAGTAAAACTTTATTATTTCCAGATGACATAACTGTGTATGCAAAAAACTCAAAAAACATTTCAAAAATAAGTGAATTTAGCAAGGTTGCTGGCGGGTCAATATACAAAAATCAGCTGCATTTCTAAATGTTTGGAGCTAATATACAGAAAAAAAACGCCACTTGCAATGGAACAAAAAAATATCTAAAAATAAATTTAACACAAAAATGTAGAAGGACCTCTGCAATGAAAATGATAAAACACTTCTCAAATTTAGAATTTAAATAATATGAGGGATACACCATATTCATGGATAGAGAAATTCAATACTATTACTTCGTCACTTCTCTGCACATTAAACTAGAGATTCATGCAATTCCAGTCAAGATCCATCAGCGCTTTTGTATGTGTTTGCCGGGTGGGCAGAGGAGTTGACAATATAAATGTAACTGCAAAAGACCTCTAATGACTGAGAAAAACTTGGAGAACAAAAAAGTTGGAGGCCTTAATATTAACACATATCAAGATTAATTATAAAGCTATATGTAAGAATAAACAAATAGATCAATGAAATAGAATAGGAGCTCTAAATGACCCACATATACAAAGCCACCTGATTTACGATAAAAGCATTACTAGCATTCAGTGGGGAGAGAATTGTCTTCTCAAAGAATAGTGCTCAAACAATGAGATATCTATAAAATAAACCTTGACCCTGCAACATTCACAAAAATTACTCTATGATGGACCATAGACCTACATTTGAAAGGTAAAACAAAAGTTTCTAAAAGAAAACAGAAAAATATCTTCATAAACTTGGAGTTCTTAAATAGAGCACAATAAAGCATTAACCATCAAAAAATAATAGACTTCATTAACATTAAGATGTCTTCATCAAAAAATAACATTAATAAAGTGTTAAGCCAAGGAATATGTGAGAAAATATTTATAAGACAAAAAAAAGAAAATATGTTTTTATCCAGAAAATATAATGAATTCCAACAATCCAATAAGAAAAAAGCAAACACCCCATGATAAACTACAAAAAAGAAAACTATAAAAAAGAAAAGGCACTTTAAAGATATCAATAAACATATGAAAAGTGGCTCAATGTCATTAATCATCAGATAAATTCAAGTTAAAACCACCCCAAGATACTATTACCTACATATCCACTGAAATATCAGCAATTAAAATGTTCATAAATTGCTGGTGAGAATATAAATCAGAAAATCATTTTAGAAGACCAAATGGATCTGCTAAAGTAAACACATGACCCAACAAAAGACACATCTAAGGATGGACACAGTAGCATTAATCAAAATAGCTAAAACCTGGAAATAATCTAAATGTCAGTAGTAAAAGGAATGTATATTATAGTATATTCATAAAATGAAATGGAAAAAAAAACAAACTATGGCTACATGAAACAACTAAATAAATCTCCTAGATAAGATGCTGAATGCAAGTAACCAGCTATAAAAGAATATTGCATTTGTATGAAGTTCAAAAACAGGAAAAACTAGACAGAAGTTAGAGAATAGTGGTCCTCCTTTTTTGAGGTGGGGGGAGATCAGAAGGAGAGGTATAGGAGAGGCAGCTAGGTTGCTGGAAATGTTCTGTATCTTGAAATAGGTAGAGGTTAAGAAGGTATATACATATATAAAAATGTAATGAGTGGTATTTTCAGTATTTTTTACACTTTATTCTCTGTGAATTATATAGTAACATATACCATCTCTTAAGACTTTACTTACTATATAATCTTCCCTTTAATTCTTTATTTTTAATTTGACAAAGTATTTTTATCTTTGATAAAGAATATGAATGAGATCACAAATATCCATCCAGTTGACCTTAGAATTAAAAGTACCTTAACTCTCACATGGCAAACTTACTCTAAGCCAGGAAAAAAAACACCATCTTTTTTTCAAAGATTAAAGAGGAGACTTAAGCTTGCGTAATCCAACTATTTTACTGTATTAGATTATCTTTTTAAGCAGAGACATCAAAAAGTTTATATAATGAAAGATCAGAACAAAGAATAAATTGCAGTAAAATAAACTACACAATCTATATCAAAAAGCCCCTTTGAAACTTCCTTTGTGGCTTTCTTATTGGAAAATAAAATAAATTGAATAAAGTAATTCCATGTTTTTTGTATGTGAATATCAATAAGAATAAAGCACATACTCATCATTATGTATCTGTCATGTGGATAACCAGAGCCAGCTAAAGGGACAGTCTGTTGATCCAGTCATCAATCCTGAAAATAACTATTTCTAAAAACACTAAATAACCATTAAAATCTTACATATGGGTGACCTGTAAGGTAGCTAAGGAAAAATTACATGCATCCCCTCTGGAGATAAAGTTAAACACCATTACAGTAACCTTATTATATAAGGTTTGTTAACACTTCATTAGCTTTCCTACATCAACCACATATACAGAACAATATTTTCAACATTGTTTTAAATTGAGAAAATGTATAATCACTAATTAAGAAAGCTCTGATGCATTTATAGCCAGCAGATCCTAAAATTAGTATTAACTTCCTTTGTTCCTCTAATCACAACATCCTTTAAATCTTGAAAATGATAGATACCTGGTGAGTTTAAAGGCAAGACAAATAAAAATGGAGCATACTCCTAACCTAAGCTAATACCATAGAGTATTTTAATTCAGGACTCATGTTAGAAAGAAGAAATTTACCTGCCAAGCTGGAACAGAGGTCGAGTTGGACATGACTGTTTTTTGCAGCTCTTCAAGTACACCATCTGGGAGAGGCTTTTGGCACTCCAGGAGTGGTTTACTCTGAACTTGTCTCAAAAGTAAGATAACAGCTGGCTGATCGGGATTACTTTTTAAATTCTAAAATTTAAACCCCAAATAGAAAGACATCAAATAGGTTCTTAAATGTTCAATGTAAAAGGCAATTAAGCTATTCCACATGTTGAGGGGGGAAAAAATCTAAATTTGACCTTTTCTTAATAAAAAAATAAACAGCTACAAAAGTAAAATAAACAGACCCTGAACACCTTGGGGATATCAAACTCTACATTTAAATAATCTTTAAAATCAATAATGCTATTATTGTAGTTTATAAGTCATTTATTTTAGATCTAGTATGTCCCTTTGACTTGTTTTATTCTCAGGTGATATCCTAAGAACTTTAGGTTCTGAACATAAAGAGCAGAACTAAGAAAATACAAAATTAACAATGAAGGCTAACACTATCCCTTATTGGAAGAAACAATATTATGTAAAAAAGAAAGCAATAAATTTTTTCCTTTCTCAGCCTCTTAACAAAGACAGTCATTGCATATCCTTCCTCTAAGTACAGCTTTCTTCCACATTAGAAATAAGAGAAATGACCCATTTATCTATTTTACTAAGCTATTATGTATATACTACACACAAATACATATATAAATGTATGTATGTATATATATCTCCTTCCACAATACATATGAAAGAAGTTAAAGAAATTTCTCAAAACAAGTCCTTCCACTATCGTTTTAAATATTTCTTCCTTTATTGCTTGCCCCTCAATAACATGTTCACTATTTTTACTAATTAGATTACAATCTTAAATGTATTTATTTCTAAAATGTACTTGATTGCTTCTTTTCTAAACAAGAGGTTGGAACAATAAAATGACAAGGAAAGGGTCATAAAAGTAGCCTTCATTCTGTCAGAGAGAACATAGCAACTTAAAATTTCTCCTTACTAAACTCTCACTATATAATACTAACCTGTTCTGAACTTAGATGGAATTTCTTAAAGAAGTTACTACTCTGCTTTTAAGAGAATTCAAGGGCCTAAAGGATCTTAAAAGATCCATTCCTCTTTCTCTTTAAAATTTATCCTGATCTTTCAAAAGAAAATTCTAAAAGACAACACAATCTCCTTGGTAAACATTTATGAAACATGATGTTTAAAAAGTGATGTTTTGGCTCTGGTAAACATCCAAGGTGTTAATGTTATCACCCGGTCATTAATTTCTTTCAGCTATTTCATTTCAGCTAATATCTTTAAAAAGTTCTGATTCATAAATAACCTCAAAGTGGAGAAAACTGAAATATAATTCATAGTTAAATTATCATTTGTGTATGATTAGAAATTGGGCAAAAAAACTGCTCTTAAGCAACTTCCAAATAAATCAGTTTGAGGGACTTGATAATTGTATATGCTTTTCGTGTATAAATAGGATCACTACTCAGAAAAAGTGGTGAGGAAATAGTAAGGCCAGAATAAAATTGTTCATATGACTTGACATAAAAAAAAAAAAGTAATGTTTTAAAACTCTCCTAACCCATTAAATTATTTCTGAGTAGGTTTATGAAACTGATTTATTCATTCAATAAACATTTATTGAGCTCCTATTATGTGATAGGCAAGGTGGTAAGAATCTACTCACAGAGCCTACAACTCAGGTATGTAAAAACTATACTCTGAAAGGAGGAACCAGAAATCATAGGAAAATACTGTTTCCCTAATGGTACCCTCCCTCCCAAAAAAATCTATTAACAGCTTAGGTCCTAGAGTCAAACAAAGTTCAAATGGCAACTCTATCAATTTCTAGCTGTGAGCCCCTGTGCAAATTACTTGTCCTCTCTAAGCGCTAGCTTTTTTCACTTGTAAAAATGGAGATAATAATAAGTACTTATGTTATAGGATTGCTGTGAAGTTCAAACACAAACTGCTAAATGTAGTTCAGCAGCAGTAAGTACTGTGGTAAGTGACTGGCTATGGTAAGTACTCAATAAATGTTGGGTGTTATCATCATCATCATTAACATTATCACTATCACCACAACCACCACCATATGCTCTTAAATAAGATGCACTTTATTTTTGAAGTTATTTTCCAAATAGGATAACACTTCCATAACAATACCTTTGTGCAAAGGGCTTCAGCTTCAGATATTCTTCCTGTGTCCACTAGACCAGTGACAGCTTGGAAGAGAGACCACTTTTCAAGAGATTCATTGTAACTTTCAAGGAATTCTTTGTCTTTAACTATAAACAAAAAATACAATATTACCTTCTTCTGCAATTTATAATGTGTTCTCAAGGGAGTTATTAGTTGCTAGCAGGTATTACAATAAGACTGATGCATATATGATTTTTAACACTTACATGTACCACTGGAATGCCACAGACTACCCTGACGTAAGAAAGGTTTCTGAAAAGTTTCATGGTAGTCCCTGGTAGGAATATTTGTAGTTGAATAACTTAAGATCTTATATACTTGTGACTCATATAAAAATCACTATATCCATAGTAAAAGTAAAAGTAATTCATTGAAAAAATTAGATTTATTGTAATATAATTGACACACAATAAACTGTACATATACACATATTCAACTGTACAATTTGATGAGTTTTGACATAAGTATACATCTATGAACCATCACCACAATCAGGATAATGAACTTATTCATCATCATCAAAAGTCTTCTCCTCCCCCTTTGTAATCACTTCTGTCCTCAGCCCTCCTCTTACGCTATGTCCCACAGCGATCACTAATTATTTTCAGTCAAAACAGATCAGTTTGCATTTTCTAAAATTTCTTATAAATTGAATCATAAAGTAAAAATTCTTTGGCATCTTTCACAATTGTTAACATGGTAAATGCCATTCATTTTCAAATGTCAAAGCAACCTTACATTCGTAGGATAAATTGCATATGATCATGATGTATCTTTTTTATGTATTGTTGGATTTGATTTGCTAAAGTTTTATTATAAATATTTGTATCTATGTTCATTAGTGATGTCATTCTGTAGTTCTCTTGTAATTTCTTTTGTTTGGTTTTTGTATCAGGGTAATTCTGGTCTCAGAAGTTAGGAAGTGTTACCACCTATTCAACTTTCTTAAAGAGTTTGTGGAGAAATGATATTATTTCTTCCTTAAATGTTTGGTAGAATACATCAGTGAAGTCATTTGGTCCTAGAGTTTTCTTTGTGGGAAGATTTTTAACAATAAATTCAGTGTTTTTAATAAATATAAAACTATTCAGTTTATTTCTCCTTAAGTAAGCTTTGTGTCTTATTTAATGTCATAAAGTTGTTCATAAGCCTTTTAATAACTATAGTGATATACCCTCTTTCATTCCTGACATTGGTATTGTCTTTTTTCTCTATGTCTTGGCAAGAGGTTTATCAATTTTATTGATCTCAAATAACTAAGTTTTGCTTCTATTGAGTTTCTGTTTTCTATTTCATTGATCTCTACTCTTCATTATTTTTTGTTGTCTGCTTACTTTGGGTTTAATTTCCTCTTCCTTTTTCTAGTTTCTTAAGGTAAAGGAGAGGTCATTAATTAAAGGTCTTTCTTATTTTCCATTTAATGCTATAAACTTCCCTATAAGCAGTGTTTTAGTAGCATTGTAGAATTTTGATATGTTGTTTTTCTATTTTCATTCATTTCAAAATATTTTCTAATTTCCCTTCTGATTTACTCTTTGACTTGGATTATTTAGAAGTATGTTATTTAGTTTCCAAATATTGGGGAATTTTCCATATATTTTCCTGCTACTGATTTCAAATTTAATTCCATTATATTAAGATGACATACTTTGTATGATTTGTATCCTTTTCAATTTATTTAGACTGTTTTATGGCCCAGGATACAATAATTTGGGTAAATATTCTGTGTGCACTTTACAACAACATGCATTCTGCTGTGGTTAGAAGTGTTCTGCAAATGCCAATCAGGTCAAGTTAGTTGACAGTGTTGTTCAAGTCTTTGTTATATCTTTACTGATTTTTCTGTCCAATTGTTCTATCAATTATTAAAAGAAGAGTGTTGAAATCTCTACCTAAAATTGTGGGTTTGTCTACCTCTCCTTTCATTTCTATAAGCTTCTGCTCCATGCATTTTTCCACAATTTTTCATTTTTTCTACTTATTTTATTGTGAAATACAATGTACATTTTGTGTCGTTTGAAGCTTTGTTAATCAGTGCCTAAATGTTTATTACATGTGTACCTCGGAGATAATGCAGGTTCAGTTACAGACCACTGCAATAAAGTGAGTCACACTAACCTTTTGGTTTCCCAGTGAATATAAAAGTATGTATCTATATACTGTAATCTATTTAGTGTGCAATAGCATTATGTCTAAAAAACCAATGTACGTACCTTAATTAAAAATACTTTATTGCTAAAAATGCTAATCATCCTCTGAGCTTATAGTAAACTGTAATCTATTTACTGGTGGAGGGTCTTGCCTCAATATTGATGGTTACTGACTAATCAGGGTGGTGGTTACTTAAGGTTGGGTGGCTGTGGCAATTTCTTAAAATAAGACAATGAAGTTTGCACATCAATTGACTCTTCTTTTTACTTGACTACTTAGAGGCCGTTATAGGGCTATTAATGACCTAATTTCAATATTGTTGTGTCTCTGGGAATAGGGAGGCCCAAGGAAAGGGAGAAAGATGGGGAAATCGCAGGTCAGTGAAGCAGTCAGAAGGCATACAACATTTATTGATTGAGTTTGCCATCTTAAATGGATGCAGTTCATGGTGCCCCAAAACAATTACAATAGTAATATCAAAGATCACAGATCACCATAACAAATATAATAATAATTTAAAAGTTTGAAATATTGTGAAAATCACCAAAATGTAACGAGAGACAAAAAAGGAGCAAATGCTGTTGAAAAAATGGTGCAGACAAACTTGCTCAATGTAGTGTTGCCACAAACTTCAATATGTAAAGAACACAATATCTACAAAATGCTATAAAGCAAAGCACAATAAAACAAAGTATGCCTATATTGTTATGTCTTTTTGATGAACTGATTCCATCGTGAAATGACTCTCCTTATCACTGCAATATTCCTTGTTCTGAAATTTAATTAGTCTGAAATTAACATGGACACTCTAGCTTTCTTTTGATTAGTGTTGGCATGGTATGTCTTTTTCCATACTTATACTTTTTAGGGCTTTTTTTGTCTTTATATTTAAAAATAGATTTACGTTTTAGCCACATGTTTCTTTTAGGCAATAACTATATAGTTGGCTCTTGCTTTTTAATCCAATCTAACAATCTCTGCCTTTTAACTAGGGTAGTTAGACCATTAATATTTAACTTGATTATTGATATGGTTGAGTTTAACTCTAATGTGTTGTTATTGTTTTCTATTTGCCTTATCCATTCTTTGTTCCCTTTTCCTCTTCTTTTGTATTTTTTTTATGATTCTGCTTTATTTACTTGAGTGGCTTATTAGCTATAACTATTTTTTAGTGTCTACTGTAAGGTTTAGCGTATTCACCTTTAACCTGTCACAATCTACCTTTAATATTATACCACTTCACGTATAGTATAAAAATTTTACAAAAGAATACTTCTATTTTCCCCTCCTGGCCTTCGTGCTATTGTTGTCATACATACTTTAAATGGTCAATTATATTCTAAAAAGACTTCTCTCATGTGTCATTTGTGGATCTGTTTCTAGTGATTTTTCTCCTCATTATGAGTGGTATTTTTCTGCTTCTTTGCATGCTATCAACTGTATATCACACATTGTGAATTTTACCTTGTTGAATGCCAGATTATCTTTGTTTTCCTATAACGTTCTTGAGCTTTGTTCTATAAGCAGTTAAAGCTTCTTGAAAATGATCTGATCTTTTCAAGGCTTGCTTTTAAGCTTAAATGAGACCATAACAGCCTTTAGTGTAGGGCTAATTGTTCCCACTATGTTTTGGCAATATCCTTCTGAGTACATTACCCTAAATGTATCATGTATAAAATGCTTTTTAAAACTTACTTGAAGCAGAAACAGCAGAGTACAGTGCCAAGTATAAAGCCATCCTTTTTGGCTGAGTGTTGTTCACTAGAGCCAGTTTATCATCTGCATGACAGGCTGCCATTAGCCCAGCCCAGACAGCAGGATCACCTAAACGTAGAAAATATAGTTAAAAGGCTTCCTAACATCAACATGTTATTTAAAAAGTACCAAATGTGAGTATTAAGAGTTTACAAAAACCAAAATAATAATAATAATAATTGCAACTCCAGAAAAATTCCATTTTCTTAACGAAAAACTAAATTATACTTGTTTTCAGAAGACACACTACTATATCCATCCTTCAAGATTTGCTATTTTTTTCAAACACAATAGATTATGAGAAATATCCTATTAAGCTCACCTTCCATAGCTGGTTAGTTCAGTTGCCTAGACTACTGTGCTACTGTGGAAAGGTCAATTATATTCACTTTCACTGGACACCGAGGACAAGTATCAAATAGGCACTCATGTTCATCACTCAGCCCATTCTAAAGGCTCACTAACAGGAAAAACAGGATAATACAATTTCTCAATTCTTAAGAAAAGTCTGAACCAAAGGAAAAGCTCAAGACAATTGCATTTTACCTACATTCTAACAGCCTAGCATGACGGTCACTTTATCATTCCAACTGAAACAATTAATTATATATCTTTTCATTCATTTGATCTTTCCTTCTTTCCCTCACATCTAAGAGCAGCTTCAGGAGAGCAGTGGATTCAGGAGGTAATAATAGAAAGAGATTACGAATTCAGACTCTTCTTTTTTAAAAAGTTAGCTGTAGATTGAAAAGTTGGATGGGGATTTGGCACTTAGACTGTTTTAAAATTTGTTTTGTCTTTTAAAAATATTTTGCAGTTCACATCAATGGTTAATACTTTAGTCCTGCCACCCTTGAAAAAACAAATGGATAATTTTAATGTTCCACAAGGGGGTGCTGGTTAACAATATAGTCATTTAAACATACTTTTTAGCTTTATTTTTATATTTTGTATCTAACTGTCCCACCCAGTATATGTCTCTTATCGAATGTCTGAAATATATATCTATTTCCTTTATAGATGATCAGTATTACTGCTAATAGTACAAGAATCATCAGAAATCTTATGCAGATCAAAAACTTTTACAAAAAAATTAAATACATACTTCCATATTATGAAATAATTCCTGCCCGGATAATGACTACTTTATTTAAAATAACATAAGAAAGACATAATCAAATTCCAGAATAAGGAAATGGGGACCAGTCTCTAGAATTTATGACAAGATCTGATTACTATCTAATGAAAAGCATGCGACTTGAGACTTAGATATGGCTTCAGGTCTAATAATGCCATTAATCAACTGTGTGGTAGCTTTTCCTTTGAGGCTCATTTTCTACAAAATAAGGCAAATGAACTATATGATGGCTCAAGTGCCATTTGGTCTAAAATCCTATAATTCCAATTGGGGTAGACCCAATTTCTGAATAGTGACTTACTCCTAAGTGAACAAAATCTTTAGGATCTTAGGATTATGGAATTATTGTTAAGATTTTGGGAAGGGAATGGATATTAGCTGGCAATTTCTTCTATCACAATTCAAAAGAATTGTTGTTTTTATTAATTCTTACATAGATAATCAGCAACTCAAATTCCTTATGAAACAAAGTAGTCATATATTATGTTATATATATTTTATATTTTATATATATACTACGAACCTAAAAAATTTTAAATATAGTTTGTTAATTTATCTCTTAATTTAATAGAAGCACTAATCTAGCAGAAATTGGATTTCCTTCCATTTAATTCTAAATTTGGGGGGTTATATTTAAATTTCTGAAAAGATTTCCTGGAGTATCATCTATTAAAAAGGTAATTTGTTCAACTAAAGATCTGCAAAGTCTATGTGTATAGCTACTACACATAGGTACAATTATATTCACTTTCATTGGAGTTCAAAGACAAGTCGAAAAAAGCACTCATCTTCATCACTCAGCCCTGTTTTCAGCATATTATATGATGACTCTGCTTTCTTGAGTATGTATTTCTCCAGATAATATAGGAAAATCAGAAAATATCATTAGCAAGGACCTTATCTGGGCAATCTCACCTTTCTAAAGTTTATGCCACTTAACATAATCAAAGGCTAACAGATCTATCTTTCTGGGTACACTGTAAGAATTCTTGAGAGCAATCTAATATTTGCTTGAGAACACCTCCAAAAAATCAGGAACTTACTCAAAGTATAATACAAGCAAACCCAAATGTTTAAGGTCTCTTTTTATTCTATTTCAAAAAATGAAAGAAAGATAAACCACATGATTTTGGTCTGTTTACTTGTTTTACAAAATAATATCTGAAATGTTAGATATTTTGTAGTTAAGGACATTTACAATTTATTGTGAAGATAACATTGAACCTATTCTTTGTACAATTTGTTTCCCAACAGTCCCTGGCCAAAAACAATAGCGTCTTGATCTAACAAATGTCTGAAGTGCTGTGGGGAAATAAATTGTTTAATGTTATATTTTATATTAAAAATAATGTTATGCAAGAATACACCTCATAACCCTATACTGCTAGACATTCTAACCCTCTAAGGCATTTCTCCAGTAGTGGTAACAGAAGCATGCTGATGCAGTCCACAGGCAGTTCTTCAGCACCTTTTGTGACCAATGGCATACAAATGACACAGCTGGTTAGAAATGAGTTAGCTCAGCTAAGGCCAGCACTTTGGCTGTTAACATATAAGATATATCTCCACTCTTCAAAAAGCTAACAACACACAAAAATAACTAAATATGTTTATTAAATAATTTAGTAGCTACAGTTAAACCTCTTAAACCAGACTGACAGAAAATAGAAATAAAACTGCTTCTTGAAAATATATAATTCAGAGTTACAACAATGTATTTTAAAGCCTCTTTAGGTAGATATTCATTTCAGCCTGCTTCAATAATTATCTTTTAATTATCAGTAGCCAAATATAGATGACCAAATAATATACAAAAATCTTAAAACATTTTCTTAAAAGCCCCTTGTCTTATTTCATAAAAATACAAAGTTTGCTCCTACAAATCACAAATGTGACATGAATAGCATCCTAATTAATGAAGTAGATTATATTATATTCACCTGGAGAAAGGAGAGCTGCCTTCTGAATGGTTTTTAGTGCAATATTTTTTTCATCTTCGGCTGAACTGCTTCCCATGGCCAACTGATTTACTGCAGTGTACAGTAATGCCTTCTATGTAAGAGAAAAGAAGAGTGTTAACCAATTATCTTTACAGCTCCCTGACTTTCAAAATGACTAAAAGTAAGACTATACTAGATATGATGTGACCTCTAAGCCTAGGAAGAAAAATTATTCTTTCATCAATAACAATATTTTAAAAATACTGGGCAAACTAACCTTTCCATGATTTGAATCCAGAATATGAGCCACATTCCCTGCTACAGCACCTCCCTATAAGAGAAAATAATTATTTAAATAAAAGCATAAATGTTCATGAAATAGTAAAAATTAAGACTGGTAAAATCTTTCCATTAAATTATATGAAAGGTTCATTTTATCACATTCATAACTTCTAAATACCTTAATATCAACTTACTATTACTGTAATATTTAATGTAATATTTTTATGAAAGAAAATCTTTTCTACCATGATAATTTCAATTTTTCTATTTTAAAATACTCATTAAAGGTCCAAAAGTTACATGATTTTACAGCTGAATCAACCCATCCACTGAAAATAACTAAAAATATAGGATGAAACTTTGCTACTCAAAGTATTGTCTGTACAGCAGCAGTATCAACATTCTTGGGGAGGTTGTTAGAAATGCAAAATAACAGGCACCACCCCATACTTATTGAATTAGAATCTGTATTTTAACAAGATCATGGGGTGATTTTATCTTCACATTAAAGTTTGAGAAGCACTGGGATAAAATATTTAAAAAACGTATTTTTAAAAGCATTGAAAATTGACAAGATACTAAGGACTTACACCAGGCCAAAACTAAAAGGGAAAACTGGAATCTACAGAGAGGTAACTGAGCAGGGACCACTTCCGCCATTCGCAGATCCTAACAAATCTGATTTTTCGTTTTGAAGAACATGGGCTAGAGGGACAGGAATTAAGCCCAAGGCTCACACAAGGAGGAGAGTATATAGGCAACCCATAATAAGCTGAGACCCGCAGGTTAAAGGTGAATCAGAAGTAAATGAGGTTTCAGACAACCTTGCAACCCAGGTGCACAGCAGCCTGTTTGGTCCAGAAACCTCATGTTCTAAACCTTGTTTAAGGGGATTCCAAATTGGTAGAATTCCCAAGCACCTGGCAGAAATAAGTACAGTTTCTTTCTATAGAAAGGTGCCTTAATTCTAGGCCTCAAATTATTTCCACAAAGTACACACAATCAGGTTAACAAAGAAACAACATCACCATGTGTGAAAAACAGCAGGAATAACAAAAATAGATTTACACAAGACTTCAGATATAGGAATTATTAGATGTAATAAGTGTTCAAAACATATTAGCTATTATCATTGTGTTTACCAACTAGTTAAGTAAACTATGAAAGGTCATATTGATCATAGAAGTTAACAAAATACTTTATAGACTCCTAAAAATATCTGGCTGTTATGAACTAAAACACAATATATAACCCTTTGTATAGAACATTAATGATTCCATGTTTAGATTTACATTTTAAACAGCAGTGTTCTAGTTCTTCTTATCTTATCTTTAAGGAGCTTTTAAATAAAATTATCTTTTGGAATTCAAAAACATGATAGCTAATGCTTAATAAATGGCAACATTACAAGCATAATCTTATCGCATCTCCATAAACATAATCTCTATGCGTTCAAAAGAATCCACCTACTTTGTATCTTCCATACGCTCAGAACAGTAAAAGAGTACATGGAAGAAACTGAGTATACTACTTGTTGAATGACTAATGGAAAATTTGGTTAAATAACAGAACTCCCTTGCTGTATTAGCTTTTTTCCAGAATGAAAATGCTAATACTTTAAAATCACATGATTTACCACATCACAAGTTATTTTATTTTTTTGCCAGAATTTAGAACATCACTCACCTTTGCATTTCGTTGAGCATACTGAGCAACCACTCGGGACAGCAGAGACCAAAGGGCAGGATCAGCTGGGTTACTAGAGATCATCAAAAGGAGAGACCTTAGGGATGGGAGTTACTTTGACCACAAAAAGTACGAGCAAAAACATTTTACTTAGTACCTAAGTTTAAAATCTTTTAGACATCTAAAACCAGTTCATATTAATTGTCCATGTGTGGTTAAAAGTGCCTTATTTTTAGAATACATATTTTATATCTTCTATATATACCAACGGTCCCTATGAAAATAAAAAAAAGACCAGCAACGTGGTGATTACAAAGCCATGAAATCTAATTAAGAAAGGTTAAAGAAATTTAATGTTGTGTTCAAAAAGAAAAAAAAGAAAAAAAGAAACAGATAAGAACTATGGAAGGAAAACGAACTATTGATATAACACTTTACTACTGAAAATAAATAAAAAACCACTGTTGCTAATGAAAACAGTTTTCTATTTTCCAGATTTTGAAGACATTAATGAATGTTTGAATGGCCAAAAAATTTCTAAAATCATTTAACTGGACAGTATCAGGTAATAAACTGACAAAATCACAAACTTGAGAATTAGTAACGGTACTAAAACAAGGTTTGGAGGGACAAAATTTCTGTTCTCTATCTCTATCGACTGCATTTTTTAAAAAAATCTTTATACGTGAAACAATGTGTATAGTCAGTTACCTGGTCCTATGGATAATTTCATAAAATTACATTTTGGTTTCCAAATATATATGCTTACCAACCTCATTTTATATTCTTCATAAGGTCCAAATATCAAAGACAATCTCACCAAGTATTATTAGACCCAGTGTCCACAAGTACAGAATTTACCTGTGAACAGCTTTAGATATTTGTCTCTGTACTGCCACACTGCGGCCTTGTAGGGCATAAATCGCTGAAGTAAGAAGGCACCTCTGATAATCATTGTCTTTCTGTTTCACGTGTTTCAGTAACTCATTAAGTGCTGCTTTTGACAGTGTAGCATCCTGCATTACCAATCCCAGAGCACAAAGGGCTTGAAGGCTCTCTGTGGTTGGTTCCTTTAAGATAGAGCTGTAAATATATTTTTTAATTGTCTATTAGCCATAAATACAGTAGTATGAAACTATTAAAACATATTTAACATTTACCAGAAAAAGTAATTTACTTAAAGAATCACCAAACTAAGCCCAACTTTAAGATAAACATAAAAACTAATCCCTTGGCTTCTAGGGACAGCAATTTCCCTTCATGCCTGAAGCAGTTACAAGCACCACAGAGCAGAAATAGCTAAATTTCTTTTCTGGTCATTATATTTAAGTTTTAGAAACAAATATAAACCAGGTCCTTTGGGTCTCAGTTCTAGGTAAATAATTAGAATAATTTTACTAAAATGTTTAGTTACAATAAAATCCTAGAAGGTATGAATAATTTTTAAAAATCTTCAGTATGAGAGCTGATTTTCATCATTCTCAGAAAGCTCTGACCTATTGCTGTGGTACTGAAACCAGGCCTTTACATAATAAGTACAAATTATATTTATTTCTACCATATTCCAAGTGAGTATTTTTATAATTTAAGGAGAACTTAAATCTGGTATGTAAACAACTTTTTTCCCCTTTCAACTGTGAAATCAAATTTAGCCTTATGGAAGTTAAGTTAATAATGTTTAGGAATCCTTATTAATTTAAATGAAGAAAACCTTAGCTCTCCACAAACTTAATACTTCTAATAGTAATTATAAATGTTGTTCTGTAACAAAACAAAGGAACTTTCAAAATTTTTTAAACAAAGTTCATTAAAATATAACAGAAATATTTATACCCGTAAAATATCACATGCCTACCACTATGTCTTTCTACAATTTTTTGGAAGAGGGAAACAAAGTATTTAAAATTTAATTTTGATAAATAGGTAAAAAATTGTGAATTTTCATGGGCACATCAAGAGTTAGCAAATAAAAACATCCATAGTAATTCCTTTTTACAATTAGGGTTAAGAAATGTAAGAGTCCAAAGGAAAGAATGCCAATTAGACAGTCATTTCTATGAACACATATAATTTCTGTATAACTTGGTACAACTAAAAAAAAAAGCAAACAGCAAATTCCAATACTAACGGCAAAAAATATAAATATATATAAATATAAATTAATTAATTCTATTACTGACAGCAAAAAAAAAAGGAAATTCCTACTTTTGATACTTACCAATTTACAAAATCTAATTACTACTGAAATAAGTACATCCTATTAAGCTAACATATGCTGAATGCTCGGTACCTGCACGTTGTCTTATGCCATATTCTAGGAATTTTATATATGGTTATTTAACATCATAAATTTTATGAAGTTGGTAACCAGATTTTTTTCCTTATTATTAAGCTTACTCCTTTTTCTTTCCACTTAAATAAGCACCTAGGACATGGCTTAGCTCCCAAAATACGAATGCCAAACAAGATCAATAAAGAATTGGTAACTGAACTTTTCATAAAAGAAAGTCAACAAGAATGCCAAGGGGCCGGGGTTGGGGAGAGCAGTTGGTAGTGTTAAGTTTGAAAGATAACATGCAGAGAATCAAAAACAAAGAAACATAAACCAGAAAAAAATATCTAGGCCCTGGAACCAACAACATAAAACAAGGTAAAGGTTTTCCTTCTTAGAAGAGAAGAGGAAAAGGATTACATTCAATTTCTCCACTTTCACCAATGTTCAAAATTATTTTGGTTACTGTTTTAAATAGTAACTAAAAATGATCTAATCGTGACTAATTTCAGTTTACTTTTGCCCTCAGTAAGTGCAGCAATACATTAGCATCTATGATTCTTGTCCTCAAGCCATTTAGAAATTGTGGTTCTCTGAACATGTTATATATAGTCATATATACACATTATTTGGGTGTATCCATGTAAAATGACAAGATTTTTTTTTTTTTAATTTTGATTGGTTTTCTCAAAATAGCAAAGAGAAAGAGAATGAATTGCTTATTTATTATACAAGAAAATGACTTAAATTAGGATGGAACAAAAACATCACAATGAATAAACAAATATAAAGCTTATCCTACAGAAGTGGGTCTCAACTAGTACCAGCTAATCATCTCCCACAACCCACCTTTGCAGGGGGTGGAGTAATTTGGAGATGCATATAGGTAATTTTTTGGTTTTCACAATGATTGAGGAGTGTTATTAGCATTTAATGGGTGGGGGACAGGGATGTAATCTTCCCACAATGGGTGTACAGTTCTGTATAATGAGGATTAATACCACTGAAAATGCCAATAAAGCATTAATTGATAATCACTGTCCAATAGCATATATTAATCATCTGCTTCTGAAAAAGTTAAGATCAACTCACTACACACACACACACACATACACACATTACATACACACACACACACACATTCCAGAAGTCAAAAAAGACCACACAAATAACCACATACATCCTAAGTCGTTATTTCTAATTATGCCAAAAATATAGAAATAATTACAAGTTTTATTTAGTAGCATTTTTTTTAAAGACTCAACTTTAAGTGAACTTTATCATGCTACTTTGAAAAGGAAAGAAGAAAAAATCTCTTTGGGGATCTTAAAGGCCAAAAAACAAACCAGTTACGACTGGCTTCGTTAAAATTTTAAGATCTTACTAGATCAAGTGATCAATTACTCTTTTTTAAATTAAATAATACAGTCAACTATAATTGAAAAAATAAAAATATAAAAATTATTTTTAAAATAAAGTAATTAATGCAATAAATAAATAATATATAAAGAGTACAGGATAGTTTTGAACAACTGGATGGATCCAGGGCTAAGAATTAAGTCATGATCTCTAGTTCTATCTGTGACTGCCAGTCCGTTCAGAACCAGGTACGTCCAATCCCTTTTGTTCACCAAAAAGTTCCTGAAACATTAAGAACTTAATTTTACACTGCTCCAAATTTAAACCCAATATGTAAGTAGTTGGTCATGTTAAGTATTGATGTCAATTATACATACCATTTAAATAGCAATGTCTTGGCTACATCCATGTTTCCTTGTTTATACTCCGTTATCGCCAGAGCTGTCAAGATATGGGCTTTGTCTTGCTCTGATTCAACAACAGACAAGGCTCTCTCATAGGCTGTTATATAGGATTGGAAACAAACAGAAAACTACATAAAAGCAATCCTGATTGACAAACTATACGATTTTTCCTTTCCTAATTCTACTTTTCAAAAAGATCTAACTAAAAATCTATATCTATTGTTCCCTTGTTTTCAAGTGGATGGAATACAAATTTATTATAATCTAACTTTTAGCTGTTTAGCTGTTCCAAGATGACTCTGGGATATCATTAGGATTATTATGTGACATTCCCTAATTTCTATCTTCGGAATCTTGAGGGAAGTCTGAGTCACTATCTTCAAAATAAGTGGAGGCTTGCCGTCACTGAGATAGCACCAAAATTCCTATGTGCAGACCAGCAACTCCATGAAAAATCAGATACTTATAATGAGCTGCACACACACAAGTTGGGCCCATATATGTGAAAATGCACTCCACTAGCATTTTTGGAGCAACCAAAATATACTATTACTAACAATGGTTGAGGTCTTCATTTATCAGAAATCTACATTTAAGCACTGTGGAGTAGTAAAGACCTGCTAACTTATATGTCAACTATAAGTGACCTTGGGCCTCAGTTTTCTCATTTAAATAATGAAGATAAAACTAGGCTCATAACACTGCTCTAAGAACTACTCATCATAATAACATACTAAATGATGAAACATAAAAAGTACCTAGTATCATTCCTAAATCTTTGTCAGATTTTAACAAACACTGCAATCCCCACCTCCATCTAAATATTTCACCTTTCTTTATGTTGGGTCACCATAATAAAATTCTACTCAGCCCTGGCAGAGTAAGATGTGTCCTTCAGCTACAAGCAACTTACCTTTGCTGCTCTCTTTATAAAGACCCTTCATAAATAAAGCCAATGCAAAACCCGTGATGTCTTCTAATTCTTTAAGGGGTGTTGACTTAAAAGCCTCGATAGCTTTATCACATTCACCAATGGAACTAAGAAGCAAAACATAACTTACTGTTAATATCAGAAATAATTTTGGCTTATATCATCAAAATATAGAGATAATATACTATATTTCTTTTATAACTTTATTTCATCTATCAGTATTGAAGCTGTAGAAAAGAAAATAGAAGGCATATCATTTATTTCACATAGAATGTACCAGGGGATTTAACTTCATCCTTTGCTTCTTTTAAATTACATGTGAAAATGATAAGTTCTGCTAAATTGCAGCATTTTTTAAAAAAATAAATCTGAATTAAATTCCAAAGTTAGAAAAATAATTTCATGTTGACTTTTATACAGAATTCTAAATTTTTAAAGTTGAATACATCAGTTAAATATTAACCACTATAAGTATGGTTCTACCATCTCTGACAAGCTTAACAAGTCATAAAATACCTCATCAGAATCAAACCTAGCTTTCATGTAAACTGTTCATCTGCACGTCCATTTTTTTTTTTTTTTGGAGAGCATATACACACACTAAAATTCCACAGACAAACTATCCAATATCTTTTCTATATTTAATAGGAAGAAAAGTAAAAATTGTTACATGATACTAAAGTATAAAACATTTTAATAACAAAAAATGACTTGTTTTGCTTCTTTAAAAATGAAGTAGTTGTATAAGCTCAATTGCCATCACCTGGAATAGAAAAACTATATCTTTGATATTCTTATTTGTACCCATCATTATAATCAGAAGCCGTTTCTATTTTTAATGTGTTATTGGAAATATTTTCATAAAATTAAACCTTTGCTTCTAAAATTCATTTTATAACAGTGAAAGAATTTAAAATTCGACAAAGGGAAATTCTGATAAAAGAGGGCTACCTTAGATTGGTTATGTATAAATACATACAGATTAAAAAGTATTTTTTTAATGAACACTATCTGCAAACGTGATTACTTTGATAAAGAAAAGAATGGTACTACAGAAAGGCAGAAGGGGGCTTTAACTTTACCTGTAAACTTTTCTTTGAAAAAGAAACCTGAAGCCAATTGACAAAATTTTTATCTTTTTTTTTAGTAGACAGAATTTTAAGATCTGTTATATTTAAGTGGTGACTATTCATTAAATTATGCTTTATATTCTATTACTCATTTTTTACATGTTTAATATATTTCAAAATAAAAACAAAATAAAAAGAAAACAGATGACCAATTTTCAATAGGAGGTATAAATTTACTTCAAAAATATTTGCTTAATATGAAACATCAAAACTGAAGAGAACAGATACTTTATTCTACACAATTTGTTACAGCATATCTATCTTTTGCGTCAACAAAATCTTGGAACCGACAGAATTCTATCAATTCCTAAACACGACAATTTAAAAGACTTGAAAAGAGAAGTAGCCAGAACAATAAAATTTTCTTGTCTATGAATATGATTCAATTACATGGTTATAAAAGAAATAACTGCTACCTGTTTTCTGCTATGTAGCTCCGTAAAAGATGTAGGCACTAATCACAAAATATCGAATTATAGTTCTAATAATATATTTCAAATTGGACTATTCAATTACTGGACAGCTCTCAAAATGACTCCTTAGCTTGAGCCAAAAGCCTTCTATTCTCGGGTTTTAGTTCTATCCTCTAAAACAACTGAATTGGTTTTTAATCTTTTTTTTTTTTTTTAATCTTTTTTGAAGTCGGTAGTCTTTGAGAATCTGAAGGAAGCTGTATGACTCCCTCTTCATATCCAAAATGCATACATACACAAATTATTATGTACTATTTCAAAAGAGTTTCTGAACTCTTAATGTCCATCCCCAGTTTAAGATATACAGAAAATCAGAATAAATCCAATTCTTCTTCCAGTTAACTAGGCTTCTACTATTAGAGACAGCAACTGCCTTTCTGCCAAATGTTCTTATGTAGGCCACAATCATCAATTTTAAACCTGTTTCTCATAAAGTACACTGGGGTTAGATATCACTACAGTGCAGGAAACTGTTAACACAGCCTGGCATTGTGGAAATTACGTATCCTGGAGCAATGTCACCAGCCCACTGTTCTAGAAACTGGTCACCACCTCACAAGTCCCAGAGCTTTCACCAGAAAAATCTAACAGTCACAGAATTAATGGGAAAAAATATACTTACCATAACAGTCTGCCATAATTTCTTATTGTAACATTATAAGTATCTTGGTCTTCTGCAGTCTGTAACAACATAATTGCCCTTAAAAAAAAAAGGCAAGGTATTATAAATTATCTATATGCAACAGCATTCTTTTACTCTTCCTCCATAACTGAATCTATAGATTTTATTTTATTCATTTAATTTTTTAATGCTCGTTATAATATATTATTCATATTTTCTTAAATTGGTACCACAAAAGAATACTTAATATTTAGATTGTAGATTGTCAGGAAAATAATATGAGCTTTTAGTAAGTGAAACCATTTATTGTAATCGAGTTTTAAATATTCCAATAAGTTTAATCTAAATATGGAAAACAACTGTGTTAATGTTTTAAGTTTTAGCATATTTGAAGTATATAAAAAACACTATTAAAATTATTTATATGCTAGTCATTTGAGTTAGGAAGCCAGGAACTTGAGTGTTTTCATGTGCCTTTACCTGTCACACAAAGAAAAAATATTTAAGAAATACTGAGTTCAGAGTAGGGAACGAGTCATCAGGAGTCCTCAGAGGCTTAAAATAAATATATCAACACGCTGTCAGCCCAGATTTTTACCTCCTCATTCTCAGTCCTCTTTGAGCAAGCAGGGAAATGTCTAACCAACTAAAAAAAAGTGGGATCCTTAGTAAGATTTTCTTTTCTTTTCTGTTTAAAGAGGATTAGCTAGGGAGAGATATCCAAGAAAAGCTTGTAATCCCCTTGAAAAACGAAATTTGTCAGAGGAGTCTACAAGACAGTATTATATTAAAAACAATACCTCTAGTTAGATTTATACCTAATTTGTAGTTTTCAAGCCTCAGATACTAGTTAAGGCATTAAACCTCAGCAGCAATCAGTCAAAAAGATTTGTGCACATCCGAGTGACTGTGGAGTTGCCATTTTAAGCCAAAGGTATGACCAGCATTAGATTCACAATATTTGCGATTATTATATGTACCAAGAAAAAGTAGTAAGCACCCAAAAGCTGCTTAGTTTTCTTTTTAATCCTGCTCTCTGTTGTATTCTGTCCTACTTATATAGTTTGTTTACTACTGAGTTTACTGTGACATTATACAGCCTCCAGTACCATCTAGTGATTACTGCTTTGAACTACAGAAAGATCCATAAAAGAATGGCAAAGCATTTAGGACACCTCAATTTCTTTTCATAATTTTTTCATTATTTCTAATTTTTTAATTACAGTTGACATTCAATATTATATTAGTTTCAAGTGTGTAGCATTGTGGTTAAACATTTACAAACGTTTACAAGTGATACCCTGGTAAGTCTAGTACCCATCTGACACCATTGTTATTACAATATCACTGACTCTATTCCCTATGCTCTACTTTACATGCCTGAGGCTATTTTGTAACTACCAACTTGTACTTCTTAATTCCTTCACCTTTTTTCACCTAGCACCTAACCCCGCTTCTGATCTGGCAACCATCAGTTTGTTCTCTGTATCTATGACTCAGTTTCTGTTTTGTTTACTTGTTTTTTAGATTCCACATATAAGTGAAATCATATGGTCTTTGTCTTTCTCTGTCTGACTTAGTTCACTTAGCATAATGACCTCTATGTCCATCCATGTTGTTGCAAATGGCAAGATTCATTCTTTTTATGGCTGAGTAATATTCCATTGTATGTATGTGCCATCTCTTCTTACCCATTCATCTACCGATTGACACTTAGGTTGCTTCCATATCTCGGCTAGCCCCAATTATTTTTGATCTAATACACATCTATTTATTTAGATTTAGGACAATGATGTACCTCAGAGGTTAGGCAATCAGTCTTTTAACTTTTCATCTGGTGCCCACAAGATCAATAGTTACTTTCTTATTCACAAATCAATTAATTTGCTAAGAATAAAACTTCAGTTGATTTCATTTCCTACCATTCTCCTGGCTGGTCATTCCACTTGAGTATACTACACTGTCCTTATTTCTTCAACATGCCAAATCCACTCCTGTTTCAGAGCACTTCCTCTTGCTGTTCCTCCTTCCTGGAATGCTCTTGCCCTGATAACCAAATGGCTTGTGGTCTTTCTACATTCAGGCCTCGACTACCTCCTTAGTAAACCTACTTCGACCTCTCTCAAATTAACTGCCTGCCGCTGTAGTTTATGGCCCTTTACACTACTTTGATTTTCTTTCTTAGCAATTATTACTATCACAAATGTTTATTAGCTTTATGTCTGGTCTCCCCCCAACCAGAACATGAGGTCCATGAGAAAGGGGCCCGTGTCTGTTTAAACTCACTGCTAAATTGCCAATGCCAAGGACACTGCTTGGCACACAGCAGTTCAACAAATATTTATGTAATGAAGAAATATATAGTAGATTAAAGTGATTCAAACGACTATATGCTATGATTTCTACTCTGAATAAATACATGTACTTAATAAAGCTAGACAGAGTCTGAAGGGATGGATTTTCCCAATACAAAATCTGAGTTTTGTATGGTTTTTTTTGTTCTCTCTCTCTCTCTCTCTCTAAGTTAAGCAACGGAAACTAAACTATAGCTGAAAATTTGGAACTGTATATTTTCTTTTTCAAAGGTGTAATAATAATAGATAATGAAAACTAGGACAGAACTCAGAACACTTATTTAGTACCTTCTTCATGAGAATGAGACTAAATGAAAAAAGGCTAACTGACAAATAAGGACGGCATTTCAATTAAATGCAAAGTTTACCTCTGGTATGCGGCCGCTGCTTCTTTTTTCAGTTGTAGATGTTCATTTAAGTAACCCAACATTGTGAAAGCTGGAGCATAATTCTGAATTCTTTCTGGAAATTAAAAAATTTTTTTTCGTTACATGGCATAATGGTTGTTTATAAATTAGTTTTATTTTCAGTGTGTTCAATATCTTAAATACCAGATTATCTCCTGAGATCATTGGCATTATTAAGAATAGTCTGATTTTTCTTAACTATAAAATACCAGTAGTCATTTTTTAAGTCTTTTAAGTAATTGAATAGCATTTATAGTTATTATGGTTTTTACTTATGTTTTAAACTTTAAACATTTTTGTCTCTAAAGGTATAATAATTTGAAAACATACTTTATGTTAAAACTAGTTATTTAATTTATAAGGAAATGCAATTATTTGGCTAATCGCTTAAACCTTCCTGTTATTAAATTTAACAATTTCTTTTGGTGGTTCTGTGTGTGTTTGTGTGTGTGTGTGTGTGTGTGTGTGTGTGTGTGTGTAATTAACCCAGTATCATACACTAGAAACAGGATGGTTTGGGCACCATCAATGTGGTATTCTGAAATATTAATGTCAAAAAACATCACGTATCTCTTAATGTACAAACAAACAAAAAAAACATCTAATTAAAAGCTGTATGGGGAAAGACGAGCCTTTAAATCCCCTAAATTGTTTAACAAAGTACAGTGTAATCACATCTTAAGTGACAGTTAGGTTCCAAAGTCAAAGCTTAAGGTGAAAATCACATAATCAAAGTTATTCTTGAAAAACCCTAACATTACCACACCAGGAGGGGCTCACTAAAACTGAGTTAAACTGAGTAAGAAGGGATCCATGCCCTCCATCTACGCTCAGCAGGACAGATGAAGAGACTGTATTCTCTGTATCCCCATCTTTTCTTATTTATTTATTTATTTATTTACTTATTTATTTATATATTTATTTATTTATAATTTATTTAGCTAAGCAGATATAGTTAAATTTGTTAAATGAATCTATTATCATAATGGCTCCACTATAGAGTTAAAAAATCTACCTATGCATAACTTTCAGTAAATGATTTGTTCGTTGTTTTAAGTATCTTAATTTTGCAGAAAGCTAAAGATTTACCTCTTTAAATAAATCCTTTACAAATGTTAACTCATTCTGTAAGGAAACCTATCAATAAAATTTCTGATCATATACTTTCTCAGAGGCTGTAGGTTATTCATTAGAGTCATTCATCTTGGCATGCTGCATAACATGTTGACGCCCTGAAGTGCTAATGCTTGTAAACTAACTGCCTTCTATTTGGGTGCCCCAGGCTCAATGCAGAAAGACTATTAACAATCCTCTCAACATCTATGACGATACATTTTCTCTTCTGCTTTACACGATTTATCTGATTCTTCATATTATTCAACTGTCAATATTCCTGCTTAAACTCCTTGCTTCTTTATTAGAATTTTGTTAAGGGAGAAAAAAAATGCTAGGGAAACTAACTAATTTCTTGAGCATCGTATGCCGGGTACTCTGCACGACATTTTATATAAATCATCTCATTTAAACCCTCAGCATTCGATACTTTCATTATTATATCATAGATGAGAAAATTAAAATTCAATTTGGTAATATGCCCAAAGTTTCATCATGGCTACTAAGTACTAGAGCAGAGATTAAAACCAACAGTAGTTTTATTAAGGAAAGGAAATTATTATAATAGATGGTTAATAAAACTTCACCATTTTGTCCTTTTCCTAAGCCTTAATATATTTTTCCAATATCTTAAAGAAAAATCAGGTATTATAGTGAGAGGTTAAAGGCACTGGGTTTAGAACTTAAAGCATATTATATCATTTAATTCTCACATCTTTACAACCTGGGTATAATTATCTCTATTTTCCAAGGTTATCAGAAATTAAGGGAAGTAAAATACTTGGCCTAAGACTGGAGAGAAAGTAAATGGCAGAGCTACAACAGCAGCAGTCCATGCCCATTAGGTTCCAAAATGCTTTCTACTACAACACAGTAATCACTTTTACCTTGAATCATTAGGAAACAACAATTTTCATCACTCTTCAAAAGTCCTTACTAAAGTTTAAAAAGTGGACTGCTTGGCTACCAGGGGAAGAAAAGGCAAATTTATGTCTTAAAAAACACTAATATTTAATTTGGAATTAACTAATTTTAAAAATTCTTTAAATTATTTCAAGTTACTCAAATACCTTACATTCTATAACAGGAGCCTTACCTATGTATTTACTCAAAACAACCTGTGCTGCCGGGATGGCATTCATCTGAAGGATGTTGTACCGGTACAGCTCTGTTTCTCTGTTGCTTTTATCTTGCAATGTTGTACAGACCCAGTACGCATAACCTATTGCTCCCTCAGTCTTTAAATAAGCCAAAGGTAACAAATGAAGAAAAGGTAATAAATATTCCAATAAAAGTTAAGAAATGAAACAATGCACTTCGATACAGTAAATATCATATCTTAATCTTAAGTCAACTGTTAAGTGTGTTTAAATGAAGAGTCACTATAATATAACACAGCTAAGAACGTATTTAAACCACTTGCTTCAATCCTAAGTAGAAGAATCAAATGGGATAAATTAAGTGCAGAAAACAGAGCTCTGACAGATAGATTGGTTTGCTTCTTTGCACCAATCCCATAGGTCAAAACTAATAATTACCAAACAAAAGAATTCTAAAACACTTTCATAAATAATCTAGAAATGTCAACCAAGTCTAGTCCTTATGCTTATTCTTTTTTAGCATCTCAGTTTCTATTCTACATGACTAATAATGCATCCATTAAATCTCAGTGTCATTTCTTCATCAGATCTTAAAAGATGACAGGAAGATGAAAACAAGTTCTTTAATTAAAGACAGCTTATCTGCTTCTAAGAAAGAATAGTGATAAGTGCCGTCATTAACATCTGATATCACTATGTATTCATTTTCTCAACACAGATAATACTTTATTCATTAATGAATCCTCGAAAAGAATGCTCAAATTCTTACGTGCATACTGAGTTCTGTAGTGTGCCTGAAGAGATCCATGGTGTCATAACTTCCCACAGTCTCTGCAATAAGAGCCTATAAAGAAAAAAAAAGTTCTTAATGTGTTTTAAAGGAAAAAAATAATAATAATAAATGAAACTTTGGAAAAAACAAAGGTTTATAAGTTGAGTTTAAAAGCAAAATTAATTTCAATTTCAGTGTTGGCTACCATATTCCCATGGCTCAGAGAACCAGAATGACTTATTCAATTGGTCTTTAAGCTCACAAACGTCTTCAGACTTCCATCTACAACGTTCTCACTTCCCTCTCACCCTTGATTTATTCATACTAGTATTTTTCTGGAATAGGGTTCTTAATCACAGCATCATCTCAGATTCACATAGGTAGCTTTTTTTAAAAAAAGGTCCTTACCCCTAGATATCTAGTTTCCATAGATATGGGGTAATCGCATCATGTTTATTTTTTAAAACTGTCTTAGGATTTTAAATATTATACCTATGCTTTTGACTTTATAGACTACATGATAGGTTAAAATTACTTTCAAGCTCATCTATCTTTATAAGAAATCAGGTATTTTTAGTTATCATATATTACTAATATGATTAAGAAATTAATATTGAGTCTTTCTGCTGTTAACAATTTAATTAAATCTACCAGTTGTTTCCTGAAATAAATTATTTTTAAGAACTAAAACATTTGAAAAAATGCATACTATTTTTTCCCTGACAGCATCTAAGATCTACGGACCTAGAGCACTACTACTCAAAGTAAAGTCTCTGAACCAACAGCAGCATGGCAGCAGTTAAAAATGCAAATTCTGGAGCTCCCTGTGTCCAATAACTTACAAAGAAATTAGTATAGTAATGCCATGTTCCCGGATGCTACAATTAATGAAAACAGGAGTTTGCCTTTCTAATTGTCTGCTTCACCAACTAACTAGAATTAGACCCAAGAGTCAAAAGTACAATAAAAAATATATCAAAACCCTGATTAATAATTTTTTGATATTGGTGATGCTTCCACTAGTCTCTGAACACCACCACTACCACCCCCCAAAAATCAACCACTTACTAATTCATTACAATTTCTCAACTACAGAGGACTGGGAGGCCACTCAGTCTAATCTTCTTCTTTTGCAGGTGAGAAAAACTGAAATCCAGCAGTTTTGTTAAGGTAAAACAATCGGTCAGTGATAGATTCAGACAAGTAACCAAGTATCCTGATTCCTACATGGTAGTACAAAAACCTAAACTTTTGTTGGGGGATGGGAGAAGAGCACTCATAAACAAGTACCAGTTAAAAATGAAGATTTAGTAAACATGCATTAACAGAGTTCTTACTTTATTTTTTAAGCATAATAATGCCAGACCAATGGGGTTCAAAGCCCTCCAAATCAAAGCTTAATCATTACAAGTTGTATGACCTTGGGCACAATACTTAGGCTCTCTGAGCTTCAATTTCCAGATCTATAAAAGGAGTTTAACAGCTACCACCAACTCCAAAGACTGATGAAAGATTAATTAAAATAATGTATACATACAAAGAGACTACCATAGTGACTGGCACAAAGTAAGCCCTCAAAAGTTACCAGTTAGCATTATTTTTATTATTATTTATAGTAATAAGTTATTTACACAACTTTATATTAATAGAGTATTTATAGGCAACAGGATTATTATTAATAACTTTGTTATATATCTTACTTGTCCAATCCAGCACATTAAATATGATGGGTCTAGAGACTGAGCCATTTTGAAAGCTTCATGAGCTTGCTAGAAAAAAAGGTAAGAAATAATACATCATGTCATTTTATAAACTAAATATTAAATTGCTTATGTTTAAAAAGCATAAAATAAGAGAATAAGAAAAATCGGACTTGTCAGCATAAGTACATATGAACCTAAAACTTCACTATTTAAACGCAATTAGCAATGCTTAAAACAGTGTTTTAACTACAATCCTAGAACACTTCTGAGTACAACAGATTTCTCTACAGACTTGGGGGTTCTGATCTCCAGCAAAAGAGCAATGTAGGTGTCCACCACACAGTAGAACTTTTAACCAATTATCCATATATTTGCTAGCCACAAGTTTGAAGGAAGTGACTTAATAAGGCCATACCTATTCCTCTCTCTTTGAGTTTAACTGGGAGGATAAGAACTAACAACCAGTGTGGCCTGAGACACGTTCCTGCTACTAGGCAAAAACAGTGGTCAATATAATCTGTACTAAGTGGTCTTTAAAGATACCTCACTTAGATACATTAAGTTACATTTTTTTTTCCTGCTCCAAAAAATAACTTATCATTATATGCTGTTCTACAACATTTTTTGAAAAATCTATATGTAGCAGGAAACAATCTTATTTTTCCTCTAAAAAAGCAGATGGGCAACTAACTGTGCCATGCTGTCATACAACAGCATTCATGGTTTATTAACTAAGACCTTCCTGTGTTTAAATTTAAAAAATATATTTTTTCACATATTTTAAGATCCACATTAATGTTTTTCTTCATTTATTCTATTTACAATCTTCTATGGCAATTTCTGCTGTGATTTAATGTATTTCTGAAAATACTACTGAAGCTGATTTTAAAAGGGTGATATTCAAAATATTCTGGCTGAAACACAAAACAGTTTAGATGTGTTAACTTTTGATTCGTAGAAACTTCTAGACATGACCTATGAACACAATCCCAATTACTACAGGTTGAGTTCTCTAACGTGTAACTGTTCATGTATTACAAACTGCATTGTAGTTTTAAAAGGGATTAATATCTGCTAAAGCCAAATCTAAATCACTCAAGCAAAGGTTAAATTTAAGCTGCTAGAGAGTATGACTCATCTCCCTTCATCACCCTACCCCCAAACACAGCCTACATGAGACTCTTCTTACATGTGTACAGATAAAAAGAAAAACACTCCACCCCTGCAAAAAAAGAAAGAAAGAAAAACACCAAATAATTCAGAGTAGAACTGCTCTAATCTTTAAATGAAAAACCAACATAATTATAAAACCTAAAATTTCTTGAGTATTATTGAAAAGAAATTAAATCTTATATATTCATTATCAATAACAAACTAAATATTGTCAATTAGCTAGCATATTAGAGATTATGCTGGATAGATAACAATGTACAAAGTATTTCTCCACAAGAAGTTGAACTATTATGAAGACATCACATATAGAAAATGTTCTATACTTTTAATATGACAAAACAGACAATACATTTACCTCAATGTTTTCATTTGTAAGGTATAAAACTCCCAAGTTGGTCCACGCAACAGCATTCTAAAAAACACACACATACACACATGTAAATTAGGTCCCTTGTCTACGTAGAAGTTTCAGAAAATTTTTAACACTAAATTTTGAAGTTCTTTTTTACAGATAAAAATACTCACAATTTGTTCCGATTGGATTGATTTGATGAAACAATGTTGAGCAAGGGCATAATTTCTAATACCTGAAAAATAACAAATTTGATGAAACTGAACTTTATTACCTGAAATGAAGAGTTTCCTAAAATTATTGAAGTATTACTCAATTCTTACCACTGTAACATGAAACCACACCAAGAGCATTCCAGTATAAGTGGTTATTACTGTCAAGTCTCACTGCCTTTTTCAGACACTGAAAAGTAAAATCAGATTAATTTTTATTTCTTAGAATGTCAGCATTTATATCAAGATGATATGGTTTATGTGAAAACATTATAGCATTTACTTTATCAAAAACATTTTTCAGAAAAGCACTTTATTGTTTTTAAAAAATTTCTCAAAACCATACATGTAAAGATTTCTCCAACAATTCTTTAAGATCATCCATGTTGCTGCCTGTTTCTGCTAGATGTTGTGCTTGTCGATAATAATTAATTCCAAGATCACACCATGTATTAGATGTAGACATCAGTTTTAATGCACGCCCATAACACCTATGGAAATATAAAAGTGTTATGTTTTGTTATAATGTCCTAATTCAATTTGAATGTCATTATCTAGCAATCTTTATAAATTACCTTCCTCCAAGATGGAGGAGCTCATTTTTCTTTAATACTTGTTTTCCTTCCTTCTGACCTAGAAGGATTCCTAAAACATTAACATTCACTTTAGATGGTGAGACAGCATACAGACTGGTACAAGCATCCCCAACAAGCTTCCATAGGCAAGACACATCAGCTTGATGCTGCAGAGCCCTGAAAACAGAAAGTGTGATTCTTATAAAATATTTCTGAAAAGTATAGAATTTATCTCCCTCATTATTATTTATAATTAAAACAGAAAATTATACATACAATCCTGATTAAAAGCTAGTTCCTTAATTAAGTACAGCAAATGACTTACTAAATTCCTTCTAACTGAATTATATCTTATCACCTCATTATTTTTGTTAGAAGAGCAGAAATTGCATAAATAAATTAGTAATTTTTTCAGAACCAATTCACCATTTATATTGACTTTTTTAAAACTATGTTCTTTGTGTGCGTTTAAATGATAACCAAGCAGTAAAGTTGGTAACTCTCTTAACAGCAGACTTTGTAAGTTCAGGTTTTTGCTTTCAGATCTTCCACAAATAAAAGACTAATAAATGACATGTCAAATATATTTGGTAGTCCAAACGATTTTTACTCTCTGAGACCAATAATAAGAATCTAAACACAAAAATGCGAAAACCCATATTTATTGAAGCAAGTAATATTGAATGGACAAGCTCAAGAGTAAACAGAAATATTAATTATGATGATAAAGGGTACTTCTTTTTAGAATGAGAAAATCTCAGCTATACATGTCATTTTTCTCTTCTCAAGATCTTATAAATAAAACAGAGTGCTTTCATTTAAGCCAAATCTCAATAATCAGCTACCACAAACAGCTATGTTACTGGCAGATGGACAGGCAGATGGAACATTTTTCATAGCCTTTTCTACTCATGGAGTCCAACCAAAAATCATTTTCCAAAGTCTTCCAGAGAAGTAAAATTAAGTATTGCAGTCATCACTGAGAGCCCCTGTGAGGACCAGGAAGAAGGACAACACTATTTGTAGTTCCTCTGCCTAAATATCTTAGCAAAAATTGCTAAAATTGACAGCATGAGAAAAGAAAACAGACAAAAAAAGAAAAGAAAGAAGCAAATTTAACACCTTATACTCTTATCTCCTTTTAAGTTCAATAAAAAATAAAATATCTGTAAAATGAAATAACTTCTACCACCCCTTACACAAGAATTGCGATAGTACGAACTTTTAAGTATAGAAGTAAATATAAATTTGGGGATAATCACTTTAAAAGTTTTATACACCTCCTTATGATTGGATGTTAAGTGCTACATGCTTTCCAGAACAAAATTTCCCAAGCTAAGAAAGGCAGCATTTTTAGTTCAAGTATCCTCACTCAAAGGTTCACATTTACTTTTAAATATAGTTCAAACAAAGTATGACCCCTCTTCATAATACTTCCTTGGAAAGAGCTATATTATGTGAGACTTGAAAAGCAGTAATAAAAATCAGTGGGAGAAAAAAGGATAAGGTTTACATTTCATATTTGGTTCATATTTGAAGCAAAACTATCCTGGAGCAACCAAAGCAAGAGAGAACAGGAGAAGGCAAGCAAAAAAGACCGGAAGGAAAGCACAGGAAAGATGTTTAAGGGCAAAACAATTCTAACATATGTCTAACGTATACTTTTTAAAGTCATCTACCAAAAAAAAAAAAACCCACTTCTACTCTAGCTAATGAATTTACAGTTCCATAAAATAACAGATTTATTCAAATTTTTCTGATTCCTTTATTATTAGATGTCTCTTTTTTTCCTACATACATTCTCTCTAGGAGTAATCAGATGGCTCATTTCCCATTACCTTCCATTCTACCAATAAACCTAAAATAAGCCCTTACCACTGAATGTAAAGCATATTGCATGCCCAAAGCCCTATTTCTCAATCATTTGAATTCAAGACACTCATATTTCTAGGTCTCCTGTAAAAGAACATTACTAACGTGGTTATCAGAGCCACTGCTCCACTAGCAGACAGCTTCTTCCTTCCCACTCTTCTCTATGAGTCCAGCATGTCGGCTACTTAAGATCAAGAAATTATACCTCTTCCCCAGTATAAAATTAACATAAAATGTATGTCCTAGAATTAATTAGCTAATCTGTTATTCTTTCTTTGATATTCTGAATAATGACTGCTATATCTAACAGAATAAACATAAAGTAGTTTTCTAAATTTGGCTTTATTATAAAACCAAGAAAATAAACAGTGAATAAGAATAATACTAACCAAGTAAAATACTCCAGTGCTTGTTCTATGTAGTCTACAGCTTTCCCATCAAGATAATCGACTAGAGCTGCTTTTGCCATCAGGAGGTAGCATTCACCCAAACCTAAAATCAGGTCAGTTTGTGGTTGTTAAAACATGTAATACAAACTCTTAGAATGAACTTCAAATAAATTTATCAGTGTTAGGTTACAGCAACTTGCCAGAAAAAAAATTAATGGTATTTTATAAAAATTGTCTTTAAGCATGACATTGCACACATTTAGTAAGGAATTCAAATGACGAGGTTCTATTGGAATAAACGTACTGAAAGTGATAAAAACTATCTATAGAACCCAAGAATTTCTCTGACTTTGAGCAAGTTACTTACCTCTTAAAACCTCAGCTTTGAAAATGGGCTATTAACTAAATGCTACTCCTGTCATATTACTGATTACATATTATTAATTGTCATAAAACAGGATTTAATCCTTGTATGTTCAAAACTGTAAGCAAACTATACCATAAAAGTTAAACAAAATAGCAATTTCCTAAAGTGCCTAGTAGACATTAATAAATATGAGTTCTCCTTATCTTCAGGAATTGTATAATATTAAAAAAATAAAATAAAAGGTTTTCAAGGCCTAGGTTTCATGTCACTTAAAACATATACTATTTCTGATTTAAACTTCAATTGTTTATTTAAAAAGCAAAAGGAAATGGAGGAAAGCATATATAATGGGCTCCGGGGGTTTTTTTTATGGGTGGATATAATTATAAAAAATTTAGATTAGTTATGAACGGTAGTATTTTAGTTTATATTATCAAAAAATAGTTTAAGAAGAAATAGGTATCTATGGAGGAACAGAAATATTTAGATAACTACAAAACAATGCAAGTTTCCTCTAAAGTCAAAAACTGAAAAAATGAGCTATAATTTGTAAAGTAATTAAAACATTAAGATATTCTGAGAATACAGTGAATTAATCATCAAAACATAAAGAACAGGAAAACTTGTTTTAGAGATCCATTTTTAGATCCAATAGTCATCATGCTATTTATCTAAAAGTTAAATCTCTATCATATTACTATTTATTGACTGTTATGAAACATTTGATCTTTGTATATTCAAATCTATATAACGAGCTATACTATAAGAGGTTTATACTGGATGCTTGCTGTTGACTAAAGAAGTACTTTTCAAGTTACTCAATACATTTAGGAAATTTACTCAAGAATTTTATACTTCCGTATCACAAAAATCAAAGGAGCTATTAAAAAGAAATTACCTTTCAAAGCGGGCACATAATCTTCTTTCTTTTCAATGATCAGCTGGTACTGAGCTACGGCCTCCTTATATTTGCCTAGGATTTGCTGTATTGCTGCAACCTTAAACACACTGTATATGGAATCTGGGTTCAGCTCACTGGCTTTTGTGAAGGATTTCAGGGCTGTTGTATAGCCACCTCTGCTTAAGTATGCCTCTCCTAATGACTCCCAACAATTGAAGTCCTTTGGGTCTGCCCTTAATGCTGCCTGCAAACTAAAATTTCAAGAAACAGTAAGAGAACGAAAGGTAATAGAACTACTTCCACATCTGAAATGAAAATATAAAATAAGTAATTTAACTGAATTATCTATATACACGGTTCCTTCTATTTATAAAAGTGCTATTTCAAACAGGTATATTTGTTCCTTTTATAATTTGAATATTTTTAATGCTATGAAATTTTATTATAAATTTGGAATGAATAATAACAAAACACTTTTTTGAAGAAGTGATGATCATAATTTCTTTCCTTGGAAGAACTATTTGGAAGAACTCTACTTTCCCATCCTAGTCTATAAACTCCCACCAATCCTACCAAAGCAGAAAAGACTGGCGTGCTTTAAATTTCTGATTAAATCCCATTTCCAGGGAAAAAAAATTTAAATGCCTGTATTCTAGATATTATAACATAAATCAGAAACAACTTTATCTTTATTTAAATATATTTTATTTACTCTTAAGTATAGTTCAAACCAAATAACTAAAAATGAACTGCTTCAAATCCCCTTCAAGCTGCCAAATGTCTCCCCGCCTCAAAACAATGTATATCTGTGGGAGAGCAACAAAGATATTAACCTTGATTCCTTATTATTCCTTAAATTTCTGCTGAGAACCTGCTATGTATGATACTATTAAGACTACTAGAGTGGCTATCTTCTTGACAAAAGGATATCGCCTAAAACATTTTTGCAATTCCAGTGCCTTGCAGATAATAAAAACCAATCAACCTTAGATAAATATTGCTATTTCTTCCCTAAAAACCACAACCTGGTATGAGGCAACTTGTAAAGTTCATTTTAGGTACAAACAGAATTTAAAAAACCATTAGGCTGTCTAACAGAATTTAATTATAATAAGGTGCCATACTCAGCCACTGCTTGAGAATGTTGACCAGCTTTCAAATAGTATAGTCCTCGCCTAAGCCAGGCCCATTTTGCTGTTCCAGCACTTGCCTTTTGAGTTACTGTTGTTAGGATAGCTAAGGCAGTTTCCTAATAATAAGAAAAAACTAACATTAGAGATATCAAATATCATACAAATACAGAACACTTATGTAAAGTACACAAACATATTTTCATTTACCATGTGTGATTTTTTTAAACTTACACTGGTATATATATACTGAACCAGTTTCAACAGCAGTGATGAGTAATTTAATGTCTGCCAATGGTAAGAAAATTTATAAATAATGACAAAAATATTTCTATTGCATCTAAAGACAAAAAATAACTTCTAATTATACAGATATAAAAATGTTTCTATTTCTATATTCAGCATAAAAATGAAAGACAAAAGTGTTTAAGTTATTAGACATACCATCTCTTCAAGCTCCACACTTAAGTCAACAGCTGCAGCTCCAGATTCAACATCGGTGTCATCTAACTCAAAAGCTTTCCTGTAACATCCACGGGCTCTGTTTTTATCTCCTACTACATCTCTGTAATAATGACCTAAATAGCAGAAAACTTTGCCCATGTATATATCCAGTCTGGCCGCCTTTAAATAAAAATTGACAATAAAAGTTTGTTTGATGGGTCTCTTTAGCATCCTTTAGGATAAAGACACAAATGATAAATACACAGATTAAAGGAAAAAAGCAATGTTTTTTTTTAAATATACAAAAATATGCCAAAATATCCTTTAAGATAAGATTTAAAACAGACATGAAAATTACGTGTCACTGCTTATGGAAAACAAACAGAAGTGTAAAAATGTTATCAAAAGATGTAAAATTTGAGTTATTTTATTAATCTGCTTTTATGAACCAAGATAAGTAAGACTTCTATATGTTAAACATCTAGAATTGCATAAAGCTCAGATGGCCATAAAACCACAATGGAAATTACCTAAAAACAATATTGTTTCCAGAGATAATTATGTCTCATTTCTATAGTATGTGTTTCTTAAATAAGTAACTTGTACATTTTTGGTTTAATTTTCTCCTTGAAAGTCCATATAACATTCTCAAAAAACTTTATGTGTGAGAGGTGAAACACAAAAACAGTTCAGTGAAGAGTAATATTAAGTACCTAACTTATATAATTACTATTTATGATTTTATAATGAATCCATTGCAACTAAGAATTGAATAGCAGCATTTGTTTTACCTTTAGAAAGTGGGTAAGAGCCTTTGTTTTATCTTTTCTTGTCTCTTCACTCATGGACCAATATGTTAACCCAAGCTGGTAATGATATTCAGCAACTTCAGCATCTTTCTTAAGAGCTCTTTGAAAACTAAATCACCAAGGGGAAATAAAAGGGAATATTAAGATATTCCTAGTTGAAACAATCAAAGTTTGAGTGATTCAAGAATGCTGAATTAGAAACAAATCATCACTTTAGGATTCAGATTATAATGTGAAAAAAATGATTTGTTTTTTTATGAAGAGAGGTTTAAAAAAGCACAATGGTCTTTAGCATTACCAATGTGCTAAGTGTTCAGAGCACACACATATGCTTACTGAACATTACAACCAGCTAATCAGATTTCAAACCCATCACGGAATTTTTTTTTATAGTTACTATGCCACATACTAAACATCTTTCTTAAAAATGCTAATACTTAAAGCTTACGAAGATCAAATTTATACAAAACTGGATCTTTATCAAGCCCACTCATTTTATTTTTTTTTTAAATGTAATAAACTAAGATACGACTTGATCTATGAGTAATCTATATAGCCTTACCATTTTTCTGCTTGTAGATAGTCCTTTTTGGTAAAATGAATCAAAGCCTCCAGGGCATGAGCTTCAGCTAGGTCAGGGTAAGAAGAGAGAACATCTTCCATAATCTATAAAGTAAATATCTGTCAATCCCATATCCAAATAAAAATGACTTTAAAAAAAAGAAACTTAGTTTAAATGAAAAACCAACCTTTGAAGCTTCATCTAATGAGCCTTTGTTCAGATAGGCCAAGCTTTTGAGAACCAAAAGTCCTGGGATATTATTTGCATCAGAAACCTAGAAAATAATTGTACAGAATTGCTATGAATCTCCTTCAGTATAATGCAGCAATATTTGCTTTAATTAAAGAATGACCATAGATGAGGACAGAATAAAGACACAGAGGTCCTGATTTCTATCACTACTAACACTTTCATTCTCTGTAAACTTTTATTAGGGAAAATTTCAAATATATATAAAAAAAACTAGAGAATAGTATAACAAAACCACATATATTCATCATCCAGCTCCAATCTTTAATTCTCTATACCTCCACCCATTGCACCATACTCCTGCTTAGATTACCCCACATAACTTCTCATCTGATATTTCAGTGTCTAAAAAAAAAAAAAAGTCCATTGTGAGAACGATTTCGCCTAAATGCCAAATAAATTTACATTCTGGAAAAAAATTCAAAATTAGAAATAAGTTCATTTTTAAATTACATAATCATACTACCATTATAAACACCTAAACAAAACCAACACATCTTTCATGTCATCAAGTAATTAGCCAATGTTTAAAGTTCTCAGTTGTCTCATAATATATTTGAATGATTTATTATTTTAATAAAAATCCAAGTTAAGGTACATACATTTCAAGTGTCTACAGTGTTCCCTTCCCTCTCTTTTTTTCTCCCTTATAATTCAATTGTTGAAAAATATGGGCTATTTGTCAGTTTCTCACAATCTGATTTTTGCTGAATATATTCTCATTGTATTGACATGTTCCTTGGTCACCTGTATCTTCTGTAAATTAGTAATTAGGTCTAGAAGCCTGATCTGATTTGGGTTTGATGTTTTGGCAGGAATGCCTCATGTGTACTTGAATTCAGTTATGTATGTGTCTTTCTTCTTGTGATGTTAGCAGCCACTGATCCTCAATACCTAAATCTATTCATTCATTACAGGTGGCAAAACTCGTGATTTTTTTCTCATTCTATCATTCATTTCTGGAATACTTCAACAAAGAGAAATTTCCCCTCCTTTCATTATCTATTTGATTATTCTTAGAAATAGTTCTTATAGGAAAGGCAGGATAAATCCCTTGATTCTTTTCAATTGGTTCCTTAGCATCTTCCCAAGATTTATTTTATTGAGTATGTTCTGATTTTTTTTTTTGAATCATCACGAACACATGGATTTAAACGTATCTGAGGTCCTTCAATCCACTATGGTTACTGGTGCTCTAATCATCCACTCTTGAGCCAGTGAGAATCAATTCATGCTGGATCCTGAGTCTTTCTGACACAATGCTAGTAGCCTTTTATAGTTTCATTAATTTCTAGCATTAAAAGATATTCTGGGCTCATTTTGTACATTTTATGTCTCAGACCTGGACTCTACCAGTTCTCCAAGGAATTTTTCATTTTGTTTTTGTTTATTTTTGTAAAAAAAAAAAATTATTGGAATGATCTCTCTATAAAGTATTCACACAAAACACATTATTGGTGGAAAGGCAAGTAGAAAATAAGAAAATAGGATATTAGTTCTTGAAGTACGCTTATAACTGCTTTAATTTTAAAGGAATAATATAAAATGCAAAGTCCTTCAAAATACACAAAATAGTAATTTTTTAAATGTCAAAACCCTGTAATATAATTTTAAGTAATATAATTTTAATTTCAGATAAAACAATGCTTTCATCTAACAAAAATCTTTAAAAGCAGTATGTTGTTATAATTCATAATTTACTAATTAAGTTTTTTTGCTAGGGAATTTCAAATTGGTTGAACCAAAACTGTTAAGAAATCAATTTCCTTCTTAAATATCAACCTTACTGAGTGTTTTTTTAAATGTAATAAACAAATAAACAAATTCTCTACCATAAAGCTACTAGTGTCTTTAAATATTCTTGTCAATAATCTATGAGATATTTTCTGTAAAAAAAAACTTAGAATCTCAAATTAGTAATAATTAAGTGGTAACCTAAGAGGGCAAAAAAAGAAAAGAATAAGAGCAAGAACTAAAGAAAGAAACTGCATTTAATGAAGAGCATTGTAAGTACTTAACCAAGAAGCAAATAATTTTAAGTGTTTCCAATCACGTGAATGTTTTACAAAAGTGCAGGTGTGACGAATTCATACCTCTAACACAAAATGCATGATAAGTAAATATCTGTAGTAAGGAAAAAATGGTTAATGCCTGGTTGATGGAAACAAAATAATCTGAAGAAGAAAATTGGATAAAATTACCTGATCAAGAGTACAAATTGCTTCCTCTGAAGATTTATAATCTGAGAGTTTAATCAAAGCCTCTGCTTTTAAACGAAGACAAAGATTTTTCTGATGAAGACTGCCACCGGATGCACCAAGATTATCTATGTTCTTCAGAGCTGAAAACATTAAGGACATCTGGATGAGGACAACCGTATCGAAAAAATGTAATACATTGCAGATACAATAAAATAAATTGCCAAAACAATATACATGAAGAATAATTCAAAATTAAATCTAACTTCTTCTTTGAACTCTTTATGGAAATATTTGAATTTAAAACAGATCTAAATTTAAAATATTTATCTATCTTTACATAACATATAATAAAACCGAATATGCTGAAACACAACAGTGGTTATCTATATCTCCTACATAACAAAGGTTAGCTCTTAGCCAATGTAGCTGTAACAAACAGCAAACTACGGATAATGGAAGAGGAAAGAAGATGAATTAGAATGGACCATCGTGAATTGCTTCTCAGCTACAGAGCCTAGGCAACCAGCTGCTCAAGAACAATGGACCACTTTTAGTGATTTTTTTTACCCCACTACATTCAAATAGGCTCCAAGATGCCATTCCTTATCTACATCCAAGGAATTGAGAACCAAGAACTTCCTTGTTACAAAGATAGAGCACTACCACACAAGCCAAAATTGATTGTCAAAACTCCAAATGCAAAAAACCTTTGATAAACATTCATTGTCAATTTAAAAATAAATACACTATTAGACATGCATACAGACTTGGCATATTTTAAACCTCCTCAATAAAATTTAAATTAGTTGGCAAATTAAAACAAAATATAGCAGTCTTTAAGATATATCTTTTTTTTTAACCACTATCTTCCTCCTTTAAGATGAAAATAAACAGGGTTGGCCACCCTTAAAGATATCAAAAATACCTTGATTGCATGAAAGAACAGCTTCCTTAGGTCTATGCATTTTGACTTGGGCTTCTGCCAGATGATACCATCCAGTTGTGCAGAGAGGGCTTTCTTTTAAGCCTAAAAGAGTAAAAGAAAATCACAAAATTCAAGGTTTCTATGACAACTAAGATGAAGGGCACCACTATCTACTCCCCAAATCAGACTCCTCCCCTCTCCCTCACCTCTCACGTCTAATCAGTCACAAAGTCACACTGATTCCAGGACCCAAGCCATTCCTCTACCACCAGCACTTCAGTTCAGACCTCCATCATCTTTATCCCAGATCACTGCAAGTGCTTGCCACCCACTTCAATTCATTCTCTACACCGTAGCCAAAATATTTCTAAAAATACAAATGTGATTATGAAATTCCCCTGCTTAAAACCTTCCACTGGTTCTCTGCTGCCCTTAGGATGCTTAACAAGGTTTGCAGGGCCCATCTCCAACCTCACGTCCTTCCCTGTCCTGCTCCCAGGCTTCATTCGCAAATCTTGCTCAAGTACCAGCACTTCACTGAATACTTTCCTCTAACCTCAGGCTATTTCATTTCTCAGCCTAAAATGCTCCTCCAACCACCAGGCTTGAGATCATTCACATGTTAATTTGAATATAAGTTCATTCAAAAATACCACACCAGACAAGACTAAATTAAAGCCTCCTACAGATAGAGATATTATTATCCCTATTTTACAAACAAGGACATTGAGACACGGAGAGTTATACTTTTCTGGGGTCTTGAAATTAGTGAGTGGCAGAACTGGAATTTGAACTTAAGCAGACTCCACAGTATGTAAGTACATTTTTTTTTTTTTTGCTCCTATCTTAAATATACATTCCTTAAAAAAAGGCCCCAAAATAAATGCCTACTGACTGAATAACAATTATACCTCATGTTACATGCTGTCCACTGTATCCTTACCTTCTGTTAAGTTCCTAACTGCATCTTCATACTTTTTGTCTTGTAATGCTTTAATACCTAAACCAATGAGGCCTGGACCACTTTTTGAATCCATTCCCACTAGTCTGCAACAATACTGCTGTCCTTCATCAGTAAGACTTCCTGGAATTAAAAAGAAAAAGTTATTAGCATACATATACTAAATTTCTAAGCACTAAACTTCTATATTTAAATCTCAAAAGTTGCCCCACCAAATCCTGATTCCAAGAATTCAAAACTCAAATAGACCACCAAATGTATAAAATATTAACATTTCATAGGGGAAATTATCCTCCTTCATCTTAAACATCAGAAGTAAAAACCACTTCAACCACAGCAGTATGGGTAAACCAAACCTGAAGTCATACTCAAGGATTTCAAACAAGAAACCTACTGCTACTTGCCACAAGGCTAAGATACATAGTCTGCTCCTTGTCAGGTCCCCTTTTCCTATTCACCAGTAACAGTTTTGGTTGGTAAAGAAGAAATTCCTATCAAAAGGCAGTATCTTCACCAATCTCTCTCCCTGGGCAGCCATGTGCTGCTAGAAATGTGGCAGCCAAGATGCCAGATTCAGTGGCTTCTTCCAGCATCTTGGCTGATCAGCAGGATACTGTACAAAGACTTACATTCTTCTTAAGTTTACAAGTTTGGCAGTACATTTCTACATTCTTTCAAAACTTTATTTTTCCTATATAAGTTAATAGTTAAGCTTATGTAATAATTATCCAGTGCCTACATTGATTTCAAGTTTATTTTGGTAAAATAATTTAGTTTTTATATGTTTTATTCCCATTTTTTCTAAATTCACTCAACCTCGGGATTTCCCTTTCAAATCAAGGCAACAAATAAAAATAATTTATCCGACAGAGACCTGATGCTTTAATATTGATATAAAACACAGAGCCCCAATCCACATATGAAATGGTCCACTGTTTCACAGATGTCAAAGGTAAATTCTTTGCATGATACTCTTTAGCTTATATATATCCAACTTTCCAAAACCAGATACACACCAATAGATAATCTATAAGTAATATTTTATATATTGATTTAGAAGTCCAAGTTAGCACCAAAAAATTAAAATAATTCATAATGGCTACAGAATAAAAACTTCAATACAATTTGGTGAAATATAAAAACAAATTGGCAGAAATATTTTGATTAGTAAGCCAGTAAAAAAAAAAGACACAAGCCTGCTAATATTATGCTTATAGACATGAATCCTTCTGTCTATATAGTCTCATTATTGCTTCCATAAATATGAATTCCAAGAATAGACATACCTAGTTCCATACACGCTCTATCCTCCAAAAACAAATCAGTGGGTCTTTCCCGCCTTTCTATACAGTGATATTGTCTAAACATCAGAATCACCTGCAGGACTTATTAAAATCTCTAAATGATGAGCCTACACTCAAAGTTTCTGATTCAGCGGGTCTGGTGTTAGACATGAGGATGTGTATTTCTAACAAGTTTTCAAGTGATACTGATGCTGCTGGTCCAGAGATCATACTTGAAGGACCTCAGGTCTACAGTGTTTACCAATACCATATACTACACCTTTATTATTATTAGTCTTACAACATATATACCCTGTCTTTGTTGCTTCTGTAACTAAACGGTAACTTCTAAAAGGTACATACTAGCATGGTACCTTGTACATGGTACAGTCATTAAATATTATAAGAATATTTAAAAATACCATTATGAATTGATATTCTAAAAGTCAGTCTGTTAATAGGTAATGGCTGAGAATTACTATGAAAAACAAATTTTTCACTATTCTAAAAAAGAAAATAAAATGGCTATTAAATTTTACCTTCAATTTCTACCCATCTGAGTCAAAATTCTCTTACTCCATAGAAACATAATTCATGCCAGGTCACCTTAGAAAAAACACACGTGGGATGAAAAGAAAAAAAGCCAAAAATATATTTTTCCAATGTTCATCTATATTTAAGATACCCAAAAACTGCATGCAGGTAAGCAAAGTGTGGATAGGTACATGAAAATGGTTCCTAAAAGGCTAGGATGAACACCAAAAACTTAGAGGAATTCTCTACAGTGTTCCCCAAAACTATCCACAGTAAGAACACTACTGATCCTATGTAAAGAGACAGTAACATTCCAGATTGAACCCTCAATTCTCTTCTCCATACTAATTCTTGTTGAGAATACTAGCTAAACAAATGTAGAAAACAATAGAGAGGAAATAGACTTCATTGTTTTGGAACAGAACATCATTTATTTAACTTATCTGTTCTTTTTACATTTAAAAGATTCCAAGATTCCATGATTTTAAACAGTTTGACAATATTATTTTTATTTGTCCATAAAGCAAGCTGGACTCGGGGCTGATGAATACTAAATCTCCAAGGATAAAAGGTATTCTGAAGAGGTTCAAGGAAGATGCTAAGTGATACACATGAGAATTCTGTTTCCTAAAGTTTACTATCAAAAAAAGTTGTTTTTTTAAATAAGTAATTCATTTCTCACATCCCAAAGAAACTGATTACCACTTAGAATTTTTCTTTTAAATAAACGTACTTGGGGGCGGCGAGAGGACAGCATGTACTCAGCAAGTACTCATTTCTTCATTTTCACCTGAATTTTCTAATATTTCTAGAACACAAAATCTTAAGTTCTTTTCTATTTAGATTTGAAGAACCAAAAGCTTTCTTATCCTCCCCCATTTCAGCAATAAAATAAAATAAATCAAGAAAGTCATTTAACATGAAATAACACTCATCAGATGACAACTGTGAAAGCTATTCACTATTCGTGAAGCTTTATAAACTGAGTCATTTTAAAAATGAATCTTCATGTCTCAACATGCAAAGGAGGACAAAGGAAAATGAAATATATTTGTCCTCAGTGGAAGAGAACTCAGTGATTAACTGCTGTCAAGTAGAAAATTCTACAGATACTGAAGTACTCTGGGGGAGGGATAGGTCAGTCGTAAGAAACCTTACAGATTTTCAGTTCTTAATACACAGAAAGTCTGGTTTAAAGGAGCAATGAAGAGAGGGGGAGAAAAAGAAATCATTTAGCACAGCTTCCTACTGTCCTATATTAACTATTAAACTTCCAACCCAGAATATTGCTTTACCTTAGAATGCACCTAAGCCCGAACTGCTCATTCTATGAATTCTTACAACTGAGCAAGGAAAGCACTCCTTGGTGTACCATGTATAAATATCCACCTACGCACTCCCCTTTGCCAGGATATAGACCTGTCTTTCTTTCAATTCCGCAAAATATCTATCTCCAAACCCTCTTTAAGAATGATTTTTTTTTTTCACATAAATCAACACTCTGCCTAATCAATCAGCATAATTCCTTCACTATCTCTATTAGAGCACTTTGTCAAGGGCAAAACTGCAGACTATTTGTTGATCCTATTTTATAATTTTGTAGGCTTTTTGGAATAAGGACCATGTTTACTCAATAAATCCACATTATAGGCATAAATATGCTTATTGAGAAAGCATTCAATTAGTTCTCAGAAATAAATCTCAAAGTATCCTTTTGTGCCATTTGGCATGTGAACAAGTCAAGAATGAAGGAATGGTACAAACCACTAATAGCTGAACACGCATGGACAGAAAAGAGTTAACACTAGCTCTTAATTTCTCAATAGCAATTTTAACAGTAGAAAAAGGGATGGAGGAATGGGAACCAGTGGTCACAGCCCAATTATAGTGGGAACACCTTGGAACTCATGTTAAAATTTGAAGAAAGTGGGTGATTTAGGAACTGCACTTCTATCAGTGAAACACACACACACACACACACACATTCACAAGCATACTCCTTATACTGAAAGACTCAGCATGTCTCAATGCACCATTCACAATGTTAACTGGTCCTTTCTTCATAAACTCTTCTGCCAGGACACACTACTACAATTCTTCTACTTCCCTAAAAGCTTACATTTCCTTTGCATGCTTCCTCCTCCTCTCCCTTAAACGTAGTCAGTCAAGGTCCTGGATGGCTTCTTTTAATATCTGCTAACCTCTTCTTCCTACTCTTTTCCCATCATTGTAATTTAAGTTCCAAATCAATCAGTTTGATTAAAAAAGATAGTCCTAATAAACTTTATTCTAATCACATAGTTGCTCAATCTGTCCAGACAGATCTCCTTCCTGAGATGTTATTTCCTTGCCTTTTGCATTGCTTTGCATCAGGTCCCCCACCTTCCTCTCTGACTTCTCTTCTTCTTTGTCCTCTATTTTCCTCTTCTCCTTCTTCCTCCCTTTCCCTTCAAGTCAACCAGCACTGCCCAGGTATAGATTTCACCTTTTTGCCCTTTAGTCATACTCTGAAGTCATCCACCCTACTTCACTTTCATCTCTTGTTGTGTACTGGTTTCATATTATTTCAAATCCATTTTTGCATGACAAAAAATGAAGTTGTTTTTAAGAGTAAAGTTGTGATATAAGAGTGAAGTAAGATGTATCAGGATATGATCATCTCATCTATTGTTTGCGGGGAGTGGGGGTTGTCAATAAAAAACAAGAAGCAACTATAGCAAGGGAACATTTAGACTATAAATACTGAGATTTTGTGAGGACTAATTAAGAGTGTTCAGTCTGGGCACCATGACCCACTGCTGATCTAAACAGCTCTCCAAAAACTGTTGGGGCATTAGCTCCTGCCAGAGTAAAGGCTACTCTTTTACCAGCAGTGGTGAAAGCTATGCAGTGGTCCCTCAAAGGAGAACATCCTGCTGACCAACACCAGTGACACATACTCTAGCAACAAGTGACTTTTGGTTTTTTGTGCTGGCAGCTGGAAGTCACCTCTCAGTTGGTTAAGCCATCTATCCCTCCCTGAGAAGAGAACCAATTTCACAGAAAAGTCACACGTCAAATAATTTGGACTTTATTTTTTTCATCTCTCCTTGCCTTAAACAATAGTGTGATTAATTTATTATTGGTTTGGAGTATGTCATTTCTTTATTGGCTTGTTAAGAGACATTATGCTGCATGCTACTGGCTTGTGAAATTGCCACAGTGAAACTGTTAAATAAATTTCTGACATAGATAAATTCAGTCACTGAGCATAATTTGCCACCCCAAACAAAACACCTACATACAGCTAACTTCTAAACCAAACACCTAGCCTTAGGATTAATCTCTCTTGTGCAAACCACTGATGGGCAATTCTCTCTGAATGTCCATCAGCATCTCTGAACAACTTACCTTTCATACAAACCATTACAACATATTAGGCCAACTTTTCAGGAGACGTAAAGGTTAAAATTGATTTCTCCCTCCCTTTACGTCTAAAAATCTTCTACTTTTTTTATTCATCTGTTACTTTCAATTGCTATCATATTCCCAGTTCATTCATTCCCAGTATCATCTGGTCTATCAAATTCAGCCCATCTTCTACAGTCTCTCCTATACACCATATTACTTTAAGACTTTTCGCTTCAAAAATTGACTCAGTATAACACTTCTAATATTTTCATTTCTCATGTTCATGAAAAGTGCTCTTGCGAGTCCACCTCTGACTCAGATAAAATAAGAAAAAAGGGATCCACTTACTTTTCATCAAAAAAAAAAAAAACAAGACTGAAGGTAATAGTTCTGAATTTTAAATCAGACACCAGGCAGAATAATAGCACAAGTAAGACTTAAAAAGGAAAGTGAAAGTGGGAAGAGCTGAGACAGATGCAATGATACTTTCTAACAGTACTTTTCCCTCAGTTACCTCTAGCAGTAGTTTTCAACCATTTTCCTATTATGAAACATGTAATGGCCACTCACATACAAAGCATTCCCAAAGGTATATTCATTTATGAAAAAAAGTGGAAAACATAAATGGATTAGTAAAGCTCTACAGTAATTTGCAATCACTACCACATTGGTCCTGGTACTGTTATTTCAGTGACTCACTTCTGTGAACTTTGTTCACATCAGGTGAATATAGGCATGAATAGGAGTGATATTCAAATTACCTAAAAAACAGCCTACTTAGCACAGACACTGAAAAAAAAAAAAGAGGCTGTTGTGAAAACCAAAGTGGTTCCTCCTATAAACTGACTGACCACCAGCCTTGGGCACAAAACGGCCACAGATACACATATTTTGGCAACTCCCAGCAAGCTAGCCATCATCACCTCTCTATTCCCCCAAAAGAAGTACACAAAGAAGCAAGAGCATGAAGCATACACTAAGACACTCTCTGACTTGAATCCACTCTATTTCATTAAAAAAGCAGATCATTCACAAACTTCATTTCCGTATATCACAGTATTTACAATAATGGACTTGTGACACTGACACAACATCAGTGCTGAGAATGCTAACTTTTCACAAAATCCTTTCCATCACTTTCATAACCTTATGTAATATACTCCAATCTATTTAACCAAAATATATCTGTTACTCCTTCCACTATAGCAAATAAAACTATTTAACTATCCCCCAAAACTGCCCCTAGCTCCATACCTCTGCTCATGCCATCTAGAGTACCTTTCACCTCCACCTATTTATCTAATTTCTATGGAAAATCCAAGATAATCTTCAGTCTCTACCCTCAACAACTCATAGTTACTCTGAACCTTATTTTATTAGGTTCTTATGTGCACGAAGACTATATATTGTACTTCCTTTTATGTCCAGAAATAGTGAAACAATGCTTTACACGTAGTAGACGCTAAAACAATTTTTGATTGATAGCAACATCACTCTCACACACTCATACACCTCTAGCACATGCAATATAATAAAGAAGAAATTACCTGATTCAATTAAATGCAAACAAAGCACTTCTAATGGATATTGTACAGTGGGATAGCTGTTTATCATTCCTTCACAGGCCTTCTTCAACCTAGCAGTCTCATGAGGAAACTTGAAAATATAAAAGTAAAATAAACTAAGTAGCAGTAAAATGTACTTCTGGACACTTTCCTATTTAGAACAGAAAAGTCGCATTAGAGATATTAAAACTCAACTTACTTTGCATAAACACTGAATGAAATGTCTATAAAGTACTTGGTGATCTTCACTAGGAATCTCATCAGATAAGCTCAGTGCATTCTCAAAAGCAGTTAAAAGCTAAAACAAATAAACAGCAAAATCTGTAGCGGATCAGCAACACTAAAATCCAAGGCAAGCACTTTAAAGGATACCATTCGTTTGGTTACTTAAATTCTACATTTTTTAAATGAATTTCCATGACTTTATAATGAAAATTCATAATATAGTTCACTGTTTTGAATTCTTTACAAAGTATGGTCTATAGAGATAAAATTTTACTGCTCTGATAAAGTTAATGATTTTGGGAAAAAAAAAAAAGCCTAACAAATAGTTAAGCACAAGGAGTTTAAAAAAAAAAGTAATGAAATTAATCCACATAGAAAATAAGTGATACATTTTTTTGGAACACAGATAAATAAAGCAGTTATCATTAACATTCAAGGGGAAAATATGCCCCACAATAAAAACCTTCTATCCTATTTTAAACAGAAGTCAATTCTTAAGATGTTAAGTTCTCTTTCATAAAGTGTGTAGTACTGATAATTCAAAAAACCATTTTATGTTGGTATGTGTTTAATATTCTGGTAACCTATACTATCTCAAGGAAAATAATGAAGTCATAATATAAAGATATAATTTAAGAGAAGTTGGTAAATCACTTAATTTTGTCACTGCTCAATTTTTCCACAACGGAATCTATACACAGATAAACCAACACACAAACAAATGCAAATCTTATTCTCGCATTTTTATCTCCAGCATCAGCCTGACATATAGTAGGTTCTTGATAAATATTTTTGAATAAAGGAACAAATTAATGAACAAATGAACATATATACAAAGAAATGAGCTTCCCATCACATATAGAGCCTATCATTGCTTACATTTAAAAATATCATTCACTTCAACAAATGTACATTGAGTGGCTATTTACTATCATAAGAAACTAAGTTTATTTTTAAACTTACAAATATAAAAAATAGAATAATGGAGATAGTTTCCAATTATGGTTCAAAACTAATGGTTTTTTCACATTCTTTTAAAATTTCTTTTCAGTTACATCAAAATCTGCACACTAAGAAGGACAATTTCAAGGAATAAACAGCACTCCAAATACTAAATACTCTAAATAAAATAGTACTCTTAGTTCATAAATATAAATTGTTAACCCTCAAAGTAATTTAGTATATTAGTTTATAAATATGAACATACCCTTAAGGTACAACTTTTTAAAAATTATAGCAGTTTTGTAAAAGCCAATTTCATAGTTTCTTTTTTACAGTGATACTATGACTGATTTATTGTGGACTCTTATGAATATTAAGGGAATAAAATTCTGATAGCCCAAATGCCAATTTGACTGTCCAGATTTAGTATGAAACTGCAGGCCAATAAGTCTGACTGTATCAGGAAGAACCTTTGATTTAAAATGAAACATTTATAAAATATCTCATCTGACATACAGTACTTTGCTATATTATATCACTGTTTCCATTTTCTAAATTCAATTAAATGTTCAATTTTCATGACGCAAATGGTGAGGAATAAACGGGTCGATACCAATTGCTGGATCTCATTATTTGGATCCTCAGTACTCTCAGCCAGCAACTGAGTTAATTTCTTCCATAGCTGATGAAGCTCTTGGTTGTCTGCACCTTCTTCTTGCCGTGTCTTTATCAATTTGTGCCATGTTCGGGCCACCTATCAAGAAGATTTAAAATGGTTATTTCATCTTAAATACTAAAAATGTCAACAAAAAATAGAATCTGCAAAAAAATATTTTTTTATTTGCTAATACATAAAAATAGCAAAAGCACAGAACTCTATCTATTATGAACTCCATAAAAATAAGTTGACTGGGCAAATCTATATAGTCCTTATATCAGAAGTATGACTGAGACACAAGAGTAGACACAGGAATAAGGAAATAATGACTGCATGCACCAATCCTTATAATTTATAGCATCAACTATGGAGACATCACAAATGGGTCACTAAATTTTACAGGTAATGCTTTTACTTATTTTATTTATTTATTCCTGCCCAGTTTCCAAAAAGGTTTAGAAGCTATGATACCTGAAATCTGAATTCTAAGTTTTCAAAGCACTGTAGTTTGTATTATCTCTCTAAATTTTTTAATATCATAATAATTTAAAAATTTTTTCCTTAAGCTATGAAAGCTTTCTTTTAATAATAGTTTTATTAAAAGAAGTCAACTACACCAGCAAATCATTAACCAACCTCAAGGTGTTTCTTTTCTTGATAATACAGATCCACAAGTTTCTTACAGACATCACACCACTTCTTTTTGTCAACACTTAGAATAAAAAAAAAATAATAAGGATTTGAATCCTAAAAATAAAAATAACCGAGGACTTAAAACACTAAAATTAAAATACCATAATACTGCCAGATACTATTTTAAATTAGAACACACTACATATTTCATATTAAAATTTTATAAAATGAGCTTCTCATAAAAAAGAAAAGGTTTAAGAAATATTATCTTCCATTATATTGACTGAAAATAATATCAAAGTTCTCAAATTAGTCAGTCCTCTTACTACCAGTATTCTGATTCTGCTCTTATCACAATCAAGAGATTCTGTAATGACAGCCTGAAAGAAAAATACATCCTAATTCCCAGTAAATGCCTGGAGCACTTCTACATAATTTTTAATCAGTTTCTTCTGATTCACACTTTTAAAGCAGCTGGCCTTTCTCCACATATTGATTACCTTTCATAAAGATCCAGGAGCTTTTGGTAAACACCAGGTAAGTCATCCTTAGCATTTATGTGATTAGATTTCTCATACAAGCTTGCTAACCCCTAAAAAAGGAAGAAGTAGAGATTATTATTCCAAAAAATCTAGCGTTCTTGCATTTATTTTGCTAAAGTGACAATCTATAAAGATTATTCATGATAATTATAATTTGTACATGAAATATGCCTGGGATTTGCCTCCAAATAATTTGGGGTGGAAGACAGCAGGTGAAAGTACAGATGAAAAACACCGACTGCAAGAATTTTTATAGAGGGCATAGAGGGGCTCATTATACCATCCTCTTTATTTTTGAAAATATATTTGAAGTGTTTCAAAATAAAAATATATTTTAACGTTATTATATGATCTTAACCCCTTAACGATCTTAACCCCTTAACGATCTTAACCCCTAAGACATTACCATGACACTACGTTTAAATAGTGAAACAAACAAAATACTAGTAGTCTGCAGAAATTGTCATTTTTGCTTCAAATATTGATCAGATATCCTAAATCAACCAGTACATATTAAAAGTAAGCACCTAAGTGTGTTATCAGATACCCTCTTCATGTTCTTGTTCATGTAAACCTGAGACAAACAGGTTGACATTCTCCAGAGCCTACTGCCTCCTATTAATCACAGCTTCTAAGATGTGATTGAGACAGGAAGCAAAGTTATTTGCAAAAGTTGAAGAAGCCAACTAAGAAATTTGATGACCATTAAATAAGAAAGAAAAATTAACTTGTAGTCAAAGGTAGAGAATTACAATTTTTTTTAACATTATTTTATTTTTAGAAAACACTATATATATTTTTTTCTCTCAGGTATAAAGAATGTTCTTGATAAGTCTTTCATATGCACAAATAATTAAGTTGGATCTTTACATGACCATGTTTCAACTCCAGTCCTCACATTTGGAAATAATCCATTGGATACGATGTTTAATAGTGGTAAACGGCATCCTTGGCGCCACTTTCAAGTTTAGAAGACCAATAAATTTTGTCCTTATGTGGGGTAAATAGAGATTTAAATGCTTATTTTAAAGCTGTTACCTGTAATTTTAAAAATGGAAAAATGTTATTTCTTGTAATATAGGGGAAAGAATTTCTCCATACCTGCCAAGCTAGTAATTGGTCTGGCTCTAGTTCAGCGGCTTTCTTATAGGCACCCTGGGCCTGATCAGGTTGTTCAAGCTCAGCTGCGGCAACACCAATAAAAACCCAGGCATTATAGTTATTTTTCTCTTGTTTTAACACTGTCTGATTTAAAAAACAAAACAAAACAAAACAAAACAGCAGGTCATTAACTTAATAGACAAACAACAAAAAAAAAGAGCCTACTTGAGGGTCAAGAAATCTGGACCTATCACTAACGGGGAATCCTAAAAATGCCACTTAATCTCTCTAGTTTTCAGTTTCCTCAGGGAGAGAGGGGACTGGACTGGATCAGTAATTGTAAGAGGTCTGAAACACAAGGTATACTTTTAAAAAACTGCCCAAGTAATCCTGATGCCTCCTCCCCTTGCCCCTTGAAAATACTGGGTAAATAAAGAACAATAAGGCTATTCTAACCACCCAACCATCCTGCCTACCTCCACTCCAGAATGCTACTAGTCAATCCACAAAACTGTTTTCCATGTTGTTTCACCTTATCCAACTCCCATATTATCATTCACTATGATAACATTTCCCCGTATTAGACAGATTTTTCATTAAAATTACAGGCTAGGGAAGTCGTTTGACCTCAATGTAACTGTACAAAATATGTTCAAATAAATAGTGACGATGAATGTTTAAACAATACCTATCAACTAGAATAAAAATTATATATAGAACTATTATTTTCAGAATAGCTACTATAAACCTAGTACTGAAGAAAACAGTCCCTCCACCTCCTCCTTCTGCTCCTCCTCCAGCTTGAACAACTGCCCACCTTCTTCCATATCGGGCTTAGTTCTGTCATAGCCTCCATCCCTGCTGGGCTCAGTCACCACTAGAAAACTAAACCTCACAAACACTCCTTAAGACTCTTGCCCTATGTTTCTATGTACTTCCCTCAGTCTTACCCAATTCCCTCCCTCTCACTCTCCTAAATGCTTCATTGTGCCCTCTGGAACTCTCAATCTGGACCAGCCAAATTCCCTCTATATTTTCAATCGTTCTTTTAACCGTACCAAGTTCTGGCTCATTTGAAACATGGCTATCCCCTATAGATCTTAATGCTGCAGATGACTTCTCTTCTCTTACACCCCGCACAGTACTAGGAAGTGCAGAAGGGGTTCTCCTTGCTCACACTGTCAACTACATCCCTCTCATCCTCAGTACTTTTGATATGTTGTACTTCAGAAGTACTTAAAGCCCTAGTACTTCTGAAGGTAAGCCATCGGCTATCCCGTGAAAAATATCCTTCTTGTTGCTACCATCAGCTATCCTGTGAAAAATATCCTTTTTGTTGCTACCATCTATCAACCTCCTAGGTAGTCTCCTTTCCTCTCCATCTCAATTCCTGTAATCATTCTAACATTCATGGTGACGACCCATGAAACACTGTGGCCTCTCAGTTACTCACCCTCCACACTACTCGGCCATCCAAATTTCCAGCATGACCCTCTCCTATTCTGCCAGTTCAATTACCATAATGGTCCCATGGTAACAATTCCTTAACCTCTGACATGTCCAATTTTTGACTCCATTCCCTTTTTCCACAATCACCTCATTTCTCAATTTCATCTCTCCTTTCCCACCTTAGGCCCCATGACCTTTCACTGCCGTCACTCCCTTGCAAACACTCTCAACTCCTTTGCCTCTTTTTCTCTCCATCTTTCCCACTCTCCATAGCTGAACTCCATCACGCCCATCTCCAAGCCTGAGAAGCTGAACATAAAGGGGGAAACTACATAGCTAGTTCAAGAATTTCATTTCAATAACATAAACTTCAAATGGATACTCACTAGGGCCTGGTAATCCTTCTAGTACGTTTTTTTCCCCACTATGAATAAACACTATACTATTTCATACCTCCTTTCTCTCAAGTCTTCTATACAACTCCTCTTCCATTCTCAGCTTATATTTTATTAAAAATATAGACACCATCAGAGGTGTACACTCTCATCTTCCCACCCTCAAATCTACAAACCTGACAGTGTATGGATCTGCATCCATCTTCCCTTCTTTTAAGATGGAAAAAGTAATAAAGGCCCTGTCTTAAGCTCTGGATGCCCTCCTCTCTCACCCTCCCAAGGACTTCACTCCTACCACCACCCTCCATCTCTCCTGCACATACAGTTTCTCCCTCTGGACTGGAACATTCCCCTCAGTATGCAAAGGAGCTTCAGAATCTTAATTCTCCCATCCAAAAACCAAACATTTGAATGTCAACATAAATTAGAATGTCAACAAAGAATGAAAACTTTAAGATATATAGTAGTATTCCACAGCACAACATATCAAAAGATATCTAACAGATAATTAGGTTATAAGAACTTGGCTTTAATAAGTTATAATACAGAGAAAGACAAAATTAAGTGTGGCAGAAGTAGCTTATCCTAGCATAACCACTCTAATGGTGAGTTAATGAACTTACCACTTTGTTATATTTAGACAATAAATGATTCACCTATTATGAATCCATAATGATTATAAATAGGTAACATACTTTTATTATGGAAGAAAAAAGTATTGGTTACCTTACAATGTTTCAAAGCTTCTTTGTATTCTTTGTTTCTGATTGCATCTCTAGCACTTTTTAGAGCAGTCTTCACTTCCTTGCTGGACATTCTGTCAAAATGAAAAGCTTGATTGAACCTATAATAAATTAACCTGCCTAACTGTAACAGTTCCAACAAACTTAAGGGACATGTGATTCCTTCAACCTGGAAATCTCTTCTCTCTTAATATATACATAGCTTATTCCCTCCCGTCTTCAGATATTTACTCAGATGTCACTTTCTCAGTGAAACCTTCCATGGCCACACTACTTAAAATGTCAACACTGGCTTCCCTCACCCCAACACTCAATATTCCCTTAACTGCTAACACTGCATTTGTTTTTCTTCAAAGTACTTATCACCATCTTATACACTTACATACTATTTTATTTATTTGTTTGTTTGTTTGTTTGTTTATCTGTTCCATGTAGGCAGGGATTTTTGTCTGTTGTCACTATTTTTTCCTCCTGCTTTAGAGCCAGCACCTAGTATCTGACAAAATGTATATATTAATAAATAGTTGTTGAAATTGAGTTGTATTTCAATTGTACTCACTCTCTGTAGAGCAGGCTAAAATACAGATGATCATATGGACCAGAACACAAAACACATACCAATCTTAATCCAATTCTACACTAAGCAAGATTTAGCAGAGTAAGCCTAAGAGTAAGAACACTAACACAAACAAATTGTAGTGACCATGATTTAAGAGTTTAAGAAAGCATTCTGTTTTAAAGCTAGTTTCTATAATATATAAATCAGGATATTAACTTTCTTCACAATAAGGATTACTGTAGGCTTATAGTAATATAGCATTCTTTGAAATATAGTAACGTTTGAAGAGAAATAAATGCAATGTTTACAGTTAAATGAAGGTGATAAATAGATTTCAACTGGTAGACAAAGTATTTCTGCATTTAATATTAAAATATGTTATTTTAATTTTAAGTAAACTAACATGTCTCAGGATTTTACAACTTATTCTGTTTTACCAGTAAACAAGTCAAATTCAATTATAATTCCATGTTGAAAAAAGAAACATTTGCATTTTTTGACAACTCCATTGAATTCTAATATATCAGGAAGGTAAAACAAAGCTGGGTAAATATTAAGTCATTATAGACTGCAGATGTTCAAGGCAGCAAAATGAACAAACAAGATGGCTCACTGACATGGTACACTAGCAGTCCTTTATATCCAAAGAGGCTGAGGTAGAAAGTACAAGATCAAAAAAGTATAAGAAGCTAGAGAATAATAATAATAAAAAAATCTTTTTGACTTAAAAAATGTTAGATTCAAAATAATATAAAAATTAAGATGTCATAAATCAACTTCTCTGTAGCCAGAACTAGATTCCCTAAATTGCCAGAAAAATGACTTTTTGCCTAGTTACAATAATTATACAATTAATGCAACATATTTCATAGGCTCTAATTTTATAAACTGCCCTCTTACCTGAAATTATCTTGGTATAAATTTATACGTACAAACTTCAGAAGGATTTTCTGGAGTCTGCAAATCTTGATTGGAACAGGCAACAAATTTCGACGCTGATTTCACATTGTTTTCTCATGCCAAAGTTATCTTTGGTAGATAAGCTGGCAAACTAAAAAGAAGAAAACATCAATGATAATGACAGCTAATCTGGACCAATAGAAAGGGATAAAAGGAGACATCCAAGGGGAAAAAAATCAAGAGTCCAAGTTATAAAAGAACGAAAACAGTTTCAGGATAAAACCATGCAAAAACAAACTGAAGAGTACAACTTTTTCAGAACAAGGAACACCATCTTTTCTATCACCCAAAGTATGAATGGAAGCACACCCAAACAAAGTAGAACCAACCAGCACTAATGCTATGCGCAGCTCCCATGCTATACACAGCACATGACATAAAAGAAATAGAAAAGAAGGCCTCTGCTCTAAAGTATACAATCTAAATCAAAAGAAAGACCTACGGCATGAGTCATTAGAGAATCAAATGCTAAACTAAAGATAATGAATGCAAGTGCAATAAGAGTTTAGAGAAGAAAAGTGGTGTGAAGCAATTAATGGCTACTAGATGGAGAAGACAGAATTTAAGAATGGAAGGAAGAAGAAAAATTACTCCAGAGGCAATTGCATTAGTAAATACAGAAAGATGGGAATGAATATGGTATGTGTAGGGAACAATGAGAAAACCAGGCTGAATAAAGATATGATAAAGAACAGAAGAAAATTAGGCTTGGTGGGTACAGTACAGCACCAGGTAACAAAAGACCTTCAAAGTAAGACAGACAAGTTTGGACTTAAATATAACAGCAAACTCAGATTGGTTAAATGCTTCTAAGAAGGCTATTTTTAAGTACCACTAGAGACAAACTCCATTCTTCTCTTGGTAGCCAATTCTAACATTCAATACCCTTCCATATCCTTATATGTTTCCATATGTAATTAAAATGACTCTTGCTTCAGTGGAATCCTCTATTCTCTTCCTCTTCTTTCTTTATTTGATTTGGCATTTAGCACAATATACTAGCACTGAGGCCCTCCTTCACCTAAAATAAATAAATATGTATAAATATAAGATTTTTATTTATATATACATATGTACGTGTATATATATGTACATACGCCTGTGTGTGTGTGTGTGTGTGTGTGTGTGTGTGTGTGCATAAAGGTCAGATATGTATATATAAGTTTCAGAGGATTAAGTCATTTTTAAAAAGACAAAAAAATTGCCACCTTCTAGCCCTAAAAACATCGTCTTTTTGGGAGGTGCAGTGGAGAAGGAAGAGGCACATTCCCTCATTTTCTAAGCAAAGCTTTACTGAGCACTAACCATGTACTAGGTACCATCAAACCAACTATCCAAAATGATTCCATGTAACCCCATACTCTATTTGGGATACTTCCCTTCATTCTCAGTATTTTCAATACTTCAAAGAAAAATCTACCTCTTTAATAAGTGTCTAATATTCTTCTTCAGCCCCACATACTCTCCCTTTATACCTCTCCTCTCATTTTTTCTCCTCAATCACAAATGATTTTATTTTTAAATAAGAGCATTCATTTTACACATTTCATTCAATGAAAGTTTTCTACTACCTACCTAAAAGATTTTAATTCTACATATCAAGCATAAAAGTAGCAACGATGGCATTTTAAAAAAGAAAATAATAATGCCAAAAAGACAATTAAATACCTCAAAACTAATAAATATAGGGAGATGAATTAATATGTCCACCCAAAGCTACATTAAACTACATTCAGTGTGCAGATACAAAGATTCCATGCAGCAAATAATAAAAATAACAATTATTATTATTTATAATAATAGTAAAAACAATGACAATGAAAGCTAATTACAGAAAAGCAAAAATGATATCTTTGAATCTAACAACAAAAGTCTAAAGGTATTTTGTAGTGGCCTTTCTTCTGAAAGGAATTGCTAAAAACAATCATTAAGTAAAAATAAACTCCAATTACCTATCATTTAGCCTTCTAGACATTTACTTTTACCTACTACCACTAATTATCTTCTTTTTGAACTGAATTTCAGACTGTTCCTTAACAGTTAACCATCTAAAATAAGTAAAATATAAGACGGATATATAAAAGGGATGGTAGACATAATCCAAATTCTACTGAACTTTTTAATACATCAGATTCAGATTCAATTTTCATAATTCATAACTTAAAAGAGAAATGATATATAATTTTTCATCTTTTTTCTTTCCCAAAGAGACACTGATCCTTATCTACAAATTTCAAAATTACTCTAAACTGTGTTCCTGTACCTCAGGTGATAAAAAGAACTTCTATAAGCAATCAGAAAGTCTGAAAAAAAATTCCAGAAACTCAAAATACACTAACTTCAATATAAAAAACTGAGCCAAAAGAGAATATCATCTACTCCTATGCTACTCTGTTTTGAATCTAGGACAATTAAGGACACTTATTTATACCCAATTTGCAGCCTCACTACACTGAAGTGAATCCTGTTATAAACCATATGAAGAATTACAAATATGCAAAAAAGTTGCCCACATCATGAACCTAGGCTAGTTTGTAATTTAATGAAAATAGAGAAAACTTTTTTTAAAGGTTAAAAATCCATCTAAATAGCCATCTGAACAGTAACACAAATTCTACACAACTACAAATTCTAAGTATCTTTTGATGGCATCCTTGGAATAAATTCTGTCAAACAAAATTAATCTAGAACACTTCATGGAGAGAATGGAGGTAAGTTAAAAAAATGCTGTGTTAAAACTAGGAAATGAACAAAATTTAGATGAAGCATGTAGGGATGAACAAGAAACAGAATATGAGTTCACTGGAAAAAAACATACTAAACAGAATGGTTAGTTCCATAGAAAAATGCCTATATGGATGTGTCCTGTCAGCCAGGTCAAAAAAAAACAAACCCTAAATAAAGGTAATAGTTCAGAGTTCCTTTACATATCCAACACCTTTTGAGCACTGTAATTTTCCAGATTCCAAAGCCTACTCAAAAACATTTAGTTTTTAGTTTCCCCACTGTCAAAAGGCAGTAATTCTCCATGTGCTAAAGTTCAGAGTAGTGTGAGATTTGTCTGAGAAGGCTTTATGCTTGACACTTGAATGTGGCCTTGAATTATATGAAGCATTTGAGTAGACCGAGGCAAAAGCGGACAGGTTGAATGGAAGAAGTAAAGATATAGGTGTGGAAAGCACTGGGGAATGGTGAAAAAAGTAACACGAGCTAATATTGGAAAGGAAATTCTTCCTTTCTCACTTTAGCAAATGGAGAATTATTCTTTTGATGATTAACTGTACTTTCTGATTCTTTACACTGTTATTAAATTTAAAGGTGTGTGTGTGCTTGTTTCCCACAACTAGCCTAGAAGTTCCTAAGGAGCAAAGACTATTTTTATTACTCTCTTATTTCCCGGTGCCTGGTATATTGTGGATATTCAACAAATATTCACAGAATCACAGCAGATGAAGACAATACTGAATGTAACCCACATAGTCGCTAACTGCATACTTAGCCTCCTTTTCTTAAGGCAAAATATAGTGTTGCTGGTATTTTGGACATTAAAAGAACTATGAAGAGCCAAAACATAGATCAAGACTTTCATTTGAAGACTTTTCTGAACAGCAGAGTTAAGCATTTCACTAAAGCAAGCAATCCCTAATGTGCTTTAACTGACTTAAACATACATGTAATGGAACCCCTATCCTCACTGCAACACACATATGCATACATGTACACACACAGACATGCAATCAGAAGTTCCTCTTCTTATAGGGTAAGTTACTGATTAGCAAAAATGCTCCATGTCCAGAAAAGAGTGATCGAAATAATGAAGAAATCTGAAATTATATAATAACTAGCTAAAGGAAATGGGAAAGGCATGGGAAAAAAATTGGTGGGAAGGAGAGAAGGGTTGTTGAAAAGGAGAGATTATTCATGTAAAAGAGAAGACAAATGGACTTATGAATGGTTAAAAGTAGAAAAAAACTGGCTTCAACTCAAAATGAGAAATTTTAATAATGAGACCTGTACAAATATGGAATGGGCCACTCAAAGGAAGTGTGTTTCCCATTACTGGAGATGAAAAAACACAGTCTGGACAATCCACTTGGCAGGAATGTTATAGGACAAATTGAATACCACATGAGAAGTAGGACTAGAATCCTCTTAGATTCTCCCAAAACTGTGTGCCTAGGGCCCTAAAATATCTATCTTGCTCCAATCCATTGCAGTACCAGCTCCCACCAACACTGTCAAGGGGAGAGAGAGTAAGAAAAAGATGTATTCCTGTCATCCTGACCAGGAATTCAGAATACATGCCCTGTGCAAACCAGGCCACAGAGAGCATTTACAGTTCACAGAATCAGTACTGTGACACAGATAACATTAAATAAGTTTTTTTTATGAATCCAGATGTCAATAAACATTGTGTCTGTAGTTAAATGTGTTCTACATTTCAAATTAACTCAAAACAAAATTTAAAAACATACCCCGTTCATGAGAGGGCCTAGCCGTATTATCTTCCATGCTGCACTATTATTTCACTTTTGTTTCCCAAGAGTGTAAGTTCCCTGTGAACAGAAACTACTGTTTATAAATTTGTATTCACCCACAGATCCTTAGCATGCTGCTTGATTAACAATTCTGCTTCACTAATAGAAATTAAGCTCTAGAATGTCATAAACTTTTGTAATTAGCTAGAGACAGAGTATAGCCGTGAGTCAGGGCACAGACTACTCAAATTCAAGTCTCACTCAGACCGGCTCCTTGTGTAATCTTGAGCAAGTCAATTACCCTATCCAAGCCTCAGTTTTCCTATCCTCAAAATGGTGAAAGTGAGGATTATGGAAACTATTCCATTTAAAAGAACCTGGCACATGGTAAGTGCTCGATAAATAATTAGTATAATGCTCAGCACGTAGTGTTATGTATTAAATAACATCTGCCCCTTAGTACAATTGTTTGATGCAAAAACACCGTCAGATATTAGTACCGAGTTGATTTTATGTTAAATAAGTACTGCAACTTCTTTACGTGTCAAAATATTAAAACGACTAACGTGATGCGCAAATTGTATACCTGAAACTATGATAATGAAATCAGGAACTGGACTCTGGGATAGAAATCTGCTTCTTGCAGACTTCCCAAAGGAGATCGACAGTCAAGAAAGAACAGTGATTTCTCTGCAGCAAAACAATGGTGTTCTGAACCTACGTCAATTAATCTAACACGTCACACAGCCCAACATTTCTTCCTCTGAGAGCCTGTTCGGTTTCTCTCCTTTGCACTCTGAAGGCAAGATGCACCTAAGCTCTTCCCCGCCTAGAAACTGAAACTTTACCTACTAGGCCCCGCTCCTCATCCCACCAGAGCATAACAAATTCTTACTGCACGGGCAAAAGAGGAAATAAATGGAGGCAGGCTATAATTTCCTTGGGGGAAGGTTTTCGAAAGATCCCAAGGTATCCGTAACTCTCCAAATGCGGTCCAGCCACAGAATCTGCAAAGAACCGCCCGATCCAACTTAAGTGACAGACGCGCCGCCACCTCATCATTGCCCAGTTCACGGTCCCTCCTGCTACTCAGCCACGCTTGCTCAGCGCAAAACGAGCAGCCCCAGCCCCTGATCCTTTCTCTCTCTAGGTTTTCATTTCAACCATTTCAACTGCCTACCGACTCCAACTTCTGCAAAGAGACAGCGCCCTAAACCTACCTGGGACAGATGCCTCTGCTACAAACGCCGAGTGCAGAGTCAGGGCGCATGCGCATTTCCCAGCCATCGTTCACGTGACTGAGAGTGGCCGCTCTCAGTTTGCTCAGTATTTGATTAAAAGGCCTTAACCCGAGTCCAGGCAGGGTAGTGCTCCTTTGCACAGTTGCTCACCCCGTGCCTGATGGGAGTCGTAGTTCTGCGGGTGAAGAGCTAAGAGGAAACCAAACTGCGATCTCTGCGATCCCCGCCCACCTCTTCCCCGAGGGAGGAAGCTGGCCCAGCGCCCAGGGGCCGGGCTTTCAGCCGCTCCCTGCAATGCTTCTTCTGTGGGTGTCGGTGGTCGCAGCCTTGGCGCTGGCGGCGCCAGCTCCCAGAACAAATGGGCAAAGGCGGGGAGCAGCTCAGGCGTGGCCCTATGCGCCTAACGTGGTGCTAGTTGTGAGCGACTCTTTTGTAAGTACAGAGAGGCGGCGGGAGGAGGATGGTGGGGCGCGCCGCTCCAAATCCGCTACTAGCCTACAGTCTTCACTGCGCCGCTGGCTTTGGGGAGCAGAATCTGAAACTTTCCAACATGTTTTACCCCAATGCAAACTAAGAAACGCATTTCATCTTGAGGCCCCGTATACACACACGTACACCTCATAGATATGCATATAATACATATAAAACAGTAGTAAATAAAATGCAATTTGATAGCATCTTTGTAAATCTTTTTAATTTTTATTTATTGCTAGCCTCGACCCACTAAATTATTTTACCACTACTAATGAAATTTCAGCCCATACCCCCCGTTTGATTTAATAGTGAGGAAAAGTAACCTTCTGCATCTCCATAAAAGCTTGTTAGCTTTCTAGTGGTCATTTCCTAGTTCATCTCAAATTTGCAGGAATTTATGTTTGGGCGAAAAGTGAAAAAAGTTAACGTTATTTTTACTACCCAGGTATCCGATAGTCATGTTAATACTGATTTAAATGTGTTAATTGATATAATTTGATCCACTCCCTGATATTCCAGAGAAATTGTGTACGTGTGTTGTTGTTTAATCCTAAACTTGAACAGTTTTTGAAACTCCCAAGCCATCAACCAAAAGACTACTACTGTCTATTACCTGATACTTTTAGTATTGTCCATGATTTTAAAACTACTGCTTGGACAAATGTTTGTTTACTAAGTTTAGTATCACTGGGTGTTACTGTGGTCACATAGATAGTTGGTGTTGAGCATGTCTGGTACCAAAGAATGTTTTTAATCACTATGTTGTGTTGCCTTTCTCATAGATTAACCTGGAATGATTAAAGTCATATAATCTGGATATGCCCGTAGGATTTGTTGAGAGTATTATATAAAGTGATCTTTATGATTACCTAAACTTTGAGAACAGGCAATATTGGAGAGTAACATAAAGGAAGTTTATTAGGGAGTATTGTTGAGATCAAAGAGAAAGGAAAGAAGCAGGCAGGATTGTGCAGAGAGAAATTGAGTTGTGTTTCTGTACCAGCGGAGACCTCAGCTGACTTTATGGGTAGTTCTTAAACTAATATGATATTTCAAAACCGTTTCAAATTAAGGTGAAGAGACCAGACCTTTCTACCTTTATGTTGGATGGTTATAGGCTGCTCCCGGAATGGGGTATGATCATGCGTAAGGCAACACTCTTCAGCAGAGGCCATCTTGGATTCCTAAAAGGGAATCTGTGGAGTGCATCACAACATCCTAGAAACTTCCAAAGATAACAAATATTTCATTTTTTTTTTAGTATAGTAGGAATACGTAGATTTGTATATATTTGTGTATATAAATATATAAATACTGTGTGCAGACTGATATTTCTTATGAAGAGAAAAGTAAAGATTTGATATTGTAAATATAGTAATAATCACCAAATTGATGTATAGATTCATTACAATCTCTATAAAAATTCCTATGATTTTTTTTGCAGAAATATAGAAACCTATCTTAAAGTTCATGTAGAAATTCAAGGGTCCCAGAATAGCCAAGACAATCTTGTAAAAGAACAAAGTTGGAGGACTTACACTTTCTAATTTCAAAAATTACTAGAAACTATAGTAACAAGATAGTGTGATATTGGCATAAGGATAGACACATAGATCAAAGGAATAAAATTGAAAGTACAAGAATAAATTCTCAGGTTTATAGTTAATTGATTTTCAACAAAGGTGCCAAGACCATTTAATAGGGAAAGAATAGTCTTTTCAACAAATAGTGCTGGGAAAACTAAATATCTACATGCAAAAGAATGAAGTTGGACCCTGCCTCACACCATTTTCAAAAATTAACTCAAAATGAATCAATGAGTCAAAAAGCTAAAACTATAAAACTCTTAGAAGAAAACAGAGGTCCAAATCTTTGTGACTGTGGATTAAGCAATTAAAAAATGGGCAAAAGATCTGAATATACATTTCTCCAAAGAAGATACAAATGCCAATAAGCACATGCAAAGGTACTCAACATCATTAATCATTAGGGAAGTGTAAATCAAAACCATGATGAAACACCAGTTCACACCCAGTAAGATGGCTATAATCAAAAAGGCGCAGTAACAGAGTTGGCCAGAATCTAGGGGAATTGGAACCCTTATACACTACTGGTGAGAATGTAAAAAGGTGCAGCCACTTTGCAAAACAGTTTAGCAATTTCTGAAATGGTTAAACATGACTTACTGTATGATCCAGGAATTCTACTTAGGTATATATCCAAGAGAAATGGAAACATATGTCTACACAAAAACTTGTACATGAATGTTCATAAAAGTATTATATACAATGCTGCCAAATAGTGGAAACAACCCAAATATCCATCAATTCATAAATGGATTAAAAATGTAGTAATATTATTCAACAATAAAAAATAAATGGCAGTATTGATACATGCTGCAATGTGGTTGAACCTAGAAGTCATTTATGCCAAATGAAAGAAGCTAGTCACAAAGGACCACATACTGTATGACTCCATTTACAAGAAATGTCCAGAGAAAGCAAAACTGTAGAGACAGAAAGATTAGCAATTGCCTAGGGTTTGTAAGAATGAGAGGATAGGAGGGTAAAGGCTAAGGAGTGCAAGGTTTCTGTTTGGAATGATGAGAATGTTCTGAAATGGATTGTGACAGTCACACAACTCTCTGAACATACCAAAACCATTGAATTGTACACATTAAATGGGTGAGTTGTATGGTATATGAATTACATCTTAAATTTGTTTTTAAAAAAGAAAATAAGTACCTCTGCCTCGGTCTTCAAGGACATAGCATCCTCTCTGCCTCTGTCCTTCCACCCCCATACCTGCCTTGGTTTTAGTTTTGGTGATGTTTCAGGAGTGGGAAGCAGGACAGGCATGTATACCAGAGTCTAGTGAAAATCTCTTCAGTCTGATGGACCGATTTGAGAACATGATAAACAGTCCTGCTCTGAATACAGATCAGACTGTTACTCTTACATTCTATCATCAGAATGATGCCTTGAAATCTAAACATCACTGATTTTCCCTGGCCCAGAATGATGAGGAACTAAGTATAGCAATCCAAATCACAAAATCATATTTCCAAAAGGCTCATCCATCTCAAGAGGGAAAATGGGGGAGAATATACACTTTTGTCTTGAGCTTCTTAGCTCATCACTCAGGAAATCAGTAGTTATTTGCTTATCATTCAGTGATTACTCCTGCTAGAAGTAGTATTTATTTCCACATACAAGCATGCTCTAATTTTTCCAATCTTAAAAAGAACTTGACCTTAATCTGACATTCTCCAGCTAATGCTCCATTCTCTTAACAGCCATCCTATTTTTCTATTTCCGTTTTGCTAAATAACTTCTTAGAAGAGTATTTTTCACCTGCTGTCTCACTTTCTCGCTTCCCATTTACTTTTCCCCTTTCTAGTTCAGTCATCTATCCCTACCACTCTGTTGAGAGTGCTCTTGTCAAAATCACCAACTGTCATCAGACTGCTAATTCCAGTCTGCATTTTCTGGCTTTATTTTAGGTACCATTTCAACACAGCTGACATTACCTCTTTCTTGACTTTCATGGGACCCAGTCTCCTAATATCTTCCTTTCTCACTGGCCATTCTTTCCCAGTTTCTCATGCTGCCTTTTCTTCTTATTTGGGGCCACTCAGGGCTTCCACTGGGTTCCTTTCCTCTTTTCACTCTCTCTCTAAAAGATTTCATTCAGTCTCACAGTTTTTGATACCATGAATCTTCCATCAGGATAGACATCTCTGAGCTTCAGATTCCTGTCTGTACCTAACAGCCTACTTTAGATAGGTTGGTAGATAGGTAGGTAGGTAGGTAGGTAGGTAGATATATAGGTAGGTTGATAGATTTCCATTTGGAAATTTCAGACATCTCAAAGGTTTATGTATAGCCCATATTTTGGATTGGCTCATTTTTTAAACTGTACTTTATAATTATATTGAAAACACATAATAGATATAATTCCAGGGCTAGAATATTCTTTTTTCTGTCTTTGCTCTTTACCAAGGAGAGTTTTCAATTCCCAGTTCAATTCCAAAATGCATATCTCCAACCAAAACAACTCTTCTAATCTTCAGGCTCATTTATCTAGCTGCCTAATTGATATCTCCACTTATATCTTGCAGGTATCTCTAACTTTACATGCCCATTAAATTATTTGAATGGCTGGATCCTTCTCATTATCTAGGTCTCATACTTCCCAGAGAAGCCTTCCCTGTCCACTCTTATCCAAAGTAGGTATCCCTTATTATTCTGTAGATCAAGTTTTCTTCAAAGCACATATCAACCAGTATACTTTTTGTCTTCTCCACTAGACTAAACTTTATGGGGCCAGGGACTCTGTCTCATCTCTAAATTGTATCTCCAGGTCTTTCACAATGCCTGGCACATGGTAAATAATAAATATTGGTTTAATCAATCCATCATTCCCCAAAAGAACTTCCCAGGAAGTCCTTTAATTTAATTACTACATTCAAATGAATCCAAGTGTAACACTACACTCGGCTCTGAGTATTACGAGCCAAACACTGTTATCACTTTCTGTCTTTTGAGGATTGTTGGGATCATGCTTAAGTCTTTTGCTACTTGTGAATTTTATGGTTAAAATTAAAGGTAATAATTGTCTTCTTTTGTAATACAATCAGTGCTAATTAAATTTCTTTATTCCAGGATGGAAGGCTAACATTTTATCCAGGAAGTCAGGTTGTGAAACTTCCTTTTATCAACTTCATGAAAGCGCGTGGCACTTCCTTTCTGAATGCCTACACAAACTCTCCAATCTGTTGCCCATCACGTGCAGGTATGAACATGCTTAATATTAATGGAAGAAAGCGGCCACACACTGAAAATGTTTTTACAATTTAAAAGATTATACCCCAAAGTAGTATAGTAATTCACATTTAGCATCTAATAAAAAATTTTAATGTACGTGATATGTGCTTTAAACTATGTATTGGGTATTGGAGTTATTAGAATTTCTAATTTATTTTTCAAGAGCAGGAATTTTATCATCTAAAATGGTGTTTGTTTCATTTGTTACTGTTTCATTTTATTCTGATTGGTGACTAAGAATCTTTTGACTATCTAAATACTCATATTTCCTAGAAGAGGTCTATTTCCATGAAAATTTTTCAGTAAGAGCACTGGGAGTTAGAACTCCTCATCCATTATTTGAAATTTTCCATGTTATTTCAGGTTACATTTTTTATCTCCTTAGTCTCAATCCACTTCCATCCCAAACCTAATTGTTCACTTTTATTATAGTAATTTAACAAATAGGCATAGTTTCAATGGCAAAATATCAGTGACATTAAGTCATAAATAATTGAGAATAGGGAAAAACTTGATTATTATAAATTCTGTCTCTTTTTTTTTTTGAGCTCTTTCTTTTTTCTTAATGTAAGCGTTCATCATTATGAACTTCCTTCTTAGAACTGCTTTTTCTGCATCACATTAGTTTTGGAATGTTGTGTTTCCATTTTCATTTGTCTCAAGATATTTTTTCTTTCTGGATTTCTTTGACCCATTGGTTGTTCAGTAGCATGATGCTTAATTTCCATATTTGTGAATTTTCTAGTTTTCTTTTTGTAATTGATTTTTAGTTTCATGCCATTATAGTCAGAAAAGATGCTTGATATGATTTCATTCTTAAATTCATTAAGACTTATTTTGTGGCCTATGATCTAACCTGGATAATGTTCCCTGTGCACTTGAGAAGAATGTATATTCTGTTTCTTTTGGATGGAATGCTTTACGAGTGTCTGTTAAGTTCATCTGCTGTAACATATAATTTAAGTGTTTTCTTGTTGATTTTTCTGTCTGAATGATCTCACTGTTGAAAGTGAGATATTTAAGTCCGCTAGGATTATTGTATTGCTGTTTATTTCTCCCTTTAGTTCTGTTACTATTTGAAGACAAATTTATTGAATAAATGGTTGTAGAAAATGAGGGAGAAGACATAGTACACTCAAAATTTTTGTGGAAAGCCAATGCAAGGACAAGAAATAGGGAAAAAACTTGAGGATGTTGAGAAGTAGGATCTGTGCTTCAACTGACTGACTTGGAAAATTAACCAATAAATATTTAGTGATTATTTTCATAATTGAAAGCAGACTCTAGAGCCAGACAGGTTTTATATTTAATTCCAGGTGTATTTACCTTAAACAACTTAAGTAGTAAGCCTTAGAGATTCACCTGTAAAATGTAAACAGTAAACTCCTTGCAGAGATAACAGTAAGAAATATTATGTAAAGCATCTAATGCAGGTATTTTTCATTCCAGAGCATGAGCTCTAAACTAGTAGACTCTATTCTGTCTTGGAGTATTTGTCTTAATAGTCAAAACAAATTGTTAAACTATACACTAATCCCAATTTCTTCTTTCCCCTTCCCCCTCAGCAATGTGGAGCGGCCTCTTTACTCACTTAACAGAATCTTGGAATAACTTCAAGGGCCTAGATCCAAATTATACAACATGGATGGATATCATGGAGAAGCATGGCTACCGAACACAAAAATTTGGAAAAGTGGACTATACTTCAGGACATCATTCCATTAGGTAAAGAATAAAACAAAAATAATTCTAATAGGTTAATTCTTCTCTGCTATAGCACATGCATATACTCTTTTTGACTTTTATTTTTATTTCTCCACAAAGGTAAAAGTAAATCTCTTAATCCCTCAATTGGGTTAATTTGGCTAAAACTTTAGCTTTTTTAAATCTTCCTAAAATATTAAAATTGCTAATATGCTAGTATTTTGTTATTTAAAACATTAAAGGTTTATAAAAGTATCTATAAAATTGTTTAGATTTATTTTTATTGAGTTTCTATTTTATAATAGCTACTTGATTAGTCACTTTATGATCTGTTTTAAAGACCATAATCTTGCTACTTGCTTTTATCAGCTCTTTCCAACATAAGTCTATTGTAACTTTCTTTTTCTTCATTTTACGAAGTCCTCAAGAACCAGGCAGCTAAACATGGTGGATAACAGCAGAGATCTAGAATCAGACTGACTACTTTCGAATCCTAGTTTCACTATTAACTACTAACCTGTTGTAGTATAATCTTTGAAACATTATCTAAGCTAATGAACTTTAATTTCTTTGATGTAAGGATAAAAATCAAATAATATGTGCAGAAAAGAGCTAACACAGCAGGTCTGAGACTTCTGTCCTTAGAAAGGGCTGTTCTTGGGTCGGCCTTTGCCTGACGTCTGAGAACTTGAATTTCAGGAGTGTTCCCTATATTCCCTAACTAGTAAAATGACTTACTACATACCTATAGTGTTTTTGTATAACGTGCTTTATGCTGAACACCTACTTTCACTGTGAGAATCTGTAATTTTGGTATGTGCTAGGCAGAGGGTATCTACATAATCAGCACCCAACAACAACTTGAGTCTCTAATGAGCTTCCCTTGTAGACAGCACTTCACATGTATTGTCACAGGTAGATGCTGGATGAATTACGTGTTCCCTTTGTGACACCACTTAGAAACTCGTACTTGGTTTCCTGTGGACTTACCCTAAGCATCTTTTCCCTTTTGCTGATTTTGCTTTGGGTCTTCTCACTATAATAAATCATAGCCATAAATACAACTATTGCTGAGCCCCCAGAGTCCTCCTAGCAAACTTGGATGTGATCTTGGGGTTTCCCAACACTTGTGACTCCTGACACAAATTTATATTAAGACATTAGAGCACTACCTCTTGCCTAACAGGTGCTAATTGAAGGTTATGATATTGATAGTAGTGATGAAGATAATACTAATGATTATGATAAGAACCAGAAAAATAAATTTAATAAAAATAATGGTGAGTGTAGTGAGATGAATAGTGTTCACCAAAACTTCATGTTCACCTGGAACTTCAGAATGTGAGCTTATTTGGAAATAGATCCTATTTGCAGATGTACTTGGTTAAGGATTGTAGGTGAAATCATCCTGGATAACCCTAAATCCAATGACTAATGTCCTTATTATAAGAGGAAAGGACACAGACACACAGGGAAGGCAGTGTAAAGACAGAGACAGAGATGGGAGTGATCACAGCTACAAGCCAAAAAATGCCAAAGGTTGCCAGGAGTTACCAAAAGCTAGGAAGAAGCAAGGAAGAATTCTTTCCTAGAGCCTTTCAAGGAAACATGGCCATGATGATACCTTGATTTCAGATTTCTATATCCTAGAACTGTGAGAAAATAAATTTCTGTTGTTTTAAGCCATCCAGTTTGTGGTAATTTGATATAGCAGCCCTAGGAAATGAATATAATGAGTTTTGAGTAAACAGATACTAAAATAATCTAGAAAAATCTGAATAGAGCAGGTCTTCGAATAATGTCCTTTCGTTCAACATCATTTCATTATAATGTTGTTGAGAGGCCCTAAGAACTTAACACTTGTTTGTATCAATTAGCCTAGGTAAAATTGGTTTTGTTATATGTCATTTCACTTAAAGTCACAGAAACAATCAAGGACATTAAGCGAGGACATACTGTATTAATCCTGCTCTTCTGGTTAATGTTAAATTTCTTTTCTTTTCTGTCTTCCAAAATCTAAACGATATCGATACTAGAAACCCCGTAGTAATGTTGACGTCTCTGCCCACTCCCATCTTCTTATCATCACCAAATACTGTCAGCTGTACTTCTACAGTATTTTTCCAGTTTGTTTTCCAGTATTTTTCCACTTATCATCTCCACCAACCTACATTATTTCTTGCCTAAACTATTGAAATGGCCTTCCAACTTCTTTTCTTCTATCTGGCTCATTTTTTATAGGCAGCCAGCATGATCTTTTAAAAACATACATCTGATTGAATGACATACCTCCTTAAAGTCTTTCAATGGTTTTTCTCTGCAGGTAGGCTAAAATCCCAAATCTGCACATTGTTTATAAGAGCCTGCATAATCTAGCCTCTGTCTACCTCCAGTCTCATTTCATAGCACTTTCTCTCTTCCTCACTTTGCACCTGGTCTTTCTTTAATTTCTTTAACATGCTTTTTACTACCTCTGGACCATTGAACAAGCTAGTCCTTCTGTGCAAATGCTCTTTCCATACCCCGCTAATGTAGCAGAAGAAAGGGGTGGGAGGGGAGGTAAGTGTGATGGTAGGAGCACAGGCTTTGACTCCGTTGGAACAGTTAGACGCCCATCCTTATGATCTTGGGCAAGTTACCTGACTTCTCTAAGTGTCAGTTTTCCTTATCTGTAACTGGAATTAATAATACTCACCTCACTGGATGACTGTCATTTTTAAATGGGTTAATATAAAAGATATAAAAGAATTAGATGAGATGATATAAAATATTTAACAATGCCTGGCACAAAGTAAGCATTTAATCAAGGGAAAAGATTATTGTTGTTATACAAATGGCTTAATCAGAATTGTAGTTGAATACTTACATAATTTTTTTATTATTCTGAAGTTCATTGCATTGCTAATTATTTCATGGAGTTTCATAAATTTCTCTTTAAAATCCTCCTGTTTAGAAAGTAAGGCTAACATGAAGTAAAATACAACTATTCATATTACCCTATTTGAAGTTTTTTTCTTTATTTCCTCAGTCAATCCAATAATAAAAAGAATCTGAGGTTGAATGCCCTGTACTCCCTGTATTTATCATTCTATATGTGGAATGATTAAAATATGACCTGAATTTTATTCCTCAGTGTGATAATGATTCATGAAGGGCAAGGACCCTGAGTTTTTCATTGCTTTTTTCCCATTGCTAGTAGTACCAGTGCATTGCAGGCACACAATTAAATGTCTGTTGAATGAATGAATGAATGAATGTAGTGAAATGTTATATTGCTCTACCTATAGCTTATTATTTGATAAACATCACTGTTCTATTTAACCCAGGGTCATAGCACTTGTTCATTATTAGTATTTTGAATATATCCTCAACTAAAAGAGCATATCCTGTTTTTCAATTTTTTAATGTTTTAAATATCCTTAATTTTCAGAAGTTCTTTCTCATGTGGAATTCTAAAACTAGTAAAAGGAAAATGTTAATATTTCAAAGGTCAAAGATGGTTTTCAAAGATGCTACACTTGTAGCATATTTTCATTTACTCACCAGGGCTTAGGAAATTGAAATAAGCTATCAGGACTATTTCTGTGGGAGCCGTATGTCCTCACAGTCATTTGGCTTACAAATAATTCACGGTTTCTGTTGATAGCATGTCTGCAAAGGTTATATGAATTATGGTACATCTTGCAAATATTTCTGTTGAAAAATGCATCTCAGATGAAAATAAGGTCTCTTCATATCAAACTTCATAAGTAGGGGCATTCAGTGTTTTTGATAGAGTGAGTCTCAAAATCAGAATTCAGGTTTTTATAACTCCTGGTACATTTACCACTGAAATTGTCTGGTTTTGATCTTTCTTTTGATCTTTCTGATATTTTCAGCCAGAAATACAAGATTTTTTAGTTTCTTACTACAAAACTCCATCTTTCCTTTTTAGGCATCAAGTAGTGATGTTTTCTTCTTGTACCAGTTTAGGAATACTAGTCCAATGTGTTCCTTACTATGTCTAATTTACTAGACCATACTGGGAATTCTAAGGGTGCGCATTTGTTTCTTCCAGACAATTGCTAAACAAGTATTGGAGGTACTACTCATTAAGATGCCACTTACTGACTAGAAGACTTCGGGCAAGTTATTTACCTTCTTACCATCCCAGTTTCATCAAATGAGCTAACACTAGATGACTTTAAAGGTTTTTTCCTTCCGAAATTCTGTGACTTCAGTGGAGTACACTTAAGTGGTTTATAAAGTCTTGATATTCGTTTGCCTCTCATATTACATGTATTGTGTTTATAGTAGGTTAGATTAGGTTCAAATTTGCTATATCTTCATAGCACTTGAAAGGAAGCATTTGTATTTATTCATAGGGTGTTTTGATCATTTTTGCTATCAGGTAAAAAAACTGTTTTGCCAATATACTCCCAATATCTAAAACAGTGCTTCTCACCTGAGGGCAGTTTTCACCCCAGAAGACATTTGACGATGTCTGGAGACATTTTTGTTTGACACTACTGGGGTAGTGTTGCTGCATCTAGAGGACAGAGGCCACCATTGCTGCTAAACAGTCTGTGATGCACGGAATCGCCCCCAACCCCAACTAAAGAATTTTCAAGCCCAGAGTCGACAGTGTAGAAGTTGATAAACCATGATCTAAAACTAAGTATTTTATACTCATTAGAATGGATATAGAAATATCATACCTAATATCATACTTGCTTTTTAAATCTTAAATTTATTTTCCATATTCTAAGGGATCAGATCCACATAAGTATACTTGTCAATATTTTTAGAATTAAGAAAACCAAAAAAATGTCAATTTGGAAGTGTGTAAAATTAGAAGGTAATTGATTTCACATAGACATTTTAAAGACCAGGTTTCCAAGATCAGTACAATTTAATAAAGAATTTGAATATTAAGCAATATTCCTTAAGTGTTAATACTAAAAGATGATCTTTAAGTAAATTACAAAAGTAAAATCAGATGTATGCAATACCCATTCAGCAAATATTTATTGAGCCGCCTATTATGTACCATGCACTCTTTTTAGATGATGAGAATACAGTAGTGATCAAAACACAATCTCTAACCTCATGGAATTTCCATTCTAGTGGCATCAGAAGAGAATTTAAACAAGCTGCTGTCTTATCTTTCCTAGCTAAAAGTTTAAAACCTAAAGTCCAATTCTTTATTTCTTCTTACCATCATTGTAATTATATATGTTCTCAATTCATATAGCTTGCTTTTCTGACGCCAATTCACTATAGGCAATTTTTCATCCTGTCAAACAAATGAAAAAGAAAAGGTCTACTTCCAAAATGAGAGAATTGCTGTGGAAAAAAACTCTTAAGCTAGAGCCTCTTGACAAACAGTAAAGGGAGGCAAATCATAGGCTGCTAACACCATTCGCCTATCCCGTCAGGCAGCAGACTAGCATCATAAGCTTTCTAAATAGAACCACAGTGACCAAGAGGAGAGTAGGGGAACTCAAGAACAGCAACCATAGAGGCCTCTCTCAGTCCCTCCAAATTCTGCAGCCTAATAATAAAGTCTGTGTTTACCTAACCATATCTACTATTATTTTATAATCTAAGATCATACATACCTTTAGATCAGTTTTCTCCATACTGAGGATGTTTTTATTTTATTCTTTCCTTATAATGGAGAAAGACACCCATTCCTTTGGTCATTTTAGAAGCTTTTTTAGAACCCCCACCACCATCCACTCATACACACACACCTTATTATCTTTATTGATATTCAGTATCTAGAACAGCTTGCATAATTCTGTGTACATTCTCAGCATGATATTTTAAAATAGTGGAAGAGCCTGCTGTTGGTTTTGTTTTGTTTTGTTATTCCAGAACCCTCACTTCTGATGACTAGCAAATTCTTGGCTGAAGCTGCCTGTGGGGCTGTGTTCAGATTGCTGTCTGCCATAACTCCTACACCAGTTTCTTGTAACATGAGTGATAGCTCTGGCCCTACTACCTCATTCCAATTCTTAGATTTTTTTCCATTTAATTACTAAAGTTTAATGTATTGTGTTTAGCTGCCCATAATGAAGTTTATCTCCTATTTTTGCCAGTGTTAACCATTTGAAGATTTGGAAGTTAATCTACTTGAAAAGAGCCTGAAACTATCTAATGTGAAGATTTAACTTTTTCAATTTAATTAACTTTAGCGTTAGCCAGATATGACCTAAATAGAGAGACTTCTGGTTTAAAAGAGGAGGCAAAAAAAAAATAAAAGTCTATAGAAAACTACAGCAGAGGGCAAAATACAAGTCTGTTAAAGGAGGAAGCAATCGCATCCAGGTGCACAATTTTTCACAATTTAACATCTCTAAAATTGCAATGCATGTTTCATTGGACAATTACAAAATTCTCTTCTATATAGGCAACATTTTTTTCATAATAGTATACATTTTTCTAAGTACACTTCACATTAATAGCATTTTAGATTTAATGAACTCTCAGACAAGTATAACATCACTAGGCTTAAATGGAGGACAGGAAAGAGAAACTGAACAAAGGCATCCAAGTAGAAGGCTTTGAAGATTATGTGAGGAGGACTTGAACAACAGACTGAGGCAGCTGGCAGAAAATACTTGTAGGTTTCATCAGATAAACTGAATTGGATAACCTCCATAAAGTTTTGTTCTCTAAAAAACTAATAATTACCTTAGAATAATTCTGTTTATTCTTCTTTTCATCCTTGAACATATTTTTGGCCTGATTGTTTTAGATGAATTTTTGGTAGTTCATGTAATTTCCTGATTGGTCTTAATTTGTCATCCCTTAAAAGTTTCCCCATTTTCCTTTAAGCAATCTTTCTATACTTTCAGTTGTCTCTTTTATTGACTACATTATATTGCAGTTAGCCCTGAAGAATCTGGCTTTCAGCACCTCATTTTCTAGCATGAGGCTAGAATACAAAATTGCAAAAGCAAGGCACTTACTATATATAAGGAATATATGATAATTTTTAGACTTGATCTACAATTTCTAAAGAAAAATGTTAAAATGTCTGAAAGTACATAGGTAAATTAGCATTCTTGATATTAAAAGTAAATTAACAACCATAATAATATCACCATATATCCCAAGTTTGATTAAAGCAAGACCAGAATATATTAAAAAGGAAAAAAGTTTTAAGTGTTAAAAGTATTTCTCGAGCAGATGAGGTAATTAAAAATTGAAGTCTGTCAACAGAGGAAGAACAAAGCTCATTATTAACAGGCAGGAGGATTCAAAAACAGTTGAGACCTAATTTGGTATGAGGACAAATAATGTTATAACCCAGAATAACAGCTTATTTTCATACTGAGAATTCTTAGTCATTTAATTCAAGATTTAACCAAGAAAAATGTTTAAAGTAGTACTATATGAGGAAGCAAAGGGCAGGCTATCCCTAATGGTTAGGTGTGTGTGTGTGTGTGTGTGTGTGTGTGTGTGTATGAGAAAAGAGAGAAAGAGACTGATCTCCCCACAGAACACTTAAAGTCTGAGATATTTAATTATCTTAGGAATCTTAGGAAGATGAAGGTTTAAGTCTAGCTCCTCAATTTTAATGTGTGACTTTTCAGATGAGATTGTTACTGTGTAAATTAATCCTATGCTACCTGTGGCCTATCTAACACTACAGCAGAATTTAGTACACTAACACAGAAAACCCACACAGCAATGGCACATATACACATTTATGCAATAATTAGTTGATAATGTGTTAGGTAGTTTTATTTTCCATTTATAGTAAAAGGAGATTTTTGTTGCTAAAAAGAAACTAATCAAACTGTTGATTATTGGATATGCATTTAGCCATCACCTTGTTTTCTGGAATTGACCCAAGATAGAATAATTCTATTCATGGACTACTATGGAAACTATTTTGAATATCCTGTCTAAACATTGAGGGTTTTTTTCTGAGTAAAAGAATTCTTACACTGTTATGTAGAGCAGTGCATCTCAAGCTTTAATGTGCGTACAAATCACCTGGACATCTTGTTAAACACCCTTTCTCTTTCTGATTCATTGGGTCTGGGATGGGGCCTGAGACTGTGAATTTGTAACAAGCTCCCAGGTGATGCTGATGCTGTTGGTCCATGGACTACTCTTGGGAGTAGTAAGGATATAAAGAACTGGACCTCAGTTCAGTACTTCCTCAGGAAGAAGTAGGGCAAAATATGACCAATTGTGAATGCCTTTATCAGAAACATGGGGTTATTTTGTGTGTCCCTTCAAAAAAAGAAGCCCTTATTAGATTTCTACAAAGAGTTGAAGTAGATCTTGGACCACTTAGGAGGAGCATTTAGTATATATGGACAAAATGGCACATTGAAGCATCTTTAGGTTGATAGAGAACAGTCTCTTTTGAGATAAGTATACACTATGTCTGAGCTCCCACCTGAGGCAAAATTAGCGTGGTCTCCTCCACTGTACACTCATGAGAGAACGAGAGTGAAAAAGGCAAATAATATATTATTATTGTGATAATAGTTTTGACCTTTTGGACCCACTGAAAGCTTCCCAGCACTTCACAGAAGTCCCTGGGCCACACTTTGAGAAATGGTGGCATATAGGAAACTATACAATATCTGTTCATGCCTATTGCAAGTAACAGGGTAAATTTATGAGAGGAACCAAACCACAAATAGTTGGGGTTCCTCCCTATTAATATAAGCCCTTTTTAATTTCTCAATTGAAACCATACTCTCAATAGTCCAGACAAAGTACATAAAAATGAAATGGAAAGAAATTTGTTCAAAATACCCACACTGTCCAAGTAATTAGAAAGTTTACATTTGGAAGAGGTTATACTGATTAATGGTGGGTGGGGTGCAGAGAAAGACAGCACTTAGAACAAAGAGACAAAGAAGTAGATCTAAGCACGTGGCCAAAAGACTGTTTCCTGGTGTGACAGCTTGACCTGTTTAAAAGGGATTGCTTGTTCAGTAAAGAGAATTATAATTTTATATTAAAAGTTATCTTTGTTACAGTAATTATAATAGATTATGAAGTTGCATATTCATTTTCTTTCCCTGTTTTCCTCATTTGTGTTACTGGCCAGAAGCAATCTTAGACTGTGAAAACGGACTCTCTGAGCTGAGAACTACCACTCCTGTATAGGCCCAGTGTTGACACTGCGTCTGTTCCTCTGCTCGTGCTTCACAAGAGCCCAGGAGGACTGGGATGGCCCAGGAGTAGTGAGACTAGAACAGAGAGTCAACATTGAATATAATTATTAGTATTTATTGAATATCTAAAACATGCTAAGTGATTTTAAGTTATAGAGAATAAATTTTTACTTTATACCTAGGCACAATGCCTGATGATGGGTCAACTAATCAATCATAGTGTTACCTCTTAATTAGCTATCTACTCAAGATCCTTGGGAGAGCCAGAAAAGAGGAAAAATTGAAAATTATGAGAGAGCAACCTTTACTTTCAACCATAATCTTGACCCTGTTGCCCAAGTAATGCTGAAATCATTTGTTGTAACTCTGAGTACCAGCAGTACTCAGGTTATGTGTATCATGCCAAAGATACACATAACCATGAATACACAAAAGAGGACACCACTAAGATAGGAGGGCAAATCACATGTTATTTAGTAAGAGGGCAAAAATAAAGCGAAATTTGAAATTAGCCATAATGATAACAGTAGGTCAAAATTAACCTGATTTGAGCCTTTTTACCCTTAAGGATTTAAAAACAATCTCAGGAACACAGGGTTAAAAAAAAACATAGGGAAAGGGACATAACCTTACCAGAAGGATTAAATGGAATCACACTTATTTGTTGCTGTGGCAAAAGATACAGTAATCTGTGTGTGACACAGCCATCTTTCAAAGCTAGAAGACCTTTTCTTGAGATGTTCTACTAGATTCACTCATTACCACATCATAGTATCAACTAAGTAAATTAGCACAATCAGTACAATATCTACAGTTAATCCAAAGCCAGGTAAATGTTTTGATCACCAATTAAGATTCTGCACCCAGTTCTAATGTGTGTGTTGAGCAGGGAATAGTTTTCCACAAACTGACAAACAATTCAGCTAAATTCTGTCTAACTGGAGATAGCATCAGATTCACAGGTTAAGGGCTCAGTCCTACAAAACTGCCCCCTCCCCTCCACTTCAGACACGAGCTGCAAGTCCAGTTGTCACCTGTGCTTCTGACTGGCTATAAATCAGAGCTTCCCATTACCCCTTCCTTGGGTTCTATTAATTTGCTAGAGCAGCTCACAGAACTCAGAGAAACATTTTACTTACTAGATCACTGGTTTATTATAAAATATATATATAACTTGGGAACAGCCAGGTGAAGGAAATGTGCCTATGGTGCAAAGGCAAGGAGCTTCCATCCCCTCTTCCCTCCCCAGAAGCCATGGGATGGGACTAAAAGCTTCAACCCTCCAATCACATGCTTAGTTCTCCCATGCAACCAGCCCCATCCTTAGATGTGGTCAAAAAGTAACCTCATTAAAGTAACAAAAGGCACTTTTGTTGCCCTCATCACTTAGGAAATTCCAAAGATTTTAGGAGCTGTGCCAGAAAGGGGACAAAGATCAAATACATATTTCTTACCATAATCATAATACCACACCTGGCAACTAATTAAGTTATATTACAAGTTTACTTGTAATTTACTTGCTTCCTGTAATAATTTCTCAGCCATATTTTCCCATGTAACACTCCTTGGTTAAAAAGAAAGCACTTTGGTTCCTCAACATCTGTATGAATCTCAGTGTCCTATTTCTTTTTAACATCCTTGAGCTCCAGCACAAGTACTGCTGGTGTAAAAAAACCCTAACATTCCACTCCTCTGCAATAACTCTGATAATGGTCACATGTAGTGAGGGTTCAACAATGATTTAAGCAAAAGACTGAGAAACTAGTGTTATATTTTAATGTTTTGATAGTTATGATAAATTTTATAGAACTTACTGTTTTAGGGCTTTCTGTGTACTAGATGGAATCAATTAGAACCTGTTAGATGTAATTCCACTGAAATTCTAGTTTTCAATGTATTTATCAAAATATATTGAATACTTACTATGAAAAATTATGTTTGTCATAGCTGCTTAAATTTCTTTACCTGCTTTCAAAAGGCAGATAAAAGTTTTATATTAGCTCATCTGTGGACTATCAGGTCATTTTATGTGGTTTGAAATTTTACTTAAATGGAATATTATGTTTTCATATAAAATAGTCTTTGTTTCTACATCGGAATCTGAATTTTTAAAACTCTTTTCTTAATTGATAGGGTACTACGGAGGTGCTTGCCTTAACCGAAACTTATAAAAACAAGCTTCTTAGAAATGTCCAGGACTGCTTCCTAAACAATTATGCCAACTAAATACACATTGATCAAGAAAAAGTAGTAGTAAGTACTGCTGCTTAACTTACCAAGTAGTCAGATAATAGACTAAAGATTTAGAGAAATTGAATTGATTGAATCATTATACTTTTAAATGAGCTAATAAAAATATATCTAGTTTATAATGACAGGAATTTGCATCACTATGAACTTAGATACCTTAGATCATGGTTAAAATTGTTCTTATAAAGAGAAAAGATACAGCTAGAAAAGTTTACAACACGAAACTTCAGAAACATGACGTACACATGGGAGGTAGGATTTTTAAAATATAAAGATTTAGTGGTAGGGGAAAAGTATAGTAGCTTTGGTTAGAAATACGACCTTCTTCTAACAGGAAAAAAAAAAGACAAAATGCTAGAAAATTCAGAAATACTAGGAATCTAAAACCTCTTTTATTTTACTAAGTATCTTAAGAAAAAGTACCTGTTCTAAATATTCTTAGTTTTAAAGAACACATAGGTGAATATTTTATTCTTATTTTTTTTTCCTGGCTTCTTAATTTGCAATGCTCAATAACTTTCTTAATGAGATTGAATGTAATTAGTCTGAACATTTACATGACTGAATCTAAAAACAGTTTTCCATACTACTTTCTTATGTTTATGCTTAGTTTTTAGAACTTTTTAAATACCTTACAGTATATTGTTTTCTTGCCCCCTCAGCAACCGTGTGGAAGCGTGGACAAGAGATGTTGCCTTTTTACTCAGACAAGAAGGCAGGCCTGTGGTTAATCTTATGCCTAAAAGGACTAAAATAAGAGTAATGGAAGAGGACTGGGAGAATACAGACAGAGCAGTAAATTGGTTAAGAAAAGAAGGAATTAATTACAGTCAACCATTTGTTCTGTATTTGGGATTAAATCTACCACACCCTTATCCTTCACCATCTTCAGGAGAAAATTTTGGATCTTCAACATTTCACACATCTCCTTATTGGCTTAAAAAAGTAAGTATGTGTGCTCAAAAGTAGAAGTTAAAATTACATCTGTATGTTATTGGTATTTACTCATTGTTTCTTTTATTATCACTTTAAAGAAAATTTTGAAAATTGTATATTCTCATTAAATCAAATTGAACAACACCTGGTTGGAGGAAAAGAATATTACCACTTTGTTTTTCTCTCCTTTTTAGGTGTCTTATGGTGCCATAAAAGTCCCAAAGTGGTCACCTCTGTCAGAAATGCACCCTATAGATTATTACTCTTCCTATACAAAAAACTGCACTGGGAAGTTTACAGAAAAAGAAATTAAGAATATTAGAGCATTTTATTATGCTATGTGTGCTGAGACAGATGCCATGCTTGGTAGGTGGTATAATGAATAAGTATTTACATGAAGAAAAAGTATAATATTTTTCCGGCAAACTGTTACCATGCTGGTTGGTGACTTGTATGAATATCCTCGGGTAATTTCTTATAACAGTTGTATAGATACTTCAGACTTAGGATTGTAAGACTCTTGATACATATAAAAAATTTGATAATTTCCATTTTTAATAGAATAAAAGCCTTTTCTATCTTAATTATTCATAAGTTAATATATGCTTCAGTTTGTTCACACTTAAAAAAGTGTCATAGAAGGCTTGAAACATAAAGAAAGGGTCATCTGCTTGAAACGAAATTTTTACTAGCTTTAACCAGTAATCAGTACAGGCATACCTCTTCTTATTGTACTACACAGATGTGTTTTTTACAAATTCAAGGCAAGACCTTCCACCAGCAAAAAGATTACAACTTGCTTTATTACGGTACTTACTTTATTGCGGAAGTCTGGAACCAAACCCACAACATCTCTGAGCTCTGCCTGTATTCAGCCAAACAGGTACATGTGTGACAGGTAATTGTAAGGCAGCTTAGGTTCTAAGAGATGAGACAGTTTAGTTGTAGAATCTTTGAGTTCTCCCAGACTTGTAATGACTGCAAAACAAATCCAAAAATCCAAAAATAGAAAAGTATAAAACAATGCAAAACAGCCATAGGGATAAATTATTTATAATGTAACAAGTATAATATGTATTAGAGAGTCTTAAGGACTTTCCAACTACTCAATCCTGAATGCAAATAAGATTTTAAGTAAGTTTCTTTAATCTTAAACCCACACAAATGTTAATTGTATTTATATATTTTCTGATTTTTGTGATATTTGCCATTTGTGCCCTGGAAATCTCTTGAAAGTTTGCAGCTGTCCATTCATATCTATTAAACTGAAATAATATATAATGTTGCTTCAGGGGGTGTAGGAATACTACTCTTGAAGTCTCTTCAGGAGAAAAAAAAATGCAGCAGATCACTTCAGGTTTCAAAATTTGTGAAATATATTGTATCCTTGTTGTTAAATTTATAGCTGGTCTGGTCACCAAATAATATCTACTACTGTTCACTGTGTTTGCTCAACAAACAGTTAGTACTTTCTAGCTATCAGGCACTATATTGGGCAGTGGTAAAAGTAAGTTGAATATTATCAAGACATCATACATTAATTAAAAACACTCTCAGCATTAACTTCACCTCAGCGCCTTTATAGTCACTCTTCCTTCTGCCTGGGACGCACTTCCCTTTGCATTTTACATATCTGGCTATTGTCAATCTTTAGCTCCTGACTCAAATATCACTTCCCCAGGGATATCTTCCCAACAACTCTAAGTTGATATACCATCCTCATCATCCTACTCTATATCTTGTTTGTTTATATAATAATCTTTAATTATTTTGTCTATTGTTTACTGTCTATTCATTTCTCTTGAAGAATATGAGCTTCATGAGGGCAAGAACTTACTCAGCATTTCATCCTAGCTGCCTAGCTTTGCTTCCATACTGCCTGCCACATAGTAAGAACTCAGTAAACATTTATTAAATGACTGTAAACACCAGCAATTATAATACAGTGTTGTAAGTACAGTAGTAAACAGATCATAGGGGTGTTGGAGGACGGAGTGATTCACTCTACCTGGAAAAGCAGGGAATACTTCACCAGGGAGGAAATGCTTGAGCTGGGTCACAAAGGAAGAATGGCACTTTGCCAAGTAGATGGTGGGAGAAAGGACATTTGACACAGAAGGCAGAGTATGCACAGAGGCAAGAAAGTCCAAAAATTATTATTAGTTCAGAGAATACTAAGTTGTTTAGGATTGAGAAAGTTAAAGGTCTAGGGGGAAGCTGAGCTTCAAGAGTGGGCAGGGGTTTTGTGTGTCATGCTAAAGAATTGAAGATGAGAAGCTCTGAAAAAAAGGTTTAAGCTGGGGTGTAACATGATCAGATATTTTAGAATGAGATCCACCCAAATGGTACAAGGGATACTGTGTAAGGGAAAGAGGAGAGGAGGCAAGAAGACCAATTAGGAAGCAATTACAGTCATCCGGTCGAAAGATCCTGATGGTCTGAACTCCATAAATTACTTGACAGAGCAGTGGGTCTCAGTTCTGACTGGACCTCTGACTCACGTGTGTGTGTGTGTGTGTGTGTGTGTGTGGTGGTGTTGTTTTTTAAATAATACAGACCCCCGTATCTCAGATTCAAGAACTGCCAAAAGAGGGATGACCCCTCTCTAAACTATATCTTACTATGATTCTCTTAATTACAATGAGGACATTTCAGGACACTAAGAAACAGGGACCAATCAGAAGAATTTTACTGTTTAGTTATTCCCTGTCCAAGAATATGCTAAACCATATTCATATTGTCTGCATTGCTTCCAGCCCTTGTTCAAATGTGGGATTTCCAAAATCCTCAGCCAGCTTCATAGGCATGATCTGGCAATTGGGGATTTGGAAGAAAGCGCAGCAGGAAGAGTTCTGACCCTTTTTAACACCTCCCATTGAGAAGAAATTGTGGGTCAATGTCATATGAATCTTTTCATCATCTGAGACATGTACAGTGCTCACACGCAGACCTGTCTTCCTTTTTTCATTCAGGTCACTAAAGAAAAATTTCTTACCCACCGCCCCCGCCCCCCATTCTCTGATAGAATCACAGAAAGCAAGCCAGCATGATCTACAAATAAACTGTCCTATAAGTACTGTATCTTCTTCCTCTCTAGTCTGTCAAATGAGGGACGGTCACAGGAAACTTAGTATAACTTACTTAAGAACAGTAGATAATCACATATTAAGAAGCATCTTGACAAACTCTTATAGTGTGGAGCTAATTAATATTTATCTTGATCTATATTGTAGGTGAAATTATTTTGGCTCTTCGCCAATTAGATCTTCTTCAGAAAACTATTGTCATATACACCTCAGACCATGGAGAGCTAGCCATGGAACATCGTCAGTTTTATAAAATGAGTATGTACGAAGCTAGTGCCCATGTTCCACTCTTGATAATGGGACCAGGAATTAAGGCCAACGTACAAGTATCAAATGTGGTTTCTCTTGTGGATATTTACCCTACTATGCTTGGTAAGTAATGAAATTCTATAAATAGTTTTTTGTAATAATGATGGAGAATGAATAAGCAAAGCAGTCAGAGGCCCTGCTGACGTGTTTGTAACCTTGAGCAATTCATTTAACTGTGAGTCAAATCCATATATGAAAAATGAGGATAATATTCCTCAGGTTCCTTTGGCCTTCACTTACTGTAGTCATTTTTCATTCAAAAGATTGACAGTCAGGATATGACTGTAGAGTAAGCCACATAAGATATTCAAGTTCATAACTTTATATTATGATTTGCATATGATTTGATTCTCTACTTTAACTTCCCTTCTTAAGTATTTCATCCACTTTGAAACTTCCAACTTCGTACAGTATTGGAAAAGTCCCTTGATCTGATGCTATGAACATATTTTTCCTGAGAATCTTTAGATTGTTCTGTTACTGTTTGCTTTACTAGTTTCTTAATGTCTATAAGCATAATCATAGGTTTGGAACAGCAACATTTGAATAGTGGTAGTTAGCAGTTTTTACTAAAATAACATCATCAAATTCAGAGGGAATAATATAGAACTGTTAGTTTCAATCTAATATAGCAGAGTACTTTAAATTTAATAACATTTAATTGTAATTCCACTGTTCTAAGATGCTATCAATTGCAAAAAGTAACATCAATTTATAAATAAATTTTGGTGAACATATATATATATATATATATATATACATACACACACACATCTAGGTATATATATACCTATATATATGCCTATACATATACCTAGGTGTGTATATATATACACACACACACACACATATATACACACATACCTATATATAGGTATATATAGGTATATATATATGGACACATACACACATATATATATAATGTGAAAGAAACGTGTTGGAAAATCAGAAGTAAGAGAGTTCTTTTTATCTCCTTACTTCTGCTACAAAGTCTTCCCCTTCATTTAACTAAACACTATTCCAGGGTCTTAAATTTCTTTACTGTTAATTTATATCAATGTCTTTTCCATTTTGCTTTTGTTTCACATCACTTCTTCTATATTTGAACATACTTCTTTGTTGTTCTTTTGCTTGATGTATATTTTTAATCTCCTCAGTTTCTCAGTCATCATTTGCTATGTGTCTTCATTATCCCAAAGCAGTTTTCACACTTAGCCATATCTCTGCCACTTTCTGGCTCCTTCAAGTTTTAGCCAATCCCCATTATTTTTTCTCATTTCTGTTTTCATAAGAAATGTATATGTAATTATGTGTATTTGCAAGTATCTCTCATTATCATCTTTATAATTTTATGAATATATGCTCATTTATATTGGCATTTCTTTACAGCTTCCTTCCCGAGTTTTTCCTCATGTGGAACTCTCCCACCCCCACCCATTTGCAATGAAAACTCTTCAGGATCATCGTATTTGCTTAACTTTTTAGCCATGTTCTGTTTTCTTGAGGTACAGTGACCAGAACTGTAAAAGAATTAAAAGGTTGGGGTGATTATTCCTTGGTTTTCCCTCAATATATTTCATAGTGATAGTTGGCATTTTGTTTGTCTTTTTGACTCTAGCAGCTAAATAATTCAGTGTCCTTCAGGAGCTGTCTACACCACATCCTAGTCTGTTCCTAGACATTCTATAACCTTATATGTTAGTTGATTATAGGTATTGTTTAAATCATTTCTCTTTAATTTTTTTTACTTCTTTTTTATTTTTTAATTAAATTTATTGGGGTGACATTGGTTAATAAAATTATATAGGATTCAGGTGTACAATTTTATAATACATCATCTGTATATTGCATTATGTGTTTACCACCCAAAGTCAAATCTCCTTCTGTCATCATATATTTGACCCTCTTTACCCTTTTCTACCTCCCTTCCATCCCCCTTTCCCTCTGGTAACCACTAAACTGTTGTCTGTGTCTATGAGTTTTGTTTATCTTTGTTTTTTGCTTTCAGTTTTATATACCACATATGAGTAAAATCATATAGTTGTCACATTTTCTGTCTGACTTATTTTGCTTAGCATGATAATCTCAAGATCCAGCCATGTTGTTGCAAATGTCAGTATTTCATCTTTTGTTATGGCTGAGTAATAAAATCAGAAATGAAAGAAGAGAAGTTGCCGATGGATACCACAGGAATACAACGATCATACAAGAATACTATGAAAGACTATATGCCACCAAATTAAATAACCTAGAAGAAATGGACAAGTTCTTAGAAATATATAATCTTCCTAGACTGAATCACAAAGAACTGGAAAATCTAAATAGACCAATTAGCAGTAAGGAAATTGAAGCAATCATCAAAAGCCTCTCAGAAATAAATATTGTGTTATATTTGCCCATGATGCAAATTTTCTACTTTATGATCTTGACATAAAACAGTATGTATACTATTTTTAAAATGTACACACATATCCAATTCTAAAATTCCAATTTTAGAAAATTACCTATAGATTTACAGAAGAATTTATCTCCATGGATATTTATTGTACTATTGCATTATATTAAAAAATAAAATAGTATAAATATCTAGTAGTAATAGATTAAGTAAAAACTAATTAGTTTTATTTTAAAAGGTGAAATGATATGTGAAAATGGCCCCTGTGTATTATAGAAAAGAAAATGTAGGTTTTAAAACTATGTGAACAGGGTTTTTTTGTTTATTTTGTTTTGTTTGTTTACTAATTGAAATAGTGTGTCTATTGTCCAAATTAGCACATTTTTGATAGTAAAAGGGTACTATCAATAATTATACTGAATTAATAAGCATAAACTGAGTCTGTAGCCTTGTCGAACAGTCTTACCAGCCAACAAGGCAAAAATAATTCTGATGGTGTGTTTTATCTGATGTTTGATTCAGTCTTTTTTTAACTATTATAATTGGTTAAGAATTTATTTAGTTAAAGTAAAAAGCAGAGTACAAAATTGTAAGTATGGCAGCCTAGTTCCAATGATGAAATGTAAATAGGATAGCAAGGGTTACTTTTAAAATGAAAATTACTCAGTGCTGGAAGAGTTTAAAGCTACTTTAGTAGTGATTAAATCTAAAATTAGAACTGTGGGACAGTATGTTCTGTTTACCTCTGCTTAATAAGTAAACATACAGATTTTGATATAGTATCTACAAAGGACTTTTATTTTGTGATTCGTCTAACCAATTAGGAGTTTAAAATAGACACAAAACAATCTATTCTTAGAATTCTAAAGATTCTTTCTTTATTAGCTTAGCCATAACTATATTATTTTGTATGAATCCAATTTACACACAGAGAGTATGGGACTAAGTTTCTTAGATCAAAGCCTCAAGACAGACTTCTTCCCCTCCATTCTATGGGCCTTGGAAATATCATATAAAAAATGGTAATTCAAAAAACCTTAAATAGAAAGATATTGAATAGGAAAAAACAATTGGGATTCCTGTTTTAACAAACCTATCTTACTATAGAGTGTCTTGAAATTTAAGATGCTACAATGCTTTATAAATAAGTCTCAATTTACAATAGTTTTTTTAAAAGTATTTTAAAAGAGTGCTTTCTTTTCTATAAATTGATATTTTATGATAAAGTAGGAAGAGTATACATAGTCTATTTATCTTTGTAGGTCATTTATAGTATCATATTATTTTCTAATAGCAGGAAAAAAACATTTTTATAACTAGGAATTTTTTTTATACTGTTGAAGTTGATATCATTTCAGAGATTATTTTTTAAAAGTGTTCCCCAAAATATTTTCTTCTCCAATAACCTCGTATCAGGATACTTTAGCTCAGTTATAAATAAAGGTAGTCTCGTTTTAAAATTAAAATTGTTCTGATTTTATTTTTTAAATTTCTTATGTTCACGTAAATTTTTTTAATAGTTTATCTTTTTTTGTAAAACACCTGCCTTCCTCTCATATAAAAGATAAATCCAGATTTTTCTGAATTGTGAAAATGTAATTATACAAAAATACAGTTATGTTTAAAAGAATGTTTAATTGCTAGTGATTTAATTTGCAAAACCCTATTGTTACAGGATCTTAGTGGAGGGTTGGGAGGAGCATTCTACATAGACTTTTTTTTCTTATTTTTCATTTCTTGATTTCTCAATTACAGCTGACATATAATATTATATTAGTTTCAGTGTAAAACATAGTGATTGGACATTTATATAACTTACAAAATGATCACCCCGATAAGTCTAGTACCCATCTGACATCATACAGTTATTAAAATATTACTGACTCTATTCCCTATGCTGTACTTTATATCCCATGACTGTTTTTATGACCACCCTTTGTACTTCTTAATCCCTTCTCTTTTTTCAATCATCCCCCTAACCTCCCTCCCATCTGGCAACCACCAGTTTGTTCTCTGTACCTATGAATTTATTTATGTTTTGTTTGTTATTTTATTTTTTAGATTCCACATATAAGTGAAATCATATGGTATTTGTCTGTCTCTGTCTGACTTATTGCACTTAGCATAGTATCCTCTAGGTCCATCCATGTAGTCACAAATGGCAAAAGAGATCCCTTGTGCACTATTGGTAGAGTTGCAAATTGGTATCAACTACTTTGTTTTTATTGGCTGGAAAATATTATGAAGTTGACTATAGTAAAGCAAGACTTGTGGTGTAGTATTGAAGGGGCCAGAGATTCTGGACTACCTAAATTCAAATCCTTCCTTCAGTATTTACCAACTATGTGGCCTTGAACCACTTAATAGCTCTGGTCTCCAATTTTCTTATCAATAAAATGGAAATAATAGTGGCTATTCCATGGTTTAGAACAATGACTAGAACATGGTTAACAATTAAATGTCAGATGTTATCATTAATATTGTTTATCCCTTGCCCTTAAAATGTACACAGTTTGCATCATTGCCACATCAGTCTAATTCCTATCAACTCATATGGTCAGGAAGAAATATATCTTTTCTCCCTTTAGGAGACCATCACATATATCCAGGTCTGCATTTTTCCCCACTACTGTTTTAAATTTAAGTCACTTTATTAAGAATCCTGCAGTTACTTTTAATCTTTGCTTATACTGCCAAGAAAGATGAAATTTGCTTAAAATGGAATTAGAATGACAGATTTGTCAGAAGAAAAAATATGAAAAATGGTTTTAAATGAAGATTAATGAGCTTTTGAAAAGCAGTTTAAGCTAAAGTGTTTTTAAAGAAATTATTGGTAAATATTTGCGAAATGAATACCTAGCTCCCTGGAGCATAAAAAAATTAATAAGTACGTAAGGTATTTATTAAGTATTATAGATATTTGGCATAGGTTTTATTGTTCAGTATCAATTCACAAAGGTATATTATTCTTCTGATAATAAACTAGAAACAAGCCATCATTATCTCTTGCCTGGACTCCTGCAATAGCTTCCTAACTCCAACCTTCTCTGCCTGTACCCACTTTTAGTCAATTTGCTATATAGTAGTTAGCAACAGACCATGTCACACTTCTGCTCACAATCTTCTCCTGGTTTCCCATTCCCCTTAGAGTAAAATCCAGAATCTCTAATTGGGCCTAGGAGTCCAACATGATCTCTTCCCCTCCCCAAATCATCTTTTACAATTTTACCTCTCACTCTGCTCCCTTGGTCTTTGGGGAATGAACCAAGCAGGTTCCTGCCTTAGGGTCTTTACACCTGCTATTCCCTGGGCTGATGTCCTTTCTCAGATATCTATAGGGCTCACTTTAGCCCTGCCTCAGGTCTCTACTCAAATGTTACCTCATCAGAGAGGCTTTCCTTGACCACACTATGTTAAACAGCACATAAACCATACCTGCCAACATTCTCGATCTCCCTATCCTGCTTTATTTTTCTTCACTATACTTATTACTATTTGACATAGTTGTTTGCCTGCCCCTCCACATTAGAACGTAAACTCTAAGACAGCTTACCTGCTTTGTCCACTGTTTTTTCCCTACTCCTGGAACAAAACCTAGTTTGTTGAATAAATGAAAATTATTAATACTTAAATGTACTCTTAGCTTACCACTTACTTATCATAGAAACAAAAGAGAATCAAGTACATTTTCTTAGGCTTTCAAGCTTCTTTAGGAAAATGAGGCTAAGACTAGATAGGAAATAAGGTATTGCTAAGTATTAAAGGTTAAGACAATGCTAAATGCAGGAACTTCCCAGTCATAGGTATATGCCAGTTGGTTCCTGCTTCCTAACCATCGTCGAAATCCTCTTCTCTCCCTTCCTGTGCCTCGCTAGTGGTGCCACCTGATGGCTGACACAGACCAGCCTGACTCAGCCTATTCCCTGGCTACTCTCTTTCCTTGCTGTAAGTAGCCAACTGTCTTGTATTGCAATTAGTTTCATCTTGGTCAGTCTCTTTCTCTCATGCACATCCTCTTTACTGTCTTTGCTCCTTCTTTTGTTCTTAACCAGTTATCTCTTTTATCTGTTTCTTCTTTCCTTCCTCCTTCATCCCTCCCCCTCCCCCATCCCTTCCCTGTCACTCTTCCAGTCTTTCTTTCTGTCTGTCTTTCTTTCTCAAAAAAGTCCCTGATTGTGATTGGTTGGCAGAAGATTAGTACTTGTATATGCCCCTTCCAAGAAACTGGAAGATACAAAGTTTTAAATTAATTTATATGTAAAACAGTTACCTTCAGACTTATAGAGGTCCCTGTCTACTCTTTATTCTCCTTTAATTAGCCTGTTTTTCCTCAAATACTTATAGTCAAATTAATTTTCATATTCAATTTTAATTTCTAGCATTGCAGATCTATTACTTTCTATTTTTCATTGGAAATATTTAATTATCCCTAAAAACATGGAACATTGAAACCAGAAAAGGGGTGGAGAGGGCAACTGCATACTCATTTTGGAATTATCCCAACTGCCCAGCCATATTAACAGTAATTTTTCTATAGGAAAAAGATAGTTTGAGTTTCAAAAAAATACCTTAAAAGCAATTACATTACATTATATTACAAATACAATTTCTTTATAAGTTAGACATTTCTTATGCTATTGTTTTATTGTCTGTGTTCGATGAGGAAAAAATCAATTATTTTTCTCAAAATCAGTATAATCTAGGATTTCCCAACATATGTTCTGCAAAATACTAATCCCTTTAGATACTACTAGGGAGAAAAAAGTTCTGTCATCAAATGGCATACCATATACCACCCTTGAAGGTTTACTTTACATCTACAATAAATTTACCTATTTATTTTTAACCATTATTTGCAAACATATATGACTACTAAACCCTTATCTCATTTAGGTCTTATTAATAACCCATGGAACAAATGTGAGAAACAGCTGTGATTAAATAATTCAGGAATGAATGACTGATGATATTTAATAATAAATTGTTGAGGGATTTTATATAAGTTATCATATTAAACCTAAAATAAACCTGTGAAGTACAGGTATTATTATTATCTTTTATCGATGAGGAAACTGAGGTTCACAGTGATCAATAATATGCTCAAGGTCACATGACAAGTGGATTAAGCATTTGGATCTAGGTAGTCTGTTGACAAAATCCATATATATAGTCTCTAGTCTCTGTGACCTTTGTCATTTATGAATGTTCAACTAATGAAAGCATGAGTTATTTTAAAATATTGTTATTTTTGTTACATAGATATTGCTGGAATTCCTCTGCCTCAGAACCTGAGTGGATACTCTTTGTTGCCATTATCATCAGAAATGTTTAAGAATGAACATAAGCTCAAAAACCTACATCCAGCCTGGATTCTGAGTGAATTCCATGGATGCAATGTGAACGCTTCCACTTACATGCTTCGAACTAACCAATGGAAGTATATAGCCTACTCTGATGGTGCTTCAGTATTGCCTCAACTCTTTGGTAAATTTGTTGATATATTTTTTAACTGTAGTATAATGTGTAATGAGCTGACCTACATAGCATTGCCTAAAAGATCCAGTGATTATCTTTAAATAAACAAATATCTGCTGCTCTTCATGCTGGGACAATCTAAAAAATGTTGCCAATGTGAGGAGCAGCTGTGACTGTCAAAGGATCAGTGAGTGAGCCCACCTTTCCTGTAATCTCTAGGGTTTTACTAACATCTCTTTCCCAAAAAAGTGCCATCTGAAGTCACCTAACAAAGTCACAAATGTCTTCACAGGTCTTCTGACTAATGCACTCATATAGGCCCACAGAGATTTTTCCCTTGACATTCATTGTTCATTTACTAGCTTAAGTAAATTGTCATAAAATAGTTGATGTGCTATTTTTCCAATTATATTGGCATCCTAGTTATATCCTGTCTACCTACATCATAGATTAAAAGGGTGTTTATGTTATCTGAAATATTTATCATTATTTTCTTGATGGTAGCGATTGAGAGAAGTTTTTATTTCCATGGCTCTCTGCTCACATGGACAGTATTGATAAATCTAACTGAAAAATCCAAACACAAAATGCTAATATATATATAGAAAACTGGGAGTAACTGAAGTTGCAAGAACATGATTTGGCTATATAAAGAATTCTTAAAGCTGGAATGTTTGGGCTGTTGAAATAGGACAATATTAACATTACTGTTTATTTTATTTCTGTCTGTACGTCAAAGTAAGCAAGGCATCAAAATCAGGAAGAATTAGGACTAAGCCAGCTTACTAGTAATAAGGGTTTGACTGTTTCTGCCATCTAAGAATAGATTTTTAAAAATGAGATAGCAGGATGATGGTAGGAAGGAAGATAATTTAGACATACATTTAGAGGAGTGTTTAACTTCCGGTATATTATTTTACCATTGATACTTTCCTTCATTTTACTATACCAAGAGGAACTGAAAATAAAAATAAATCTTAATACGTCAGAGAGTAATGGCATTCTAAAAATGTTTTTGTAGTAGGTAACTATTTTGACAGGTATTTAATTTCTTTTTCTTTCAGATCTTTCCTCAGATCCAGATGAACTAACAAATATTGCCACAAAATTTCCAGAAATCACTTGTTCTTTGGATCAGAAGCTTCGTTCCATTATAAACTATCCTAAAGTTTCTGCTTCTGTCCACCAGTACAATAAAGAGCAGTTTATTAAGTGGAAACAAAGTGTAGGGCAAAACTATTCAACTGTTATTGCAAACCTGAGATGGCATCAGGACTGGCTGAAAGAACCGAGGAAGTACGAAAGCGCGATTGATCAGTGGCTTAAAACCCGCACCGATGCAAACAAATTTTGAACAAAAAAAGAAAAGAATGTTCCAGAGCTACACGGAAATATGTTAAAATATCACGATTAATTATGTCTTAAACACTAGTTTTAATAATGATTTATTTTTACTTTTAAAAATCTACTCTTTTAAATAAAAACAAATCATTATAGAATTATATATATTCACAAATGATTACTATCAAGACTGACTCACAAATGATTACTATCAAGACTGACTCATTCTTACCAATGGAAGTATTGAAACGATGGAAGCAAATAGTATAATATAAAGTTACAGTCTTCTGAGTAAGATGGAATATAAAATATTTAACAAGTTATTGATTACTTATGAGCCATAAAATAGTTATTTGTGACTATTTGATGGTGTCTGATAAGTTATTTGCATCTGATGGGACATGGACCATTTGTGTGTATTTGATGGGAGTATTTGATGGGACACAGACCCTGGATATGGCTGGCTTTGTTACTGTATTTTTAAAATAGTATATGCACAAGGTACAAACTTCAGAAAGTACAAAAGAGTTAACAGTGAGCATCAGGGCTCCTTGCTTTTCCAGCCACCAAGCCACACTCTTCCCCTTCCTAGAAGCCTCTATAGTAACCACCTGCCTATATATCCTTTTAGAGACAGAACATACATCCACAAACAAACTTTATGTTCTTTTTTCCCCCACACACAAATGATGGCATACTATCTAAAATGCTCTACTGCTTGTTTTTTTTTTTTTCCACTTAAGAATAAATACCTAGAAGAGAAATTACTGAGGTAAGACTGTATCTAGCAAAATTATACTAGGTACTAGCAAATTACCCCTAAAGAAATTATACCAACTTAACTCTCACCAGCAATGCATGTCCTCACATCCTTTGCCAACCTGATATATGAAAACATCATTATTTTTATTTTTATGAATAAGGTAGATCACATTTTCATATATTTAATAGCCATTGGAGTTTACTGTGAACTCTCCTGTTTCTATTCTTTGCCTATTTTTTATGTTGGTTATCAGTCTTTTTTGTTACAGGCATGCTGTAGATATTAACTCTTTGTCTGCAAAAGAAGCTGTAGTTTTTTTTTTTCCTTTTTGTAATTTGTCTTTTGACTTGGTTCTGGTATTTTAGGCATGTAGAAATTGGTATTTTCAAATTATCAAATTTATGAATCTTGGCTTTTGTGACTTTGGGATTTTGTGTCAGATATATTTAGAATAGTCTTCCCCACTTATCTTCTTTTAGAGTTTTATTTTTCATCCATCTAAAATGTATTACAAATTAGAGATCTAACTTTAGTTTGTTTTTTTAAGATGGATACCCAATTGACCTTTTATTGAGTAAACTAACATTTTTCCCATTGGTTAGAAAATGTCACTTCATTATATAACATCTTTATTGAATACATTATCTTTTCCTCTATTGTTTTAAAATGCCATTTATCATAAACCAAAGTCTCATTTACATTTAGGTCTTTTCAGAATATTTTTTATTTTGCAGTGGACCATTCTATTTTGTTTATTAATGTGGTAGTCAATATCTGGTCAGACTAGTCCCTTTGCAATAGTTTTGTTTTTCAGAATTGTCCTGGCTACTCTTTCTAATTTTTTTTCCATACAAATTTAGAATATGCTTGTCTAGTTCCAAAAATGAAAAATCATGTTAGTCTTTTATATGAAATCACATTAAATGTATAGCCTAATTTAGAGAAAGTTAAATTCTTTACGATATTCGGTTATTCTAAAGAAGAGTATGCTTTTCCCTTTTTTCAAGTCTTCTTTTATAACACTCAATAATATTCTAAGTTTTCTTTATAGAGATCAATTTCTTCATTGAGATTTTTGGAAAGTTGGGACCTTTGAAAAAAAATGCCACCTGAGCCCCACCCCACACCAACTGATTTAGAATTCTAGGAATGGCACCTGGGCACTGTTTTGTCCTTATTGTTTTGTTTATTAAGTCCTCCAGCTGACGATCCTAATGTGTAGCCAGAGGTGAGCTTATTCCTTTTGGTTTTATCGTTTGTTGGTGGTGGTACTATTTTAAGTGAATCTTTCTTCCATTATATCTTCTAACTGGTTGTCATTTATACATGCAAACTCTATTTCTATGTATTATGTACCAAGCCACCTTATTGTTTATAATAGTTTTTTAGTTGGTATCTTATATTTTCCAGGTTAAAAAAAGCTTATCTGCATTTAATTTTACTTAACTTTATTTTTCAAACTATCTTTGAAATTTTCTTTGAGCCAGTTCACCTCCTTTATCATTCTTCAGTGAATTTATATGAGCTTATCTTCGCAGTTATGTATGAAAATCAAGGTTTAGATTAGTCTTACTGGGTATTAAACCATATTATAAATCACTAAATCAAACTAAGAACTTGGTGATGAGGGACCATGAGCAAGAAAGACATATCTCAAGACAAACTAAGTGGAAGAAGCTCAATGTGGAAAACAGAAAAAAGCTAGACCTGTACTAGAACTATTCCCTTCTACACTGGTCAAATTCTCAGATAAGATTTTTACCCTTCTTTTTCTTTTTCAAGTTACAAAGCAGAATCTCAAGAGCATAATAATTCTTAGGTCAGAAAAATGAGTTACATAATTTTGAAAATAATGAAAATAAAACTTAGAAGAATATATGACACAACCAAAACTATATTCAGAAGAATGTTCTTAACCTTAAACTTTTTTTTATTAAGAAAAATAAAAATAAATAAACTGTTCAATTTAGGAAGTTAGAAAACAAAATAAACAAGTTTTGTTTTGTAATATTTATGGTAAAGAACGGGTATCCTTTAATAATGTTTTGAGAGTTTTGTTTCCACATAGGGTAGGGAAAGCTGCAAGGGAATACTCCCACGTTAACAAAAACCAAAAGGGGGTGAAAAAGCTAGATAATCTACAAAATCAAAATAAACATAATAAACAAAATAAACCCTTTCTCAGTCTATCAGAGGACTGAAGTTGCAAGGCACCAGGTGAACCAAATTCAAAAGAGTGGCAAGCCCGTCTGCGGAGTGGTGAGACAAATGTTCCACCTTTAGCAGAATATGGGAGGGAAAACTAGCAACCGAAAAAGTGAGTAAGAAAACAACTGATATTTTGACAAATTTTTAAAAGCCAAATGTGTGTGAAAATAACTGTAGAAACTCTGGGAGCCCCACACACAAGGGACACCACCCCAGTAATGAGCTTTTTTTCACAGACCTCAGTCCACATTGATGAGAAAGGTTGGGAGCACAGCAGCAGACCTGATGGAGACCCTTCAGTGGGAAAGAGACAAGCATAAAACCCAGAACCTTGCTCACACACAGCAAAACTCTTCTGCCACTGGAGCAGGAGCAGGAAACCCTCCCCGCCTCAGTCCTCAGAAAAAGGTCAGCAGTCACTGAGAAGGGGCAGATAACAGCAAAAGCTGTCTACCACTGGGGGGTTGGAAAGGCAGGAAACAGTGGTGCCCATGACCCTGCACTGACAGCAAAGAGCTCAACAGGGAACAGGAGACTCAAGTCAAAGGCAGAGTCCGGCTGCCATTGGGGGAGGGACAGGAGTGCGGGGAAGTCCTACTGTTGAGGCTCAGGCCCTCGGAGCCTGCGGAAGACTGAGGCTAGACTAGCAGAGCCAACGAAACCAGCCTGTGCCCACCGTGAGCAGCAGCACTGGGAACAGCAGAAGCATGGGGAGAGAAACTACCCTACCCCAGGGCTAGGCTGTAGATCTGCTTAAAGTTGGGAGTAGAGCAGGAACACTGAGAAAAACCCTCCAGCATTCAAGGCATCGCACTAAAGATAAAAGTATGGAGGAGTTTGAAGTCTGTAGTATAATAATAACTATGGCAACAACAAAACCCAAACTTAGCTCAATACTGATTAGATTTAGTCAACCTCCCACGTTATGGCCTGACAGATGAAAAGGCATGCCCATTTTCAGGAGTATTTACATTTACCATTTACATCAGTTACCATTATTTTTTTACATATAATGTCTGGCTTTCAGTCAAATTTACAAGGCAAAAAAGCAAGAAAAGACCCATTTTCAAAAACTAAAGCAGAAAATAGGACCAGACTGAGAGATGGCCCAGAAGTTGAAGCTATCAGAAAGTGACTTGAAAATACTATGATAAATTTACTGAAGAACCTAGTGGAAAATTTAGACAATGTGCATGAGCAGATAGGGAATTTCAGCGGAAAGACAGAAACTATAAAAAGAATAAAACTGATTCACTAGAAATTAAAAATATCTGCTTCGTCTAATCTGCTAATTCCCTCTAATGTAGTTTTCATTTTCGGTTATTGTATTCATTTCTGATTGGTTCTTTTTTATGTTTCCTATCTTTTCATTAAAGTTCTCACTGAGTTCTTTCATCTGGGGCGTGTTTATTTGCCTTCTCATTGTGGCTGCCTCCCTCTTTGTTTCTATGTATGAGGTAGAGTGGCTATATCTCCCAGTCTTAGCAGAGTGGCCTTATGTAGTAAGTGTCCAGTGGGGTCCAGTGGTGTAGTCTCCCTGGTCATCTGAGCCAGTTGCTCCAGGTATGTCCCTTGTGTGGGTTGTGTGTGCCTTCCTGTTGTAGTTGAGCCTTTATGGCTGTTGGCGCGTCAATGGGAAGGATGGACCCTCAGGCTGATTGGTTGTGAGGACTGGCCGTGACTGCAGTGTAGAAGCTATTGTGCAGAGGTTGACCCCACGAAGCAGGGTGTATTATTTGTGGAGGTAAGGTTGGGTGGTGCTCTGGTGTGGTGTGAAGCTTGCCATCAGGCGTATTGGTTCTGGGGCCTCTTGGGAGGGGTTCTGCCACTGCTTGTGCCCTGCCTATGGCCACCTGGTATTAGCTACAAAGTGATCTGCAGATGGGGGCTTGGGGCTGCTTAGCAAGAGGTACAAGGCAAGCTAAGGCCGGATGCTACTTCTGAGATTTGTGGACCTTTGAGAAATTTAGAAAATTTAGAAAAGTCCACAGCATGAGCTGAGATAGGCCATTTGTATGTAAAAGCCACTGGAAGCAGCTTTTGGTAGGCCCAAAAGTTGGTGTGGGGTAGGTCTCAGGGAATCACCAGGGCAAGGTGAACAGTGTTAGCCAGGTTGATGGAGACTCAGATATGGCTACTGCAAGATGGGTGACGGGGAGGGCTCAGCAAAGGCACAATGGCCTCTGACAGCACTTCTGTCTGGGAGAAAGCTGCCCCTCCAGATAATTCAGTTCTTCTCCATATGTCCCTGGTCCTTTTCGAGCTGCTGATCTAAGTGTAGTCCCAAACAAGATGAACCCGAAGAGGCCCACACCAAGACACATCATAGTTAAAATGCCAAGGGTTAAAGACAAAGAGAGAATCTTAAAAAGCAGCTAAAGAAAAGTAGTTAGTTACCTACAAGGGAGGTCCCATAAGGCTGTCAGCTGATTTTTCAGAAACTTTGAAGGCCAAAAGGGATTGGCACAAAATATTCACAGTGATGAAAAGCAAGGACCTACAACCAAGATTACTCTACCCAGTAAGGCTATCATTTAGAATCGAAGGACGGATAAAGAGCTTCCCAGGCAAAAAAAGTTAAAGGAGTTCATCAACAAAAACCCAGTGTTACAAAAAATATTAAAGAGGCTTCTTTAAGAAGAAAAAAAAGATAAAAAATGACTAATCAAATGACAATAACTACATACCTATCAATAATTACTTTAAATGTAAATGGATTGAATGTTCCAATCAAAAGACATAGGATGGCTGAATGGATAGGAAAACAAGATCCCTAAATATGCTGCCTACAAGAGACCCACTTCTGATCAAAAGACACACAAAGATTGAAAGTAAAGTATGACAAAAGATATTTCATTAATGAAAACAAAACAAAACAAAAAGCTGGGGTAGCAATACTTAACCAGACAAAACAGATTTTAAAACAAAGTCTATAACAAGAGACAAAGAAGGACCCAATAATCCCACTTCTGGGTATTTATCCAAAACCTTACTTCAAAGGGACATGTGAATCCATATGTTCATTGCAGTATTATTTACAATAGCCAAGATATAGAAGCAACCTAAGTGTTCATAGAGAGATGAATGGATAAAGAAAAGATGGTATATATATATAATGGAATATCACTCAGCAATAAGAAATAAGGAAATCTTGCCATCTGCAACAACATGGATGGACCTAGAGGGTATTATGCTAAGTGAAACAAGTCAGAGAAAGACAAATATATGGTTCCACTCATGTGGAATCTAAAAACAAAATATACAAATAAACAAAACAAAAACAAAATTATAAATACAGAGGACATTTTGATGGCTCCTAAATGGGAGAGGCATTGGAGGAATGGGTGAAAAAGAGTCTAAGATGTGCAAATCGCAAGCTATCAAAACATTCACAGGGATGTACAGTACAGATTAAGGAATATGGTCAATATAATAACTATGTATGGTGTCAGAGGGGTACTAGATTTATTGGAGTGACACTTCACAGGTTATATAAATGTTTAATCACGTTATATACATGAAACATAATATTGCACATAACTGTAATTGAAAAAAAATTTTAAGTTATTAAAAAAACAAAACGACAATAGAAAACCAATGATGAGGCTCATTTTGTTGGGACTATAGGGAAAACACACACGTATTGTTTGTGCCCCTTGTCAAGGGCAACTCAGCGCCATGTAATAAAATGTTTTAAAAATGCAAGTGATCTGCCCTAGCAATTCCAATTCTAGATTTTCTCTTAAGGGAATAACTCAATGTATATGGAATAATATATGTGAAGAAATGTTCTTCACAAAATTATTTATAAAGTGAAAATTGGAAAACCTTTGTCCAAAAATAGGGGGTTATTTGAATTGTTGTAACTCATTTCACATTAAACAGATAATTATATCACGTTTTTACCAATTGGCATGGAAAGCTGTCCAAATATAATCTTAAATAGAAAAAAAGGATACAAAATACTATATATAGTATGATATATTTTTGTAAATATATAGATGTAGTCATTACAGTCTGAAGGATATATAACTAAGTATTAACAAAGGTTATCTCTGGGTAGTATATTTAGTGGTGCTTGTTGATAATCTGTATTTTCTAATTTTTCTGCAATTAATATATACCATTTATGTAATAAAAGAAATATTTAATTTTAAAACATATATATTAAGCTTAAAACATCACCACTATTGAGACAAACTAGCATAGTGCGCTCTGAAATGATACACTGAGCACAAAGCGCTGCTTATGTAGTACTTATGCCCCAAAAGTCTAATCCAAATTTAATTACATGGAAACAAATACAACTTTAGAGACATTCTGCAAAACATATGCCATGGACCCTTCAGGCCCATCAGTGTCATGAAAGGAAAAAGAAACTGCCCTAGCTTAAAGGCCAGTAGAGAAATATTACAATGAAATACAACTCATGATCCTTGATTATGCCCAGCAAAGTGGATGAAAAGAAACCCACAGCAAAATACATCTTTATGAAATTTATTGGAGACAAAAAGAAGAATCAATAGGCTTCTGGAACAACAAAAAAAGAATGATCACATCCAAACAAATCAGGAATCAGAATGGCTTTAGGCCTCTTAATACAAAAACACTTAGAAGCCAGAAGGCAATGGAGCAATGCCATCAAAATTCAGAAGGAAAATGTTTCCAATATAGAAGTCTAAACACAGCAAATCATCAGTTAAGTATGAGGATAAAATAAGAAATTTTCAGACATGCATGGTCCTCAAATTTTCCCTTTCTTAAGAAGCCTTAAGAAGGATGCTTTCTACAGAAGCAGAGAAATAAACCAAGAAAGAAAAAATCTCTAGGATGATGGTAAAGGGAGATGCCTGGACGAGAGCTGGCCTAGAGGGCAATCTGTCTAGATTGATTTCATTTGACTCAAGTAACAGGCACAGTGAGGGTTCTCACTGCTATGTACAGCCTTCATACAATCATTTTAACCTTCTGATTTACTGGATGATGTGTACTACCAAAAGGGAAGAAACCAAGAAGAAAAGACCGGAGATCTAAAAAACAGGAACTCTAATCCAAGAGAAAAGCAGAGGGTTTCAAAAATGACAACAAATGGACCTTCCAGGACAATAGCTATGCAGCAACCCAAACAGGAGGGAAATGGAGAGAAACCAGCTCAAACAGGAGGAAAAGTAAGGTGTCTGGTAAGATTTCCAAGAAAAAAAAATGCAATTTCTATATTATGTTGAGAAACTGACTTCGTGGAAACTGTTCTGAGTATAAAGGTATAGGGAAAATTAGCTGTGGTAACAATGAAAATTAAAGGCAATTAACTTCAAGAAAAAGAAAATAATGGTTTTCATAATATACTACAACATTCAGCTGAGAATATTTTCATTTCATAATAATGTAAACACTGAATATAGATCTAACCCAAAATTACAATTTACTGTAATAATAGTATGAGAAAGGAGAAACAGTGGGAACAGAGGTGTGAGAGCTAAATCTTTAAACTTATACAGTAAGAAGTTATTATAAACTGGTTCCCTCTAGAAGAGAAGAGTCAGGATGCATGGACAGGGAACGTTTTATGTTGTTGTCATCCCTCCAGTCTATTTGACTTTCAAAACTACATGCATGTATTATTTTGATAAGAATTACTTTTTAAATTAATGTTTTATCAGGTCTTAGTAAAGCTAGGTTCTATAAAATATAATTTTGCTAGTAGAGTCTTATTTTGTTAAATGAGAGCATTTCAATAAATTTGAGACAAATTACAGAATTGTCTTGAGAAATGTTAAACTGATATTGGCTAGAAGCACTGAATTATGGGTATTGCTCAGAGAGAGCTCCCTGGAAGAAGTGGACCATAAACTGGGATGATGTATGTTACACAGAAAAAGGCCCTGGGCAAAACCCTCTGCAAGGAGATTGTGAAAATTAAATCAAGAGTTTGACTTCCCAAGGCTATCACTCTACCTCTTTCTTAAATGTTCCACCAAGAATGGCTATTCCAACATGTCCCCAGCACTTCCTTGGGCTCTTCTGAATGATACTGGCATGGGTATGAAGCACATTTTTTTCTTAGGTGATGGATTTATAGTCAAGGAAGGAACATTTGCTTAAAATTATCTGAAATGCATCACATATCCATTAATTCATTAACTCAAAACATATTTGCTGACACCTACCATGTGTGAGACCCAGTGCTAGGCACTAGAGAAATGATGATGAAAATGACAAAGATCTCTGGATGAAGGCCAACAGCTGGAGAACTGGGATTCCTCCAGCAACTGGCAGCACTCTCATCTGCACCCACCAAACCCTACTATCCCATGCAGCTTAAAGTGCCAAATGTTTTCTCAGCCTGGGAATGTGAACCCCAATAGACGCCCCGACCAAGAAGTGCAGGAACTCAGGGTGACTAATATGGAAGGTGCATAAAAGACAAATTGATGCTTCTAACAGGAAAACAAAAAATGTGTTCATGAGGAGGCAGGGCTAAAATAAAAGAGGCAGTATTTAATCTAAACCATTTCATGTGACTTGGATTTCTTTTTTAAAAATTGGCCGCCTTATCATTTCTTAGTCACCTTTTCTCTGGGCTTATTGGAGGCGTAGTCCTTCCTAGCAACCTCCCATCTGCTGGAAAATATAATCAAGAGAATGAGAAGCCATGGTGACACATCATCACTAGATGAAAATATTAGGGGAAAAGGAATAAATGTACTATCCCTTTGCATAAAACCTATTAATGCCTTCTTTAGACTAATGAAATGAATTTTACATTGTGGAGAAGGCAGCTGTGATCCGCTGCTTCTAATATTGAGGAGTATTTGAAACTATCCTCTATTGCTACTATTAACTGCCAAGCAACATCACTGTCTTTAGTCTAAGTGAATGCTCTCATCGTTGGCCAATAGAAGACATGTCTTTATCAAAGATTCATCTACTGGACTCCTCTTTGCTCAAAATGCTGTTAAGTTTTCATGTGTTCCTGTTTTTCTCCTGCTAGTGCAGATCCATGGCATTTCAAACTTTTTTTTTTTTTTTAAATCAAAACTAGTATCTTTTTTTGCCTAGTGGCAATCATGAAACCATTTTGAGGTGTACAATCTCTTTCAGCAGCTTCATCTTTTGTGTGTCAGTCCCGGGTGAACATGAGCCTTTACAATGGGTTAGGCAAAATGATCTTGTAATCAGATGTGACCTAACGGTAAATAGCGAACAGAAGAGGTTCCAGAGCCCAGCAGTCCGCGGCTTCTGCGAGGGCAGTGTGGGTGCGCAAGGAGATTGGAAGGGGAGACAGGATTGGGAGGGGAGACTCGGAGAAGGTGGAGAATAGGAATCATGTGTGTTCCTTGAGTGTACAACCCACATTTGAGTGACAAATGACGAGGACAGCCTATTAAAAAACAACAACAACTAAGAGCAAATGCACCCAAATCCATTTCTGTGCATGTGCGTTTTCAACTAACTTTGGGAACTCGTTGACCTGGCATCTCGCCCTGCGCAGCCTCGCTTCCACCTTGGTTTCCAGCACTCAGCCTGCCCTCTTCGGTACCTCCTCTTCCTCCAGGCTAAGGATGGAGAATCCATTCAGCCCCTCAACCCTGTCGCCCGCGCCCAACCTCTCCATACCCATCTCGCTGGGGTGGGGTCTCAACCTGACTTCCGGACAGGGAGCCCCAGCCCCGGGGCCACCGCTGCCGCCGCCACTGCCGTCCGGCCCTCCCAGCCGCCTGGTCTTTCTGGGAGTCATCCTGGTGGTGGCCGTGGCCGGTAACGCCATGGTGCTGTGCCGCCTGTGCGGCGGCGGCGGACCCTGGGCGGGTCCCAAGCGTCGCAAGATGGACTTCCTGCTGGTGCAACTGGCCCTGGCCGACCTGTACGCAAGCGGCGGCACTGCGCTGTCACAGCTGGCCTGGAAACTAATAGTCGAGCCGCGTCGGGCCGCGGGCGACCAGGCATGCCGCTTTGTGCAGCTCCTGCAGGTATCCGGCCGGGGCGCCTCGGCCCACCTCGTGGTGCTCATTGCCCTAGAGCGCCAGCGCGCGGTGCGCTGTCCGCAGGGCCCACTGCTGCCCGCGCGCGCACTCGCCACCCTGGGCTGGCTGCTGGCGCTGCTGCTGGCATTACCCCCCGCCTTCGTGGTGCGCGGCGGTTCCCCCTCGACGCCACACACCGCCCCCCCAGCCACCCACGCCTGGCCAGGAGAGCGTCGCTGCCGGGGCATCTTCGCGCCCCTGCCGCGCTGGCACCTGCAGGTCTATGCGCTCTTTGAAGCCGCCACGGGATTCGCGGCACCAGTCACGGTCCTGGGCGTCGCTTGCAGCCGCCTGCTCTGTTCCTGGTGGCAGCGTTCGTCCCATGCCCCATCGGTTGCGGTGCCCAGGTCGGCGAGTCCCTGCCGAGGCCCTGCGCACAGCGCGCTGCCCCGCGCTAAAGTACAGAGCCTGAAGATGAGTCTGGCGCTGGCGCTTCTGTTCGTGGGCTTCCAGCTGCCCTACTTTGCTTCCCGGCTGGCAGCCGCGTGGTCGTCCGGACCGGTGGGAGACTGGGAGGCTGAGGACCTGGCGGTGGCGCTGCGCCTCGTGGGGGTGACCAACAGTGCTCTCAATCCCTTCGTCTACCTCTTCTTCCAGGCCGGCGGCTGCCAGCTCCGGGGGCGGCTGCGGAAGCTCCTAGGCGCTCTCTGCTGCGCGCGGGAGGGAGTTGCGGAAGACGAGGGAGCCCAGGGTCACCGGGCGCTCCACCGCCACCGCTGGCCGCAACCCCATTATCACCACGCTCGGCGGGAGCAGCCAGAAGAGGGCTATCTACGCCCACCCCCGCCGCGCCCTCGGTCGCTGCCCTGCTCCTGCGAAAGCGCCTTCTAGGTGCTCCAAGGACAGAGGTCATTTGCCCCGTGGAAGAGCCTCCAGGGACCGGCCAAGGTCTGTCTGGATCACAACGGACAGCAAGGTCTCTGAGAGAGTGATACTGAAGCTAGCACCTTTCTCCACTCTCCTGTTATAGTTCTTTCTAATGTTTACATTCTTGCAATTTCTTTTCTCTCTCCCAGTTCCTCTCACATTTTCCCACTTGGAGACAGAATGAGCCATTGGGAAATTGTAAAAACAGTCAAAGTTACAGAATTATTTTTGCAGTTCTTTTTCATGCTCCCATAGTATTCTGGATAAGATCATTTGTTTTAGCTAAATTGCCAAGCTTTCATTATTTGCTTTGTTGTCATCTGTTTGTACTTATATTGAATCGTTTTAAAATCCAGTGTACTTTCCAGACCAGAGAATTTTCTTTTTCTCCAAGAAGAAAATACCCACGTTGTTCTCCCTGATGAGCCTGGAAATTGTACCAGTGATACTGTCAGAAATGTAATTGTGCTGTCACTATACAGCCACAGAGTAATTGTAAAATAAAAATATTTCCCACGGCGCAATTAGGACTGTTTATTATATAGTAATGTGTTTTCTCTAACGAAAATCAGTGCGGCCTTTATTTTCAGTCTAGCTTCCATTTCAATAGAAGCTGGGGTTGTAGGAGGGAGACAAAAAAGCTTCTCTTAGCCCTTTTCGAATATGCCCAGTTTCTGTAGGAAATTGTCCCAGTGCCCAGATCAGCCTCTACAGATGAAATGCTGCGCACAGGTGGAGCCTCTCAGCACAAAGTCCCCAGAAGACTAGAGAAGAGAAGCACCAAGGTGCTGCATATTGGCGGGGCTCATTGTCACAGATGGAGGAGCCTCATGGAGATTTGCAGCTAGGAAAGCAGCTACCACCTCAGAATGCTGTATGTACATATAAAACTCCCTTTTAAAAAATGAAGGCAATGTCTGTTGGTGCCCATTGCTGAGAACAAGGTCAAGGAGAAGATTTAATTGGTAACCTCCTCCTATTAATTGTCCTTGGTTCTAAGATAAGTGGCAGCACTTACAAACAATATATCCATATGTTTACCAGTGTCTTTCAGCTGAGAATCTGCAATCTCTCCATTATAGTGTTTCCTGTTCCTGCACAAATGCAGGACTAAAATGTGGAAAGAGAAAATGATTGGTAGAGTTCACTTGTAAAGCCAATGCTCTCTGAGGGCTTGCTTTGTTTGTTCACTGATATATTCCAAGTTTTTAAACAATACTTGATACATATTTGTTGTATAATTCATCACATGAGTCAGGCACAGACAAAATGGATAAAAGATTTACAAAAGGAAATCTTCATTAGGTTAGCTCGCCTTCCTCCAAAATTCTGTCAAAAAATGGTATAAAGCTATAGATTTTCCTTCTTGTTTATTCCTCCCTATCCTGCTGAGGATGCTATGGTGTGCGACATACCAAGAATAAATCACCCAAAGAGAAAAGAACACGGCTGTCTTCGTGAACTCAAGTCTGGGTTATAGCATTATTTCTATTGGTTAATAAACATTTATTACTGGCTTTTTTTGTGCCTAGCAATGTGCTAGGTATTGGAGATGCTAACATGGGTAAGACACATCTTTCCTTCAAAGACAATGAGATAATTATAGCACAGTGTCATATATGCTTTAATAGCGGTTCTAGTCAGGGTACTGAGGCACTGAGGAAGAACATCTGACAACCTTGGGGGACTGAGGGAGGGTGGGAGAGAATTAGGAAAGGTTCACCAAAAGAGGCTGAGTCTTGATGGCTGAGTTGGCATCATCAGATAGGGAAGCATGTTCTAGGAAATGGGAGTAGCACTTGTAGAGCATAGAAGAGAACCTGGTAAGGCCAAAGAATGAAAATAATTTAAATGTCTATTATTAGGGTATCTGTGAGGTCTGACCTGATGAGGTATGTGGCCATAGAGATACAGCCGGGACCCAGTCAAGAAAGGCCTACATGCCATGCCAAGAAAGAAAAAAGTAGCCTTTGACAGATAAAGTCAGAGTTGTAGTATGATCAGATTTGAATTTTGGAAAAATTCATTCCAATGATCATTCCAATGATGGTACGGAGAATCAACTAATTGGGGTGGGTTGGGTTGATGCCTAGCTACAGGGATCAAGGCAGAAGCCCCGAGAGACCTCAAAATATGACCTGTAGTGTTGTATCACTTACAATGCTCTCAACTGAGATAATAAATTTAAGCCAGTTGAGCTTGATTTTCTGTTATCTGCAGTTAAGAGAACCCTAATAGAAAAATTGATTTATCTGGCTTAAATTTATTATCTCACATAACAAGAAGCCCAGTGGTAAGACTGTTCTACATCTGATGAATTGAGTAGCTTCATAACTTCATAATCAAGGACCTAGATCCTTTTCATCTTTCTTTTCTGAGCTGGTGCACATAACATTAAGCTCAGTTCCTCTTGAGATCACAGAATGGCTGTTGCAGTTCCAGGTCTCACATCCAAACATAACAATGTTCAGAAGACTTTCTCACTCTCTCTCTCTCTTTTTTTTTTTCATTCCTTATAAGAATGAAGAAACATTTCTTAGAAGTCTCAAGTGGACTTTCCCACATGGCTCAGCCAGAACTATACCATATGTTCATACCTAGACCTATCATCACAATGGAAATGGGGCCACCATGATTGCCTTGAACCTAGAGCTGAAGATAAGAGCTACATAGGGAAGGGGTGAAAAAAATGAGACTTTCAGGTTTTCTTTTAGGAGAGAAAGAAGAGGAAATGTTTGTTGGGGGGGGCAAGACTAAACTATTATACAAGAACAAAATTAATAAAGAGAATAATTTTTAATTTTTACCATTAGAGGTTTTCAGCTGATTCCCAGCTAGAAATTATGAGAAATCTCCATCTGGGTCAAAAATACAGAATGCAAATTTAAGTAGTTAATTTGAAATGCAATTAAACTGCATTTTCTATAACTAAGGAACGTTCTCTGATTTTAACTAAATCTGAAACTTAAAGGTAGCTCTAGATGACTTAGTTCCTATCGCAGCCGTATTTGTAAGTTAAGAAATTTGAAACATCCCTTCAGAATGGTCGGTATTGATCCCAGGAATCTACATTGCTATAGAAAACTGAGAGATTCAGTTCTGTTCCAATAAAAAAGGCCCCCAAAGATTATTTCAAATTTAAACTCTTGCTAGAGTAGGATAAAACATTCAAATTTCACAGCAAAGGTGAATGAGCAGTTGACCTTGAACTTGACCTCTTTTCTAGGTATCACCCAAATAAGATATCACTAGAGGAAAAAACAGACTATATACTTAGAATTTTTGAGGATTCTAATAACATCTACACACCCACTGCACGTTCCCCTTGGAGTTAGATTTTGACCAAACAATTGCACACAGGCCTGGACTGCAGGACTCTGGCAGTGGCAGGGTGGCGGAGTGGCCATTACGGTTCATACAGACAACAATGTAAATATCACCACCAGAATAGAGCAATATAGTAGTCCTGATTTTCATTAGAATTTTAAAGACTAAATAGAAGGAATTTTGTATATTCAAAAAGGAACTAGCCACACAGCAACAAACAGCTAAAATAAGTTAACATGACCTATTATATAATCTGAAGCAGAAAGTACGTAGAAAATAGCAAGAGTGTAACTAAACCACAACTAGTGAATAGCAATAAATCATTTACTAAATGTAGAATAGTTTAGCTCATTTGTGGAAGAGGAGATAGATTAAAAGATTTTTTTTCCAAGCCATTTCCTAGGAAGCATGAAAGACAGTAGAAAATTTGAAGAGTTTCCTTTCCATTCCTAAAATGTTCTGACTTGATCAGAGGAGAAAATATTATAAAAATGAATAGTCTAATTAAACAGATGTTTTGCCAAGTTGGGAGGCAGTGTAATATAGTGAAAAGAGCAGAGTCTTTAGAGCTAAAGACCTGGACTCGAATTTCATCCCTACAACTTAGTTGCTGTGTGACTTTAGGCTGTGCGCTGAATCTTTTTGAGTCTTGGTTTTCTCATCGACAAAATGAATTTTTTGCTATCTACTTCATAGGATTAATGTATGCAAAATACTTGATTGGTAGGGGCAAGAAAGTCCTGTCAGTCTATCTTTTCAGATTCGTTCTAGTACCCAAAATATGAGTTATTTCCTAACATTGGGCTGTGAGGGATACAATCCAGTTGGATAGGATTACATGAAGGGAAGCAAGAGATCTTGGGGAATCTATGAGAGATTAATGCAAAAGTGTTAGTACTTAGTCATAGAAAAGTTGGGCCTTACAGAAGGCATAGTGCCCATAATATTGTTAATTGCCTTCCTAGCACCTATTTCCCCTTTTCTAACAGTTCTCAGATTCTTATCAGTTATCTATGCCTCTTATGAATTGTCAAGTGCTTTGAGGGAAGCTGACTCTTCCCTGACCCTAAGACATCAAAGTAATTCTGTCTCTTTTACCACCATGTTTTGCTCAAGAATGGTCATGTTATTCAGTTAAATCCAGTGAGATGTGAGTGGGGTGGTTGTTGGAAGGAAGCCCTTAACAATTCTGAGAGAGTCATAGGAGCCAGCATGCTTTTTCCATCTCTCTCCCACTGAAGGTAAATGAGGGAGCATGTAGTGCTGCTGGCTGCTGGCAGTCCACCTCTGACCATGAGGGGCACCATCCATAAAATGAAGCCAACTCTGTGGATATGGCAGAGAGATGAGAAGAACTAGGTCCTTAATGACCTCACTGAGCTGTCGTCAAACACCACTGAGGCATGCCTATCGGATGTCCTGTTGAACAAGCCAATACATTTTCTTATTGCTTAGCGCAATTAAGCTGGATTTTGTTATTTGTAGCAGCAAGCAGCCTGTAATTGAAAAAATTTGGCAAGAAAAAGAGAGTCTCATTTTAGCTTACTGCATGTTCTTTATCAAAGAAATAGGAACATTCCAAGTGTACTTTTATTCAGTCCAACAGCCAGTATGTATTGAGGGACTGTACTGGACACTGAATGGGGCTAATGGCAGAAAATAAAAGTTGTAATTCTCATATTTTAAAAATTTGTATTCTAAGAAGAGCTATCATTTTTATGGTGAGTACTTTGTTGAGAAATCTCAACATACAATTACTAATGGCATTAAGTGCAAATTCTTGGCATTGATAACTTTATTGATTTATTAATTCACTAATCATTTGATATTTATTTATTAAAGATCCATCATATGTAAAGTACTATATGAACTTTATTATATACATAGATATATATCACTCATCACAAACATATATTCATTTAAAATTTATTTTTTGGGTGGGAACTTAGGACCAATTATTATTGTATTTTCTATGGCCAAATCAAAAAGTGACAACCATAAAATGAACCAGGATAGATTATCATAAAATGTCCCCTAGTGAATCATTCTTCTAAATACCCATCCCTTGTATAATCTTTTCTCACAAAGAGTTTGGGCTTGGCCATGGCACCTACTTTAGCAAGAGACATTAGCAGATAATTCATAGACAGGGTCTTGGTAAGCATTTGTGTTGGGGCTTGCCTTCTCAGAAAAGATGTTCTGAGGCTACAATGCCACAAAGAAGCCCAGAATAAAAGATCATGTGGAAAGGAAGGCTACTCAACTACTGCAACTCGTTCCCAGCAGACCCTCTGGCTAAACGCACCCATATGAGTGAGTTCAGAGATCACCAGCAGAAGAACTGCTGAGCTGACCCACAGATTTGTGAGAAATAATAAATCAAAGTTGTTAAGTTTTGGGTGGTTTGTTTTATAGCAATAGATAACTTAACTATGAGTAGGTTAGTAAACTGGTGTTGATACTTTAAAAATGGGAGTCAAAAGGCCCAGATAGCAGAAGATCTGGTTTCTAGTCTCCGACCACACGTCAAACTGGAATTTTTAACTGTTTACCATAAAATCCAATAAGATTTCATACCAACTTGAAAAGAGAGAAGCCCAAAAGTAAAGTCAAGCTCAGGGGATAGAATTAGGGCCCCAACTTTAACCCCTGGAGAAAGAGCCAGTGGTAGGGCTCAGTACGAAGGCAGGAGAAAACCAGTTTCAGTTCAGTAGTCAGGCAGAGAGAGTATCTCTCCCTTCCTCCACCTTTTTGTTCTATTCGGGGCCTCATATTGGGGCGGGCACTCTGCTTTACTCAGTCTCCCAATCTAAATACTAATCTCTCCCATAAACACTCTTATATGCACACCCAGAAATAATATTTAATCAAATATCTGGACAGCCTGTGGCCTAGTCAAGTTGACACACAAAATTAACCATCACAAGAAATTATGAGGTCTCCTTATAACTTCATCCCTAATATGCCTATAAACTTTTGCTTATTTCTCTTCCTGAACATGCTCTAAGTGACATATCATTTTATCTTATTCTTTAAGCACAGAAGGATACAGAGTATTGAAAATTTAGCCTGTGTCGTCATTCATGAGGTTATGCTAAGAGCAAGGATTTGGGTACTGGACATTCAAGAGTCACTATGCAAGCTGCGACCTTCATTCCTCTGGCCAATGGAGTGACACCACTGTTAAAAACATCAGAACTGCTTGATTATAAATGACACAGCAAACATTTCCTCAGCTAGCTGAATAGAGTTTTTAAAGTATACTTTGAATTTTTTATTCTACACTGATTATTTTTCATTATTGTATATTTTTTTAAATGTAGCCACTAAGAGCTTGCCCTAAGCCATTATGTCCCAGAGTATACTTTGTGAAGCAGCAGATGCTTCCATATTAACACATTATAAAAAAAAAAAGAGTTTCACAGTTAAAGGTTTGGAAATACTAGATTAAATACGTTTCTCTCTTTTTAAAAACTTTTTATTGTAAAATATACAGAAAAGTTGAATAATAATACAAAAGAACACCCACATATTCACCACTGAGAATCAACAGTTGTTACCAAAATGATAATGTTAAATACACACCCACCCATCCACCCACACATACACACATACATAGCTGTCATCGGGGGTTTTTTATTGTTGTTTTCAAATAACTTGAAAAATAGTTGCAGACATCATATCATTATACTTCACCTCTGAAAACTTGAGCATGCCTCCCCTAAGACATGCTTGCATAATCACAAAAGCATTATCACACTTAAGAAAATTCACAGAAATTCCCTAGTATTACATAATGCCCAGTCCATATTCAAATTTTCCCTTTTGTCCTCAATATAACTCAAATAGATTTTTTTCTTTTAAACCAAAACCTAATTATAGTCTACACACTGCATTTGATGGTTATGTCTCTTTAGTCTCTTTTAGTCCAAAAAAGTCTCTCTGACCTTCTTAAAAAAGAAATTATGATTTTGAAAAGACCGAACCAGTTGTCTTGTCATAAATCCCACATTCTGATTTTTTCTGAATATTTATTCACGGTATCTTCTAATTTATTCCTCTCTTCTCAACCAGATTTCTTTACAGTACTACCTCTCAGAGCCTTCAATATGATAATGTGCAATAATGTTAATATACAAAATGTGTCAAGCCTCTGCCCTCTTTTTAATAACCCTTTCTTTGGGAATTGTCTCCATCTCCAAAACACACGCACACACAGACATACACGTGTGCTTATGTACCACTATACATACACACACACACACACACACACACACACACACACACACTCTCAGGCCTCAAGCAGTCACATACAGACTTTGTAATTCCACCTTTTGGGCTAGTCCACTGAAATATCTCCTTGAAGACTAGTGTAGATATAAGTAGTTACAGAAATTTGCACAGATTTAAGGGAGAAGACTAGAAAAATCAGGATAAAATACACAGTGTTTTTAGGTGAGTTCAAAAGTGATGTTTATCATAGTTGTAGATACTAGTAATGCCTACATCTTGAGGGAATAGGCAAGAGAATTGTGTTGAGTCAGGCCCTTTCTAAAAATGATGAAACCAAGATGACACATACTAAAGCAAAGCCAGGCTGGACAATACCAGGGCAAGTACAGGTCCTGCTTAGATATTGGTCTGATGAAGATTATCTCTTGTTGGTATCATCCAACTAAAGGAAAATTTATTTTTGCACAGTGCATTATTTGTGCAGACCCAGATAAAAGTAGTCTGGACTAAAAAACAAGGAGAAAGTAAAAGGAAGCAAGGAAGGCACTCAGTTTTGGCACATAGCGTATGACAGAGAAAGAGATGAATGGAAGTAGCAAGTTAAACTGTCAGAAATAACTGAGCCTTCCTAGACTAGGGCACAAGGGAACTGAAGCTCTGAAGGCATACTACACCATGCAAAACCCAGAACATTCCAGACCAGAAGAAAGGCAGTGTCTTGAAAATCAAGTGGCAGAGATATTCTTGCTCCCTAAGATCTGAGGAAACCAGATGCAGAAGCATCAATAGCAGAGTCAGAAATGTGCACAGGTGAAACCCCAGGTGGCACGAAGGTGCTAAATACTGTGGAATCACCCCGGCAAGCAAGTTGCATGAACCTAATCAATTCCATAAAAAGAGGGGCTGAAGTCAGCCACTGTGTTCAAGACTTAAAATGCTGCTCACAACAGTTGTGGAGACCTTGACACTATATAAAACTCGCCCTTAATGCAGCACACCTATGCCAGAAACACCAGGCTCAGTGAAGTGTTAGACAGGAGCACACATCCTTCACCCCATCATGTGAAGGGATTTCAATTAGACTAATGCTCTAGGACTCTCTCCCCTGTTGGGGTTCGAGGAGCCAAGCTAAAAAACAAAACTAACAACCACCAAAAACAAAACAAAACAAAACAAACCTTTTCCATATCTGTACTCCAAACCAATGTCTGGGAGAAATTGAGGTTCAGAAATTAAATTCTCTTGCAAGTTAAAGCCCAATGACAATAAAATCCAAGGAATTAAAGTTCAAAAATCAAAATTTCTTACCCTTGTATAAAATAAAAACCTCTTCAATTGCTGACTCAGCATAGTCTCTGTAGGACGATTCCTGAAGCTTGGGTGAGCTGTGTGGATCCTTTAGCAGTGGCAGCTGCAATCTGTCTCTCCTTGAAATAGATCATCCCTTTAGGATCTCTGAGACCCTAATTTATTCAATTCCAATTTTATAATGGAATTAAAGAGTTCAAAGTGTTAACAGAAACAGAACATTATCAATATTATTGAAGCACTGGCCCCTCAATTACCTACTAAAATTAGGAAACAAAACACTCTCTGTCCCAAGAGCAATAACCAAGCAAAATTGTGTCGCCAAAGATTCTAGCATAGATTCAGGATTTGCAAGACAAGATCTTGGTCTCAGTGTCCCCAAGGTGGCTTTCAGGTGGTCAATGCAAGTAGTATACCTCTGGAGGTAAACTCAACTGGGAAAAATCTTTCCATAGAGGTTAATTTGGGCATTGCGTAAAACACATCTGGGACTGCGGAGGAGATCCACCTATGTGTTTATCTGAGACAGAGGCAACTGAATTATTCCTGCCTCCTTGAAAGTTTAGAAATTTGTAAAGGTGGAAGCCCCAGTTACTGGGTGTCTTTTTCTTCTTACAGATTAAATATCACTTCATTGCCATTTCCACTCTGAGCCCTCCTACTCAAGTGAGCAAAGCCTCTGTCTCATGCCATGGAGCTCTTCTGAGCATGTTTTTTTAGTCCTGTGCCTCAGTGACTGTTTTCAGTGACTTTGATTAAGCAATCTGCTTCTAGGTACATTTTCTCCAGCACCATCTTGACTTCACAGGATGGAGTAAAGTGACTTTTAGCAGGTTACATACCACTCAAATCCAAAGCTAGTCCCTCCATGCTTCCCTTTCTGAACTAGAATGCAAAATGGAATTTGAAGCAGCCCAGGCAGTGCTGTCTATTCAGACCTGTCATGGACAATTTCCAGTGAATACTCATTAGTGCTCTGTAGCACATGCAGAGCTCAGCCACCTTCCAGTTTAAATGTAGCTGAGGACAGATCCAAGTCACAATGTGGCAGGGGCACAGGAGGAAGAGGGAGAGAGGCCCTCTTTTAAAAAAGAACATAAAATAATAAATTAAGAATTAGGTGTGAAAGTGAGTATTTATTTAGAGTGGGCAAGTAACCACAAAATATAAACATTAAAAACTGACATAAGGCCAAACATTCATTAATTAATTGCCAGACACACCTCTACAATACTTTTTACCTACAACTTTTGTCTACCTACTGTTTAGTCGTCCCTTCATGTGATAATTTTATGATTACATTTTATATAAAAAGAACAGAAATAAAAATCACTGTTTCTTATGGTATAGTTAATCACTTTTTAATTGATAGGCAGCATAAAACACTTTATAGTCCTAATACAGGTTTGTGAGCTTATAGACACAGGAATTTTGATAAAGACTCTTTTATATGATCCCCATCAAGAAGGACGTAGGGTAGATTTATAGTTTATATGCTGCATTATTGAGCATATCTCATGTGTACTAAGTGTCAATGAGAACAGAATCCTGTGCTTACAATTTTACCAAAAGTCTGACAACAGAATTTCCCACAGACTAGTTTCTGGCTCCATCTGTTCAAATCTTGTTTCTCCTCTAGATTCCCATACTTCCTGTGTCAAACACCACAGCACATGCTCACATTTTGATAGAATCCTGGCCCTCACCTGCAGAAGCCATTTCTACAATGGGACAGCCAGGAAAAACTTAACTATACATAGAATTAGTGGAAAACCATATAATATACATCCCACTAAACCTAAACTAAATATATTTCCAACTCAATTGCACCATAGCCAAATCTCCAAAATGCCTGTGTGACAGAAGAAAAAGAGACAATGGCCTTAATCCATTGAAGTTGATTCATCTTACTTTTGCATATTTTACAAAAACATATGATCATTATTCCTTTCCTTCTTCTCTTTCTTTCCTGAAAAATTCAGTCCTAAAGCCAGTAGGTAACAGGTAACAGAGCAAGGCAGATACTCACGCTGGCTGGGCGTGGGGGGATGGGGGGTTGGGACACGCAGGGGCTCACAGTGAGTGGTGTATGTGAAGTATCATGTGAAGCCTTCCTTATCCTTGCCCTCTATCAGGAGGAGTCACACAGACCTCGCTCTAGCACCAGCAATACAATGAAAAAACATGTGTGCAGTGCTTCTACCCAAAGAAGCCTGTTAGAGACTCAGCACCCAAGGTTTTACTGAGGGCTGGTCATGCAGGAGCCTTGGCCTAGCATGTACCAAAGTTCTAGACTCCCAGAAGAAAAGCAGGTTGTGATAATATAAACCATATTATTTGTCCAAACAGTTTAGTCACTCTTATTATTTAGGGAGTCTTTTATCAGTGTAGGGAAGTTTACCAGCCAAGTTCCCACATGCCAGCCAAGGGCCAACCTTGCAAGCCGAGCTTTTTAAGGATAACAGTCTCAGGTCAGCTATGTTAATTTAACTCTTTTCTGCACAGGAAGAGTGAGGAAAAGGGAGATGTAAATATGACGTCCAGGTTTCTACATTAAGAATGTAGATGGACACTGTTGTCACTTATGGAGATAGACGGGCCAAAGAAAGTATAGGTTTAGGAGAAAATTATTCCAATTCTGAACTCATAAAATTGGAGATAGCTATGTATGAGCTATTAGGTTAAATACGCTGTGTTGCAATCATAAACAACCTTAACATTCCAGTGGCCTAACACAAGTTTCTCTCTCACTTATTACATGTCTTTTATGGCTTGGTGGAAGTTGGTGAGTTGGGGGGGGAGTAGGTGGTCTCTGTTTCTTGTAGACACTCAGGGACCAAGGTTAGTGGAGGCTCCATCATCTAGAAGGTCAATTGGTGTGACAGAAAAGATGACTGAAGAGGTCATGTCAGCTTTTCCATGCTTCAGTCTAAGAATGATACACTGCATTTTCACCCATAGCCCAATGGCCAAAACTAGTAACATGGCCTCCACCAACTATAAGTGGGGCTGGGAACTGTGGGATAGTAGATGGGATGTTTGATGAACACCACTGTTTCTCCATAATACCCAGGTGGGAATATCAGGCAGGTAGCCACAACAAATGAACGCTGTGGACTTTCATTTAGGAGTTATGAGCAAAAAGGTGGTATTTAAAGCCACCCTCTTTCTCATGATCTGAATCCCAATGGCCTAAAAAGGGCAATCTTGTCACCCTTTCTTCTTTGAAGAAATAGGAAATCCAGTTTGGTGGCTGCTCCTTAAACTTCTCTAGTGAAAATTATAACACACAGCTGTTTTCACTACTCACAAGATCAACTTTGTCTTAGGATTGAAGGCAGTTTTTGAACCTCTCTGAGAGGAAGGACTTGGTCCCAGAAAAGTCTTCCTAGAAACAGTCTGATGCTCAGAGCAGAGGAGTGGGGCTCATAAAGTTGAGAAGGGACATTTGAAACTATAGACAAAGATACCGAAGGGCAAGGCCACAGAGGAAGAAAAGCTAGAGTTGGAGGGGGTAGGAGACAAAACTCATTCCAAGGCTACCACTAGGTGTCACTAGTAAGAAAGGGAAAGATGAAAGGAGGCTTCAGGTACAACTTTGTGGGAGCTGTGCCCATTCTGGAACAGTTCTGGTGCAATACAAAAAAAAAAAAAAAAAAAAGACAATAGGAATCATGAACTTTTTTCTGAACTGTAATGACTTTCAAATGGACTTTATGGGTTCCTGCTTTTAACTCTGGCGCATGCCTGTGCCTGTGTGCTTTTGTGTATGTGTGTCTCAGAAGTAGAGAAAGTTTATTCTGCCTACCACTAGAGCTTTCCAAACACTTTACACTTTTACATGACTAACCACATCAATACTTTGGGTGGAGATAAAAGAACGTTTCCATTTCTCTCTCATTCTTCCTGTATATATATGCATGCATACCTACTGAGGCCTTCAGTCTATTCAAAATCAAAATTAAGGCCAGTGGCTCTAAGATGTGTCTTATTTTAATGCCTGGCTTATGCAAAAGCAAAAAATAAAAAGTTTTCATTAGAAATGACAAACCCATTTAGTCCTTCAATGACGCAAACTGAGGACTGCTAAAATTCTCCATGTGCCAATAATTTAGAATTGCTGGAAGATGATATAATAAATCCAAATATATTTTATTATCACTTTGGTAAAGTGATTCTTCATAACTAGATGGTTCATTTGTGCTTAGGTAAGTGAAACAAATGGTCACAAGGGAATTATCTCATAAAACATGACTATCACCCTAAAACTAAACAGAAGAGAAATCAGAAGAAACTGGCATTGGAGGCAAATCCACTATTCTGGGCTTCTCAATCTTTTATATGTTTTGGCTCATAGAAAAAATGGCATTTATATAACAATGGGGTAAATGGACAAGGCTCCTGGGTTTTAGCTGCCCTAGGCCCAATGGGCCACTCAAGGACATGAGATCAGTATGTCAGGATATTAAATATAGATTGTGGTTTTTAACCTTGAGGTCACACAGGAAGTTATAAATATATATATATATCTTTTTTACACCCTCTCTCCTTAAAGTGTTTACATCATTGATCCGGGCATCAAGACTTTTTAATACCCCCATGTGGCTCTAACTCTGGCATAGCCAGAGTTAAGAACCACTGCATTAGAAGAGCCAAGAAAGCTAAAATATATATATATATCAGATTCATCTAGCTTCCAGTTTTGAACACAAGTACGAGGTGGTTTTTTTTTTTAATTCAGAGAAGTATAAAGAGAAAAAAAAGTTGCAAAGTTCAAAATATGAAAGTGAAAATCTTACACTACCCCAAGCAACCACTAAATTTTTTTTAAGAAAAAGATTACGTACTTACAAGTTGGTATCTCGAGAAATAATTTTTCACGCTAAAGAGAGCACACTACACATAGTATTTTATAGCTACAAGCAGTTCGTATGTCTACACGGTATTTCATTTGACCATTCTCCTGTTGATGATCACTTTAGCTATTCTCATTCCTTCCTGCAATAAACATCTTTATTACATGCACTGTGACTAACTTTTGCAAATATTTTTATAGGTAAATTCCTAGAAGTGAGATCGCTGAGTGCACTTAATATTTGGACAAATGTGGTGAGATTGACAAACATCTAAAAATAAATTGATGTCACCTACGATTGTCAAACACAGGATTAAGACTGTCAGTCCTAGCGGAACGTGGTTGGTCAGCGGCCGCGGTCAGGTGGGGTATCCTGGGGCGGAAGCTCTGGGGTCACGTGGGCGACTTCGCCCCGCCTGGCGGAGGCGCAGCGAGGTGGCCACAGACCTGGCTCACGCAGTAGCATCACGCGGGGTTCGCGACGGGCCGCTCTCGCCAACGCGGAACCAGACTGGCGGAAGGTAAGTTCTGTTCTCGCCGCGGGGTTGGGTGGCCGGGCGGGGGCGGGGCTCCCGGGGCCGCTGCTTCCGGCCGGACGGCAGACTGGGCTCAGACTTCCGGCGACGGCGGCCACAGTATCTGCCCTCTACAGCCAGGTCAGGCGTCTGTTGTGTGGCCTTTGCCCTCAACCCTTCTGAGTCACAGTGAGGCCCACCGAGCTTGTTCATTTTGATCTGGACCGCACCCCGGACCTGCCGCCTCACTGGGGCAGGCGGGGCGGTTTTAACAAGCTTTCCTGGCATTCGTGCGCTCTAGGGTCTAAGGCATAAAAACTGTTCCAGGGTCTCTACAGCCCCGCTGCCCTAGATATTCATCTCCTGAAGTGTGCAGGTGGAACTATCCTCATCTGGACAGCCCCGTTCATTCGGTCTCTGTGGTTACTGAGCACCCACCAGTCCAACAACTGCAGACTGGCTTTACCGAAATATTCACCACAGCTTGAAGTCATGTGCCCATAAACTATTAGAGCTGGAAGGACCTTAGCGAAGGCAGCTAACATGATTGGGGCGTTTCCCATGATCAGGCTCTGTTCTAAACACTTGATTTGTAGTGAAGCATTAATTCTTCACCACAGCCTTATAGCTGTAGCAGGCCTTTCTTAACTGCAGCACAGCGAAATTAAGACACTTGCCCCAGATCATGCATAGGGAGAATTCAAACCCATATGAGTTCACCTAGTGATCATGGATCGTAGATGATGGTAGCAGATTCCAGAATGGCTACGTGACTGTTAATTATTGGGGAAGTCTTTAGTTTAAAACCTTTGTTGATACGACTTTTGCACATTAGTGTTCCTAATTTTAAATTCAGACCATATTTGGTGATATATATGGTGAGGTACACACACACACATCTTTGCTATAAGGTTTGGTACCTTCAAGATAGTTTATGCGCAGGCTACATCTTTTTATAAATCCATGGACGCTACTTAGATGAAATGTTTGGGATTTATATACCAATATTCACAAATTTAGACTCGTAAGATCTGGATTTGAATCTTGACTGCTACTTTGTGAGTTTGGGTAAGCTCTTGTTTCTGTTTTTGTTTTTTTTTTAAAAAGAGCCCTTTACCCTTAGTTTTCTCATCTGGAAAATAGGTGTAATACTCCTTGGGGTCCCGAAAGGATCATTGAGCTCATATATGCAAAGTCCAAGCAGTTGGCACTCACTCACTGAAGGGTGGCTAGTTTTATCTATTATTCTGCCATCCAAAGAGATGGTATAAAACTACTATCTAAGGCATTCCTCTTCTCTGAACCTAAAAGCAAGGGTGACACACCCTGGAGCTATGCATTCTGATAATGTGTAGGCCAAGTCCCCAGACTTAGGAAAAGCAGTTTCTTTAGTGCTCAAGAAGAATAACTTCCTTTAATTTCATGTTTCTTTTGTCTCCAGTGTCTTATGGAAACTTGTTATGTTTTTTTTTTTTAAAATTCAACCTAAATGGATTCTAAACACTGGAAGGTATCTCATAGAGACTGGGATCCATTTAGCTAATTTGTAATTTTATGAGATGTTAACACTTTTAGAAACCTAATTTTAGGCATGGGTCAAAAAATATTTCTTGAAGAGAACTGTGGAAAAAGTTTTAAATTTTTTGGAAGTTTTCTTCATCTAGCCTGCAAACTGAATAAGCTGTTTAATTTTTCACTCACTTTGATTCAGTTAAGGTTCTACTATCTAAAAGTCAATTCAAAATAGAGGAAATGTGTGGGAACATATGAATAGTGCATCAAAGTAATAGTAATTAATATGAACATATTGACTCTTATTGTCTGGATCATGATATTTATATTATTTAAGAATAATATGGGTGCTAGTTATAAATAGTTACCAGATATGATTAATAGAACCATTTATGATGCATATAGGGAACAATTATTTGAAGAGTGAGATAATAGTTTCCTAAGCAAAATGAAAGACTGTAATCATAGTTCTCTGAAACCTTTATCATTTAGCCTCAGCTTTCTTTGCTTATGTCTTATCAGCCTCTGCAAAGTTCACTACAGTTTTCTTTGGTTGAGGGCAAACCCTGCAGACTGTATGTTCTAAGAGACTGAAACTTGAGGGAGGATTGTATTTGGTTCTCATTTATTTGGGAGCTGGGGAGAACTTATTTAACATTTGATACTACTCCACATCTCATGTATTTTGTTACTTGCTTGATACTAGTATTTCTTTTCTAGTTTTTGCCTGGAAAATGAAAAGAGAAATACTCATTTCCTCCTCTAGTGCCAAGTTTTGAAATAAGGTGTACAAAATTCTCAAAGAGTCCATTCATGATCTATGCACAGGCACATTCTCTGAAGATAAGAGCGCCATTTTATCCCTTTTTCTTGGATTTTGGATCATTTGTTACATAATTATAAGGTAGGATACAACTTAAATATTGAAAAAGGAATTTTAAATATAAGACTAAATGTAATATTTTGAGACATTTAAGAAAAATTTTGTTTACTATACCCTTGTTTTTCTTTATAAACTTACTCTATATACATGTATACGCGAATAATATATAGTTTGGTTTTGCCTGTTTTTGCTCTTGATAAAAATGGAAGCATACTATGAAGTCTTAAATATTTTTTTCATTTACATTTTTAAAAATTAATCCAACTTGGTGTAGCCATATTTTCACTGCTACATAGCAGTTCATTTAATAAATATTAAAATTATCCATTCTACAGTTTATTTTGAGTTATTTCCTGTCTAATTTGTTGTAACCATTCTTGTACATGTCTCCCAGTGTATCTGTGCATGTTTCTCTGTAATACCAAAGGTGGGATTATTGAGTCATAAGTATGTTTAACTTTACTAGGTTATGCCAAACTGTGGTAGCACTAATTGATGTCATCACTATCAGTTGCCCCATATCCTCGCCAAGACTTGGTATAATTTTGCCAGTTTGTTAGATAGAAAATAGTATTCCATTTGTAACTTTGCTTTGTATTTTGCATTTTTCTACTAATGAGGTTGAGCATCCTTACATGTGATTAGTGGCCATTCAGAGTTCCCCTTCTGTGAAATGTTCTTTGCTCATTTTCCTGTGGTTATTTGGCATTTTCTTTCTGGTTTATAGGCGTTCTTATATATTCTAAATCTTAATCCTTTGTTGATTATATGTGTTGCAAATTCCATATTTCTTTCCTTTTCTTCAGACTATTTCCCCCATTCAGTTCATCTGTCTGTTCCCATTTTTCTTATTATTGCCCCTCTGTCTGTTCTGTCACAAAATGTGATAAAACCCACACATCCAACACTGTGGAGGTAAATACTACCACCTGAGCAATTTGTGAACTTTGGGTAGTTCCCAAACTGTTTTGAGATATACTAATCCAGCCTCTTGTCAGTCATGGCTAATCCAGATAATCATGACCATCATCCTCCTTGCCTTTTCTTTAAAACACTATATTTTTGCATTTTTTTGTGAAACTTTTTTAAAAAGCATATGTTATTTTTACAATCCTTTTAAAAAGTAGGTTGAGCAAAGATTAGCAATGCAAACTTCAGAGTACAAATTTGACATCTCTGCAATTCACACTTAAGTTGTACAAACCTAAAACCTGGGAGCTATCTTATTTATGTTTTTTACTTTAGCTCCTTCATTCCAGTATATCAACCCAACCTGTATACCTCACTCAAGTTTCCTCACTGTAAAATTAAAATACCTTTTTTTTATAGTAATATGTTGTAGGGATTAAATGAGTTAATAAAGTCTTAAAATGGTACCTGACATGTAGTTAACACAATATAATTGTAGCTACTGCTGTTATTACTGTTATTATTACTTTTTCTCCCCCACAGAGTCAATACCCTAGTCCAAGCCACCATCTTCTTCCCCAAGGACCTCTGCAATAGCTTTCTGATTTCTGTGCTTCCACTCGTTCTCCACACAGCCATGACTTTCTTTTAAAAGATCATGTTCACCATTTCCTGCTTTATACCCTGCAAGTGCCTTCCCATTGCTCTTAGAATAAAATCTCCACACACTGCTGCATGACCTGGCTCTTGTCTGTTTATCATTATACTCCAGTCTCTTTTCTGTTCCTCAGATTAACCAAGCCTTTTTTCCCTTTCCTTTAGGCATCTGTATTTGCTATTCTTATATCCTGGAGTTATCTTCCTTCAGCTCTTAGCATGTCTAGTTCATTTGTATTTTTCAAGTTTCAGCTCAACTGTCATCTGAGTCACCTTACCAGCCCATTCTTTTGCAAAATGGCCTCCCTCTGTTTCTCTCATACATTTCATTTTCTTCATGGGTCTTATGATAGTGTGTAATTATGTTATTTGTATTTTTTTTTATTATTGGTTTCACCAACTAGAATGTAATTTCTAGAAAGCAGAGACTTTATCTGTTTAACTTCCTTGAAGTGCTAGTCACATAGTGAGTGTTCAGAAAATATTTATCAAATGAATGATCATCTCTAACAAGGAAGGAGAACTTTGCAGGAGAATTCAAAGATCCACAGTTGAAAGTTTTCTTTTTATTTTGTAATGCTGCTATGTTAAAAATTATTGTCAGTAACCACTCCTTGAGAATTTTGCCTGCTTAATGCTTCAAACGTATATTCCTCCCTAAATAGATTACAAAGCAATTTGTCCATTAGTGTCCCAAAGATAAAATTAGATTGTGATTAGATGTTACCATAAATCTTTAATTTCTGCCATACAATAAAGGAGTTGAAGTAGCCCTGCTCCAAGATGATGGTCCAGGTACATACAGAATGCCTGAATTTTGTAGGCAGCCTCTGTCCTGTCCACCCATATTCTGGGGTAAGCTTGCTTTGTGTCTTTGCAGAGCTGGATAGTGTCCAGATGGTTAAAGATTTCCATTCTCCACCAGAGGGCAGAAATCATGCAGAGATAGCCAATAGTGTAATTATTAGGAAATAAAAGAAAAAAGCAAAACCCTTTGGTCTCAGTTTCTGTCTTGTGATTTTCATTTTATTACATGCAAAGAGTCAAAATATGCTCTTGCCTAAGGGAGGAGGCTCTTGCCACCCCTAAGGTTATACATGGTTCTTTACACTTTCTGAAAAGCATGGACTGCCACGATCTCTATCCTGATAGGGAAGAAAAGCAGGAATGTTTCCAGAAACTTTGGAACAAACTGTGATAAGAAAAGAGTAGAAATAACAGGATAGATTTGAGATTAGAAGTAGAAAAGGATAAATATAGAAATTCTTGAAAAGCAAGATTTATAGTTTTATTCAGAAACTATCAGAGAAATAAAAATTCCCCCATGTGGGAGGCCCTCAGGGAAATCCTCTACATGGGGCCTGAAACCCCTGACACTGATGCATCTTAATGTTTCTTTCTCAAGTGGAACTAATGGACTGTGACTCTGAAAAGTATATAGAAGGTCTCTATGAAAGGTTGCTCTCTAAGAAATAGGCTGTGCTGAGAAAAAATATATTTAGGATAGTTGCAAATTTTCTACTAAAACTTTGTTTAGAAATATGAGTTTATATACTTCTATAAATTAATTGAAGAGAACGTCATCTCTTTGAATGCCCAAATAAGGCAGAAGAAAGTAATGGCAATTTCTCATTTTAAAAAGTGAAAGGTATCCATATCTATCCCTTTCTGCTAGAATAGTAATCTGGTTGATCTGTAAGAGCTAGCTGCCTACTCCTGGCAAAACCAAGTGAGCCACCTCAGTCAAAAGGTCCAAGACTATTCAGACTATCATAGAAGCCTACCTTCAGCAGGATAATAACCAGTTGTTGTTTACCATTGAATTCAATTGGAAACAAAAGAACAGTGAAACTTTAGTCTCTGTGTCTTTGAAGTTCTGAAATATCCATCATATGAATTGGAATGACTAGTATAAGAGCAGCTTCAAAGTAGGGAGCCCTCCCTAATTTTAGCAAGCTTTAAGAGCCTCTAACTCAAAATCATTATGAACTATAATCCAGTATTTTTTGCTACCAAATGTTTTGCTACCAAAAATGCCTCTATCAGTCTCAGAGAAATCAGATTTATCTTAACAATATTATTATCTCAGAGTTAAGTTGTAGCCAAACTAGTGAAGACCTTTTGCAATTTTCTTTTTTTTTTTGGTTCAACTAGCATGGATCTTGATGGCTCTGAACAAGATCCTGAAATGAAGGAATATTCTTCTGTCTGTGTTGGCAGAGAAGATGACATTAAAAAATCCGAAAGAATGACAGCTGTTGTCCATGATAGAGAAGTAGTCATTTTCTACCACAAAGGAGAATATCATGCTATGGATATTCGCTGTTACCGTAAGGTTTTATTTTTCATTTGCAAATCTTATATTTGTTTACTACCACAAAATTATCAAAATTTCAGTTTTTTTAGTAACTAGATGTAATATTCAATTCCTTTTCAGATTCAGGAGGACCTTTACATTTGGGAGAAATAGAGGTATGTAAAATTAAATCTATTCTCAACAAACTCAGATGCTTCCTATTTATATTCATATTTCATTCTGTATTCAAAAATAATCTACATTTGAATTTGGACTATTTTTAATGCATTGAGTGTAACTGCTAATATTCTAGGAAGTCACAGCCCTACAACATAAAGAAAACTATTTCACAGATAAATGTGAGAAACATGCATATCTTCTGACCTAGCAATTATACTCTGTGATATCTACCCTACAGATGTAATTGCATAAATGTTTAAGTATATATACATATATATGAGAGGTTCATTGCAGCATTATTTTAATAAAGAATTGATGACAACCTAAATGTTTTAACAATAGGAAACAGTTAAATAAATTATAAATAGCCATGCTACGGAATACTATTAAATTAATGAGGCAGATATATGTGTTGGTATAAGGGAATCAACAATATATTTTTGGGTGAAAAATGCAAGTTATAAAATAATAGGTCTAATGCAACCCCATTTTTAAAATAAAAAAAAATACTTTTTACTTTATCCACTTCTGCATAGTTTGAATTTTTTCCAATGAGTATATATTACTTTTATAATGTAACAAAAATATAAATATATATTTTTAAAGAAAGAAACCACACTGAGAGCTTAACTGAGGAAGGGGATGATAGGACTCTTACGTCCTTGCATTCCAAAACTAGCTGCCTTATAATTTGTTTTTCTACTTTATAAAACTGGTCTGTCTGTTTGTCTGTGCCTCTCTCACTCTCTCTCTCTCTCTGACTTCATTTACCTAGTTCCACACCTGCCCTGTTAAAGGACACGTGTTTAAATTATGAATGTTAATTTATGAATTATGAAAATGTGAATGTTTGCTAACAGTTCTGTGGTGATACAATATCAGCATTCCTGTCCTTCTGGTGTAGAGAAAAGCACCTGGTAATGATAATGTGGAAAGAATCTTCCTCTGTTTCAGGCCATAATGAAAGCTGGAAGACCATGCTACTCAAACTGTGGTCCACAAAGCAGGAATACTAGTGTCACCTGGGACTTCTTGGAAATGCAGAATCTTGTGCCCGCCCTAGGCCTACTGAATTTAAACAAATCTGCATTTAAGTGAGATGCAGGTGATTCTTGTGCTCTTAAACTTTAAGAAGCACTGCTTTAAGATAGTTAAAAAGTTGAGAATTGACTACTTTGGATCATAAATCATAAGCTTCAGATATTAAGTTCAAGAGAGATTACTAAAAGCATGAGTGCATTCTTCCAGCAGCTAGTGAAAATTCCTTTAGAAGCACATGAAGCCCTTGCCTCATTTCTGTCAAGGAAGTGACTTTGACATCTAATGGATAAACAGCACAGCTGCAGTAACATGGCTACTTCCTGAATTAGTTATCTTCTGATAGAGCTCTCACATACTGGGCTTATAATCAATTACAAAAGAGACTTGATGTCTGCTAAGAGTAGGTTCTGCCTTATGTTGAATAATTTGTCAATGGGAGGAAAAAGAGAAGCTGGCCTGTTATTTAACCTGGTTCTTCTGCAATAGATTCTGGTCTGAGTCTGAGGTTTATTGTGAACATTAGAAATGTCAGACTATTCAATCAATTATTTCCTTCCCTAGGATTTTGATGGACGGCCGTGTATAGTTTGTCCCTGGCATAAATACAAAATTACTTTGGCAACAGGAGAAGGACTATATCAGTCTATAAACCCTAAAGATCCATCAGCAAAACCCAAGTGGTGTTCCAAAGGAGTAAAGCAAAGGATTCATACAGTGACAGTGGACAATGGGAATATTTACGTGACTCTTTCTAATGAACCTTTTAAGTGTGACTCTGATTTTTATGCCACTGGAGACTTCAAAGTAATTAAGAGTCCTTCCTGATAAAATTATATGGCAATGAAAAGTGTTGTGTATGTTTTGAAAATAATAATATATTGTTTAAATAATACCTTGCTTAAATACCAAAGATGATTAATTTTTTCCAGCATAGGCACATTTATTACTTATCTTTAAAAATCATGTAATCTGAGAGGTTCAAAAGCACATGAACTGAGTATGATGTAAGGATTATCATCAGGATTTATAGAATACATTTCATCCAATTTTCTGGATTGATTAGGACCTGAAGGTTATAGATCTGGTATGTGCCTTTTAAGAAGGATGAAAATAATTTGAAGTATTAAACTGAAGAAAAGGTAAAAAATAACATCTACTAAGAAAAATTTGGGTGGAAAAAAACCTATGTTGTAGCAGATTTCATCATGGAAAAGTTTTAATATATACAAAGGAAACAGAATAGTATAATAAACTCCCATCGCCCAACTTCAGCAATTACCAGCATTCTCCCATTCTTGTTTCATTGATACCTCCATACATTCCTCACCTCCCCTATTTGATTATTATTATTACTTTTTTTAGGTAAAATTTAAACACATTGAAGTGTTTAAATCTTAACTGTCAATTTTTCCAAATATATAGCAGACTTTTTACACTTAAAAAATGCCTTCAAAAATGGGATCAATTTACATGCTGAATTTAAAAATAAGGAACTTATCAGTATGCTGGACATCAAAACCAAATAAACTTTGGCTCAGTGTCTCTCCAAACAAGCCAAACAGTCTTAAAGTAGGAAGACACACACAGTTGCTGCCCAACCATGGGAGATGTGAAATCTCCTATTTGGTAAGCCAAAGTACTCTGAATGCCTATATGAAATTTTCAAATACATGGTTTTTTCTTTTTTTTTCTTTTTTTTAGGGAACTCTGCATATATGTACAACTATTTCATGTAAGCGTTATAAAGAGAAGAGATATAAGGTGTTGTTCCTCAGAATTCTTTCTGCTGAGTTGATGTTAAGTTGGTTGACCCTGTTTTTATTATGCCAATTATTTGTGACCAGCATTGTTCTGGTTGCCTGGTGTTCACACTGCACTAAATACCCTGAGTGCTGGTCCTCTAAAACTCAGGAGCACATAGAATATAAGAGTAAGTGGAACCAGAAAGACCTAGGATGAGCAGAATATGAATTTGGAGTGAGAAGAGCTGTTAGTCAAGATTGGAACCTAGTCTCAAAGAACAGCAATCTTCTTAGTGACATTGGATTGAATTAAGGCTCCAAACCTAATAACTAGAATTCTAAGGAGCCCACCTGGACTCTTTTCCTTGATTATTATAAAAATAACAAGTGAATAAAGTATGCATCATTAAGGCTATGCTTATAGAACCCTTTGCTACATATTATTACATTTCTTTTTCTGATGCAATTTGGGTAGCATGAGATAATACAACACTTGATACATTTTTCAGACTACCAGTAAAGATCCAGGCTTGAGCTTTGTATAAATACTGTTTATGGCAGCAGCTACTCAGCAGGTACAGAAAATGTATTATCTTTGGGATGGGGACATCCCAACCTATTATATTAGATGCTAATCCTCCAGTGACCAGTCAGGTCTTAACATGTGGCCAGAACTTAAAATTCATGAAAGAAACGAAAGTACCTTCTATAGGTAAAACCATGGCCCTAGTTTGCAAGGCCAATTACAGAAGTATTTTCTCTCAGGATCCAGTGGCAACAATGAGTAATATGGACTTGATTTCTGGTTCTAGATTTGGTACTCTAAATCTGGAAATAAAAAATGTCCTGTCATGTTCTGTCCTCATATATAGAAATTTTCTCATCAGATTTGTAAATAATACCGTTTTAGAAATTTATGACGTCTATGAATTGTAAGTCTTTCATAATTTACAGATAAGTTATACAAGAATTGATAATAGGCAGACTCAAACTATGCAGCCTGTATATAGAAAACAAATACTCTTTTAAAAATATCTCTGAAAAAGATATGTAGCCTTTTGATAGGGTGGAGTTTTTTTCCCTCCCAGAAAAATAATTGAAAAGATACTTGAAACAAATCTTTAATAAAAACATAAATATATTATAAATATACCCATATTATAAACCACAGCATAAAATCTAACCCACCAAAATGGTACATTTTCTTGTTCATTATAAAATACATAGTTAGTTATACATATATTCTAAATCAAGATTCATTTCATTTTCTTTACCATATAAATACTTAAGAATGACATTTTATTAGTAATTCCTCACACCCCCCACCCCTTTTTTTTAAAGTAGAGCAGTCAGTGTATGAAAATTAGTTTACTAGTTTCGTCAGATGAAATGTCAGATAACTCTTAGGCTCTATTCAGATATTTGTGTTCATATTTGTTCATTCATTCATTTCAGTTGACTGGTCAAATACAGAATGTAAAACCTGGATCTTATTACTCAACTTAGTAGGAAGTTTGGGGCGATTGGAAATACTGTCTGGCTTCTCCGGTAATGACCTGTAAGGTTTTGCTTTGATTTCAACTTCAGGAAACATAGGCTCAGAAAGAACAGGCTCAGAAAAGGCTTTTCTGATATTTTCACTCTCCTCTCTGTTTTGCCTTATGGATTCTTCTTCTTGGAAAATTTTCTTTACCTTCTCCAATACAGCATTAACACAGACTGTCTAATAAAAAAAAAATTGAAAAATGAATTTTCTTTTTAAGCTACTAAACTTACAGATAGAAAGTCTAATAAAATGTTTAACATAAAGCTATTAATCTACATATTCTAATAAAGAAGCACTTCCTTTCAGGAACCCCTGGCACATGGTAAACATCAGGAGATTGATTCCTTGTTCTAAATATATTATTACTCCATAATCTAGAAAGAAAATTAAAACCTACTATGATTCAATAAAGAATGTTTTACATCTTGTCTCAATTCATTAGATGTTTTACATTTTTATTCTGATTTAATTCTTAAATGAAACATTTCCTTTATTCTCCTGATTTAATTAAATGAAATGTTTTCTGAGAGGTGGAATTTGTCTCCAAACATGATAATATCTCAAAGTAGGTTTTTGTTATTGCTCCCCCACCCCACCCGGGACTTTGCTTATACCTATGTGTACAACTAGAAGGGCATAAACATGTTGGTTAAGAATTTAGTAAGCTAGTAGATCAATGATTTTTAAGCAAACATGTGATCCACTTTCCCTCAGAAAATGCCATTCAGTACTTTAAGTGTCAGAAAACAAAATATATAGAGAAAAATAATTTCAAAAACAGTGTCACTAAGAACTATATCCATTAAACTTATTCTGTAAGTTTACTAATGATGAAGATGGTGATATGTCAAGTATTTAAGGCAAGCAACAAAATAATAAAATCCATGAAATAAGACCTAGATTAACTAGCAGAGATGCTTCAAGGTGATAACTGGCTGTAAACACTTAGAACATTTTCAGAGAGTAATAGAGAAAGAACTACGGGGCTCAGCTTGAAGCACCTCGATTTTCTCCTGACCTGTCTCCCTCCTACTATAAAATGGAGAAACATCAGATGCTTTCTTTTACTTCCCTGTAGTTAGCTTGTGCCCACGCGACCCTGTTCTGGCCAAAGAAATAAAATACGTCTGTTGGGGAGGAAGTCAAGAGGATTTTTGGAAAAGTTTTTTCTCCTGAAAAGAAAGACTCTCTGTCTTTTGCCTCTACCTATTCCCCTCCTTCCTGCTTTAGACACTAGTATGGATGTGATACCTTAAGAACCAAAAAGAACAAACAGGATAGCAGAAGAGAAAGACAGAAAAGCCCTGGGTTTATGATGACATTGTAGATCCACTATACAAACCCGGGAACTGCTTAAGTCCAGGCTTCTAATCAGGTGGAATATTTAAATGTCTTTATCTATTAAGGCACTATTAGGAATTTTTTATTACTTGCATCCAAGTATATCCAAACTTAGAGCTATAAAATTTGAGGTCCATCACTTCTAGCTGCGAGCAATTTCATCCATTTATCCCAAATATGATTATTTTCTATGTATGTGAAAAAGGTTGGGAAGCCCTATCCTATTTGATACATATCTTCTTTCCTCGCCTATAAAATTTCATCTTAGCCTATTCTAACCACTTCTGTCTCAGAAAATGAAAGGTCTTGATCAAATGAGTATCTGTCTTTGCATTTAACCTATACCCTCTCATCTTCCCTATCAGTTATTCCCTGCCTCTTCAACCTCTCATTCTTGACTGGCTCTACCCCTTCAGCCTGTAACATGCTCAAGTATCTTCCATCCTAAAATATAAAATTAAAAATCCAACTACGGCCATGTTACCCTGAACAAGCCCGATCCCATCTGATCTTGGAAGCCAAGCAGGGTCGGGCCTGGTTAGTACTTGGATGGGAGACCACCCAGGAAGACCAGGTGCTGTAGGTATAAAAATAAAAAATAAAATAAAATATAAAATCAAATAAAGGGATTATAAACTGACGAGGTCCTTGCAATTTGTGAGGTCAACCAAGGGTTGCCTCGCCTAAAAAAAATAAAATAATTAAAATAAATAAAAATCCCAGGGACCCTTTTTTCCCTCTTGGTGGCTACACACTCCCTCTTGACCAAACCAGAATGTATATTCACATTTTCTATTTTATCATCTCTTCACTCCAAAGCTTGCTTATTTGTCTTTCTTGTCCCATCACACCACTGAAGTAGTTCTCCAGATGGTTAATTCCAACATCTTTACTACTAGATCTAAAGAACACTTTCAACTCTTCATTTTACTTGACTTTCTCAGCTTATATTTGACACTTAACCACTTAAAACTCTGAGTCTCCATTTCCTTGACACTGTTTCTCATTCTCTTCCTACTTTTCTGATTATTGTTTCTTTGTCTCCTTCATGGATTTCTTCTTAGCTCAACTTAAATGTTGCTATTCTGCACATTTCTGTTGACTTTGCACTCTTTTCACTTGGCATGGTTCCACTTAGGGTATTAACTTTAAACATATATGGTATTTGCTTTCAAAACCATAATTCCAGACCTGACCCCTCCTAGGTCTTATATATGACCTATTATCCAGTCACCAAAAATTGTTTCTATTACCTACTTAGAAAGTTAATAGCATGACAAATCATGTGGGATGATTTCAAAGCCTTTTTGAAATTAAGAGTTAATTTTGGTGTTGGTCTGGTTTGTTTTAGTTTCGCCATAGCCATTTCATCTCACCCATTTCTGCAGCGTGTTTGTATCCTAGCTCAACTGAATGCCAATTTTGTATGAAATTCGCATGTAAGATATTGAGCATGTCTCAAAAATTCTAAACACTTGCAAAGTATTCATTTAATAAATTCAGTTTTTTTAACTGTAAATGTGTTTAAAAGTAATTTATTTTACTTTTTTCTCCAAGATGTTATGGCTATTCTTGACCCCTTTACATTTACATTCTTGACCCTATAAATTTTAGAATAAACTAGTCAACTTACACACACACTCCCCTCAGATTTGAACTGGGATTGCACTGAATCTATAGATTATAGGGAAATTTTAATCTTTATTATTTTATGTTTCAATATGACCAAAAATGTTAACAAAGATGTTCAAAACCTCTAACCCCCCAAAAAAAAATTTAAGAGAAATTTAAGAAGACCTAAATAGAGGGATATACTTTATTCATAGATTGGAAAGAGCACTTATTCTACTAGTTATTAAGACTTATTATAAAGCTCCTGTAAATAAGTGTTGAATTGGTGCAAGAATAGACAACTAAATCAACTGTATAGAATAGACAGTCTATAAACAGATCTACATTTGTAAGGACACTTGATTTATGACCAAAGAAATGTTCTGGGGAGATTGGAAAAGGGTTTTTTCCCTAATATATTGAGTTAGTTCAAGTGGATACTAATGGAGGAAAAATTTGACCCTTATCTTATACCAGTTCCAGATGGATTATAAATCTAAAAGCAAAAGGTAAAATAATAAAGCTCCTAAAATATATCAGAGGGAATAGTTTCATCACCTTGGGTGTACATCAAAATTCCCTAATTAAGACATATAAAGCATTTAACATAAAAACATTAAAAAACTGGACTACATTAAAATTAAGAACTTCTATTTTAAAAGACACTGCTAAAGGAGTGAAAAGGTAAGTCACAGAATAAAAGAAATTTTCCCATATGTAACCAAAAGAGGGCTTGTTCCTAGAATACACTTTTAAAATACAAATCAATAATAAAAAGATGGACGACTCAAGAAAAAATTAGAAGAGATAACAGAAATTCACAAAAAAGATACCTAAATGTCCAATTAATTTATTAAAAGGTACTCAATCTCATTAATAGCCAAGAAAATGTAAGTAAAAACCACCGTGTGGTAATACTACATACCCACAAGAATGGCTAAAGTGGAAAAGTTTGATAATACCAAGTGTCATTGAAGAAGTAGAGCTTCTGGGACTCAATCTTCTGGTATCAACTAATAAAACCCTTTTGGAAAACAGGCAATATCTACTAGAGATAACACATGCATATTTTATGGTCCACCAATTTCACCAAAACATATGTACATGAATATTCATAGCATCTGCTTCACAACAGCTAAAACTAAATAATCTAGATGTTCAATAGTAGGATGGATAAATGGTGATATAAATAGTCAATCAATGGAATACTACACAGCAATGAAGGTCAACAAACTACTGCTACAGGCATCAAATGAATGAATCTCACAATGATAATGTGAAGCAAAAGAAGACAAATACAAAAGAATATATAGTAAATGTTTTCGTTTATAAAAAATTCAAACGAAACTCTCTGATAGTAGAAGTATAAATAGTGGTTGCCTTCACAGAAGAGGTTAGTGATTGTGAGGAGGACAAAAGAGAAGCTTCCAGAATGATGATAATGTTTTGTTTCTTGATCCGTACGGTATATAGGTTAATAGATTTTGTGATAATTCATCAAGCTGTGTACTTTTCTCTTTGTAATACTTTTTTTTTCAAATTTTAAGTATAAATGGTAAGTATAAATGGCAATGGAGTAAAAGAAAATAACCCTTTATAATTTATAAAACCTTTTATATTTTTGTCATGCTTTTTAATGGGCCTTTTTTTGAATTACAGCATTTGTAATTCAAAACACACTTTTTAAAACATATATTTGTGTTCCCCAAAATCACACACCTAAATAATGGAATACTGAATTTTAGCCAACAACAGCATGATGGCTGAAACAAACACCAACTAAATGAAAGCAAAACCAAAATGTTTTGACTAAGTAGTAACAAACTTTATAAAAATAAAATAATTTTAGTTATTTAAGCAAATTAGCTTTTAGTGGATTGAAGTAAATTTTTAATGTAAAATTATTTTGTACAACAAGAGAATAGTACCTTGGTTTATGAATAGACTGTACAGTATATCTCTAACATTACATAAAAATAAGTATATTTATTTCTAGATTCCAATAATTTTCTTAACTTACCAAATAAATGAGTGCTGCATATGAAGCACATATTATGCTAGTTAAAGCAGTCTTTGCTGGAAAGGAAATAATTTCAAACAAAGAACCCTTTCTGGCCTGAAAAAACAGAAGAGAGTTTTCTTATCAAAACAAAAGTTTTCAATGTCACAATGTTAAATTTTACAATGTTATTGTAAGAATTTAAATGAGAATTTAAATATTTCTTTCTAAAGAAAATCATCTATTTTAGATCTCTCTGGGTTTTTTTACATCCTGAAAATATACTAATTAATTTTTCTCCTTTTACAGAAAGATATTCTCTTTTGCTAATCAAAACCTATGACAAATCTATGAAAAACCTTGCATTTCCAAAATCTAAATTACCTTAACTTTTTTACATTTACCAAGTGCTCACTAGGGGGTGCTGCTGTGCATGTTAGAAGAACAATCTTCTTTGTTCAAATTCATGTAATCATCCTTTACAAAACTATTCATTTCTTCAATTAAGCAAAATATTGAACATTTTCTGGAGATGAATGACCAGCTTGGAAATGTTAATCATGAGACTGCTGAAGGCCAGCATTAACCTTAGATGATCATCGAGCTTCAGGAAGTGCTCTGTGCTCATATCCAGCATGCACTTTGGAAACGCACAGAAGGTTTACACCAATAATGAATCTGTCTCTCAGATGCTTCTAGCTTCTGGTAATAGAAAGTGTACCTGCCTAAAATATAATAGTATAACATTCAGTTTAAGAGAACAATGCTCTTATAGGCCACCTCTGTTGCCTTGAGCAGCATATGAAATGAGGACATTAGGGAAAACATCCCCTTTCCATTCAGCAGTGCAGTGGCAGTTAGCCATGCTCCTCTGAAGAGCCAAGCCATCAATGAATGCCTTCAATAACTCTCAAAAGGTACAGGCTGTAGCGAATAAAATCATGTAATCGCACAGCAAAAATGCACACAAACTAGAAAGAACAGTATGTATGTATTCATTAAAAAGTTACTTATAACATTGACAAACCAAAACAATTAACGAGAGTGATTAGATAAATTATGCTATATCCACTCAATGGTTTACTGCAGCCTTTGAAAAGGTACCTCTAAAGAACATGTGATAACATTTTATTGAACAACATTTATAAGGCACTGTGTACCAAGTCCTGTTCTAAGTGCTTGTCATTGTAGTAAACTGTTTTTGCTCCCTGCTGTTCCAACTGAATGATGAACAAAATTACCCATCACAATTTCCCTTCTTCTCTCAAGAGATTTATGGAATGCTGAATCCAAGAATTCTATCTATCCTAGTGGCTAAGGGATGGCAGTGGGGGTGGGGATTCCCTTCTTATTCCCAATCTTTGAGGCCACACCAACTCCTAGACATAGGAATAGGTAGGGGCAGTTTTAGCCCCCTCCATAAATCAGTCTTAACAATTTCCCAGCAATTCCTGACTTCTGGAAAGAGTTTCCAGGAAATGAAGCAGCTGTTGCTGTTTCCCTCTTGCTAGAAGAATCGAAATGATAGATAGCGTGCCTTCAAATTCTACTATTAGGCTACAAGGAGACATCTGTTATATGAGTAGAGAGAAGATTCAGACATTAGGAAGGAAAGCAGGTACACTTCAACAAAATGCCTCCTAGTAGAGTAAATAATTACAAGTTTGTGAATTTTTGAATGTTAAGTAGGAGGTCCATATTCAATAGCTGGTAAACCATATACAAAAAAAAAAAATCAGGGTCTGCATGCATAAGAAATTATTCTATTTCTGTTTCACTGCATCTTTCTTTTTCAGATTTGCCTTTCACCTAAAAGTAATTTAAATTGAGTAGTTTCAAAATAAATTATGTATTTAACACGTTATGCTTCTGAATGACGAATCTGTATGTTGTCTAAGGGCCACTTTTTTGCTATTTTAATGCTTTTAATGAATACTTGCTATTCCTGTGACAAATCATCCCTGTAGAAAATACATTTATTTACTCCAAAATTCATGTGGCTACTGGCAAGTGGCCATTTTTCAATTTTATGACTCACTTGCAATACATGTTTTTTCATATTATACCCTGTTTCATTTCTGGCTTACTATGAGCAGGGACAGTATATAGCAAAAACTGAAATAAATAAACAGGAGAAATTTGGTAAATGGGAGGCTTTACTTAGATTGTCTTGGCTTAGTTCAAAACTTTTATCTTAACTTTGTTGTTATATTAATTTTATGTCATTTGCATATTTAAGTTGAAAGTATCTTGGTATCAATATTATGCCCATATAGTTCTTTTTTTAAAAAAAATTGGTGATATTAACACATAAGCTATATAGATATTTCAACAGTAAAAACATTTCAATCTCTAACTAAATTTCTCCCACATAATTTTGACTGCCTCATCTCATAAAAGAACTATGTTCACTTTATTTTCACTAATAATGAGGAAAATCACAAAAAGCAAACTATAAGCAGATTAGAAAATAAAGATCCACTCATAGATGACTTAAAGGTTAGAAAACTCCCAGGCTCGACTTAGTTTTTGTTGTCCAAAAACACCTTGATGAGGGATATCAAGGGAATAATAGGAAAAACTCACACAGTGATTCACAAGTAAGTACTGTAAGAAGAGCTGACTGCTGTTAATAGATAGGTCCAGAAAAAAGTGCTTCCTATAAGTTTGGGAAAGCTGTATGACCATGTCTTTGCTTAGCAACCCACAATACTCATGAAGACAGGAAAGACTCCTCACAGTCCACAGTAAAGAAACCTATTTGACTTTGTTTATCCCAATATTAACATCCTGTGGGGCACTGTTCTTGAATAAGCTCTTAATCAGGTGGTCCTATTGGCCAAAATGGAGAATTCTGTCTTCAAGATGCCAGTGGTACTGCTTTCTAGGAATCGTCCATTTTCCCAGGGTCTTGAATAACACCACCCAAGACAGCCTCACAGCATGCCCGTCCATGGACCTACAAAAGTTCCTGATATTTGTGAGGTTTATAGTTTAAACCTCAAACTGGAGTTTACCTTAGAGGGTTAGGGATGAGGAAGAAACTTTACTTAGAAAAGCATCTGACATTTATTCTGAAAAAGGGAACACAAGTCACCGGGATTTACCTATGACACAGGCATTTTAAAGGCTGAGGGTTTTCTACACTTTTGCCTATGTTTTGCCTACACCACTCTACAGTGCCTGTACAAAGTAGAAACAGTCATCTCTGATGCCACTATAAGGAAGATTCTATCACAGGAAGAGCTCCTGGTCCTGTGGCCTTGGACTGGCCTGCCAAAGTCAACAACTATGTCTGGGAGCTGACGTGTCTTGGCTGAAGTCAGCACTCAAGTTGATTATCTAGGTCACTGCAGCTTAGAGCAGCTGCAAACATCACTCAGCCAGGCAGTTTACAAACCAAAGCAGTTGCACCTTTCTTTGAGTACTGGTGCTGGGAATGTTAAAAATTACCAGGATATTCTCTATTCAGTTTTCCATTCCTGAGGCCCTTTATAGAACTAGCAGATATATCACTACAACCTCAGCCACACAGAACCTGGAAAGGTTTGAGAAGCAACCTGACTCAGCACCGATAGAGCCAGATATAAAGTCTTTTTAACAAGGTGGCCAGCTGGAAATTCGTAGCCCCAGCTCTCTGTGCTCGTGTCACAACAAGCCATCAGAATCCCTCCGGGTCATCTGTATCAGTTGGATCTTTGAATAGTTCATATTTGGTATATCTTTGAATATGCTAAGATATTCAGGAAATGCTCTGGAACTGATCATCCAACCGAAAAGTCCTGGGTAGATTGTCAATGGAGCTTCTGTGATAGTGTCCATTCTCTAATTACCTTGAGGAGACCATTTCTATATGCTTCATCTCAGATCACATTAAAGGGCTAAAACTCTATCCTAGTTATAGTAAATGTCCTAATGAAAACACTCCTCTATTCCGTGTTCTTGAGGGAGATAATCTGCCTGACTGGAGAGCCCAGCTACATAATATCCAACAGAATTTTGGTAAAACCATTTACAATGCCGTAGGTAGATCATCCTCTCATCAGTGATGAGACAGAACACATGAAGAGGATCTTTGACACATACCTACAAATACATTAACAAGGCAGCTTTCTCTCCTATATAAAGTGATGTCCTTCATGCATCTACAAAGTATACCCCCTTGTATAGCAATTCCAGATTTCACTCCTTTTACTTCTGTACACCACAAAATTCCACCTTGACACACACATCCTCACAATTCTTGAATTCATGTTGGAATCCACACTGGGTATGTTGAACTCTGTCACTTTAGGAAGGGACAGCAGTGTACCAAGGCTGGTATAGGTCTTCTGTGCTTTGCCACTTACTTCTCAGCAAACTCTAGTACTGTGATATCCTCTATTCACAATCCATTGACCTCCACCACCCCTCAGACATCATTCTGTTGCTTCTTTGACTATCCAGGCCATCGTCTTCACTATTTATACTTATATTTCAGCCATCAGATTCAGACTTTCGGATTTGAGATATCTTGTTTTCTTTCTTGCTACAACTTAAGTTTCCTCTGTGAGGCCATTCTGATTCTCTGCCCTAGCTAATACATATGACCCAAGTAAAGCTTCTTCCTCACTCCCACCCTCAAGGACCCTGGAATCTCTGACCTGGCACTGTTCCCACTTGTCTCACTCCAGCCATGTAGAACTACTTACATTTTCTAAGTAAGTCATGCTTTCTTCTCTCATCTCAGCATCTTAATATGTACTGTTCTCTTCCTAGAATGATTCTCCTACTTATTTACCTGGCTAATTTCTCCTCCTTCAAGTCTCAGATCAAGTATCATCTTCTAGAAAGCCTACACTGACTACTCTTTGCAATCACGCGCTCCTTGTTAATACTTCCATAGTATATTTTGCACACTCAATCGTGCACTTGCTACACTTCACCAGCATTGCGTACTTACTATCATTCCCACAGTTCATGAGGCAAGGGTGAGACATCTATAAATCCCTAGTACCTAAACTAGTGGTTTTACAGGCCGGGTTTTCAATAAATATTTGCTGAATGAATGAAAAAGTAGAATTACTTTACCTCCCTCCAAAAAACTCTACCATCTTATATTAAAATTTGTAAAAGATATTAAGAAGTAAAGCTGAAGGATATCTAGTTCCTGCAACATGGCAGACTGAGCTAATGGGGAACTTCTCACACAGGAAAATCTACAAATGCTATATAAAATCATAGTTCAAAATTTTAATATAAAATGAAGTTGAAAGGTAGAAAGAAAGAGAGGAAGGAAGGAAGGAAGGAAGGAAGAAGGAAGGAAGGAAGGAAGGAAGGAAGGAAGGAAGGAAGGAAGAGTCTCTGCACACTGCAGAAAAAAGTTGAAGCAGTAAATGTGTAAGTAGACCCTGAAATAATGACTAGGGGCTTGAGTTTTAATAAAGAGACTGGAGATGAGACTTAGATGCACATGAGGTGAGGATTAGGCCTTTGCATAGTCAGTTTCAGTGAAAGTGAGACTAGGACAACAGCACCCATCAGTCTAGGAAGAAAGCTGGTCTCTACCAGGGGCTGATACTCCTGGAGCACTAGCAAAATCCTTTAGAAGGAAAGTTCTGCCATCAAGGCTAGAAGAGATTTCTATTTTTTTAGAAAAAAATGCTCTTTGAAGAAAAGGTTTCAGTTAAAAAATACCAAAGGAAATTATCTACTATAAGTAAGATACAATATAGATCACGATAGTCAGAAATATTTGCATCCCTCAAATATTACAAAGAATAATCTTTAAAAATACCCTAAATAAGTATATTTAAAATAATTAAAGATAGTTTTAAAAGATATAATAAACCTGTAAAAGACACTTTGAGTAGGAAAAAATAGAACACCAAATAGAACTTCTAGAAACAATAAAGATAATGTTTGAAATTTAAAACACATTGAAAAGAGCATATTAGATACAGCTGGAGAGAACTGGTTAACTGGAAGATAGCTCAGAGGAAATATTCAAAAGGCATCAAAAAGAGATAAAGAAATGAAAATATGAGGAAGTAAAAAGACAAAAGAATAAAATGAGAAGGTCCTAAGTACGTTTAATAGGCATTCCAGAAGAGATTAGAGAAAATTAGAAAGAGGTAATATTTGGAGAAATAATGGCTAAGAATTTTCCAGAATTGAAGAAACTATTCCCAGATTCAAGAATCACAATGATTCCCAAGTATACCTTTTCTGAAAAGTATTTTGACGACAGATAATAAAATTAAAGATGTGCATCCCTCATGACCCAGCAATCCCTCTTCTAGATATAAACCTATAGAACGTCTCATATATATGGATAAGAAGTCATTTACAAGTGTTCACTGAAGCACTGATTGTAATACCAAAAAAATTGGACACTAAATTGTCTATCTGTCTTGTAACAGACAAACCGTGGATTATTTCTTAGAATACCACAAAGAAGTTAAAATAATAAATCATAGCTACATATGTCAAAAATAATGAGTGAAAAAAAGAAGTTTTAGAAGGTTAAGTACATTATATCTTTTATATAAATTTTAAATATACATAGATAATAGATGTATACAAGTGTAGTAAAAATATAAACATTTACATGGAAATGCTCACATCAACTTCAGGATAGCAATTACCTTTGGTGGAGAAAAAAGAGGACAGGATCGGGCATGGTTAACATATTTTTTTTATAAAGGAAATATCTGAAGGCAATGTGGCAAAATATTACTACCAATGTAAATTTCGGTGGGACTTCTGATAAACTACCTTTTATATGTTTTTTTTTAATTTTATTGATAAGAATTTTAAAAATTAAAGCTATGTCCTAAGACAAATAGAACAAGAGCAAAGGAGAAGAGATTGCACAGGTGTTGATCTTGAACTGATGTCAGAAGCGACCGTCGCAGTCAGCATATGGACCTTATTTAGACAAGTTATTTAATCCCTCAACCTGTTTCTCTCATCTCGGGTTCCTGGAATAAGTTGTCACAGCTAAGCTCTAAATTTACCCCTAAAACTCACTATCAGTCAAGACAAAAAGGCAAACGCATTGTGGCTTGTGTTCTCATTATTAGATAAAAGAAAATACCAGTTCAACTGGAAATATAGATTATTCTTCTATCACTGAATTTCTTTCCTGAGGATCAGGAGATAATTCTCCATGGATGTCTCTCATTCCTATACAGATTGGTTCTTCTGAGCAAAGGATATTGTTGAATAGCAAACAGCTTTGGAAGCTAGACAAAGTATTTTTCTCTAGAGAGATCTAGAAATGTACCTCCTAAGACATGTCACAAGGCACAAAAGATAAAGCCCTTTCCTTCCTCTCTAGAGAGACATTTGCTTCTCTCTCCCTCGCCCCTTCTCTCCCTCTCTTCTCTCTCTCTCCTTTTCTCCCAGAGGCTTGTGGACATGCCAGCATCCCTATCAAAGGCTTAATCTAGCTTCAGGCTTCCTCTCCTGTGATGCAACTTACCACATACATGCGCAGGTAACATCTAGCTCTCATCATACTGCCTTATGGAAACTGAGGTATAGGGAACTGACATAAGATATTGCTCTGGTTGCTGCTTTTACTGTGAATAATAAACCATCTGTGTCTTTGCCCCAAGGGTCTTGTATCTTGTGTGTCTGTATGTGCATGTGTATGCACATGTATTTGTATAACTGGCAGGCTAACTTGTTAGATTGTGAATAGCATAAAACCTCAGATCCTTCACAGTTCTGACTTAGCAAAGAGGAGCAAAATGAAAGGCTCTGAATAATATAATGGAAATGTCTTTAAAACATGATTTCATAATAAATACAGAAATAGTCTTCCAAGGACACTTCTTATATCAAGCCTCTGTAGCCTCTGTAAAAATTTTGGGTCTAACAATGCAAAGAAAGAAACATCAAAGCAAAACATTAGATTCAGAAAAATATTTCAGTGGAAATTTAAGATAATATGGTTCAGCTCTGTTTCTTCTTGATGATCTAAAGATACAGGAATAAGACTTACAGTGCTTAGAGAATTTAGTGTTTAACAAACAAACTATTTTTTACTTTCTCTAACATCAGATATTACAAGAGCCTTTTATAAATGCTGTCTCGTGCAGTTCAAAGTTGAGCTATCTGATGATTTCTGAAAATCTCAAAATCTTTGTATATAGAGAGATTCCTATGTAATTAATATGTTGTTGATGTTAGCCACCCACCATTCATTGTCTCATCTTCTTGAAACAACTCAGATTTTGGCTTGAGGATTCATCCTTTCTCCATTCTCAGGTCATGTGGTCTGGATGGGGCTCCGACCTCCACTCTAGACTAGGACTAGGTTACTAGGTTACTAGGTTACTAGTCCTAGGCCAATCGGTACATCTCATTTCCCATTTCTCTGGTTTAGAGGTAAGCCATTCTCTGAGAGTGAACCTCAGGACTTGGCTGGGAATGCTGGGTCAAGGACTCTCTTTTCTGCTGTAATTGAACCTGGAAGGATGAAGCTCTGGAACAGATGCAAATCATCTTGTGACCATGAGAGAAAAGTCAGTCTAAGAATGGAGTCAACACAAAGAAAGCTGAGCCAGGAGAAGGAGAGAAAAAGAGAAACAAGATCCTGAAGGCATCATTTGCGTACCTATGTCCACCTATGCCCGAAACCTTAGCAATTCTGTATTCTTCAACTACATGAACCAATACACCTCCTTTTTGGCTTAACTCAGTTTCAACCAGGTTTTCTCTCCTTTCAACAAAAGAGTTAAAACTGATTCACTTTGAGGTTTAGATGCCAGACCTGCAAGATTCTGAATTTTTGGAATAAACATTTAGAATGCTTTGAATATTGTCCAGATTGAAAAACCCAGAGTTCTGTGACATAGAGTTTAGGGGAAAAAAATTGGTTCCGAAAAAGTTTTAAGAATTGTTGTCCTTTAACAGAGTCTCAATGAAACAATGTAGAACCTGGACATTAGTGGATCTATGGAAATGAGTTTCTAGTTAAATATATTCAATGTTATGTCAACCAAAGATAAACTTGGAAAACATAGGTTATGGGGAAAAGGGAACAAAACACAATCATTTTTAAGACTTGTAGGATTGGGGGTTTGACATAAATGGTAATTTGTAAGCTTATATTCAGGTTGAAACATTTGAAATTTACAGTTTCATATACTTCAATCAAATAACAAGGTAGAGAAAAGTCCACATTATTTTCTCTTCCAGATTTTTTTAAACCAGAGAATAATATACTATATTGAAAAAAGGCCCAATCATTCATTTCTCTTATCTAATTATTCTTGTTTTGCATTTAGGACAACCAAATGTGCTACATTTTTCATTTTTTTAATTTTGCAATTTCAAAACAGTTTTTATAAAAGGAGTTCATGAGCTAATGCAATATTCACTCACCTGCACGTTATACAGGGGTTGCTTTGGCGCATTAACTTCCCTCAGCAGACGATGAGATATGTCCCTTAATTCTAAAAGTCTACAAACAAGCTGAGGTTGCAGAAGTCTGGCCACTGATTTGGAGGATTTGGATATGCTGTTTAATCCTTGAATTAATGTCCCCCGGTTGATCTTGGCTAGAGCAACAGCCATTCTGATTTTGGATGTTTTTTGCATGGGTTCTTTTTTCTGGAAAATAAGTCTTTGAAAAGTGACTGATGTGTGATTCTCCAGTGAATTATTAAAATCTACTTCAGGCAGAGACCAAGTACCACATAATTGTACATTGTGCATGGTCCTGAGCATATGCTCAGTGTCCAATAATTATAAACCACTTTCCATAACAACTCACTGACCACCTCCCATGTACTTAAATCTTTATATGACTATATGAATTTTTCCTTAGGATAAATATCCAGAACTTACATTACTAGCCTAAACATAAACGTTTTAGTTTTCTCTCTGGGTTTATATTTTTGCACTGATATTTTTAAAAGAGCTCTTTCAAAAATAAACAATTCAATCAATAATTCTTATTTGAAACTTACAAATATTTTCCAAGTTTACTTTAAAATTTTTAAATGATAAAATATAGCATACATACATAATAGACTATACAATTTAAAGAAAAATAAAACAAACACCCTATATACTAATCAACAAGCTTAGGAAACATTTACTTCTAAAAACTTCAAAACTTCTATGAGCATTCTGATAGGAAAAAAATTGTGGCATTACCAAAACACATATAATGTAGTTCTCTGCTCTACCAGAAAGTGAACCACAGAGAAATTACTTAAGAGGTTAGACCTCATTCTAGGCAACAGACAAGTATAGTTTCCATGATTCATTTAAGTAATGTTATAGGCTTTTCTGGCATTTTAGTATCAGCAACTTTGAGTCTCTGTTTTTTGAGTTAAAATATGTAAGTATAAAACATCTTTTAAATGGACTTCTCGGTCTACAATGAACATCATATATTTGTTGAAGAGCTAATGTGCTATATATTTTAAATACTTCAACTTTTAACCTGAAAATAATTTTATTACTGTTTTTCTCATCAAAGTTCAGTACATCTCATACTGTTTAGCATTTGCCACTGGAGATGAACAAAAGCTGTTGTAGCTTTTCAACAAGGGTGCATTTCTGCAGCATCTGGTGTCCTACTGTGGTTTAATCTGTTACTTTCTGGTGTAAGTCCTATTAGCCCACCAGTGGTCTTAACCCTCCTCATCAATACTAATAATAGAGAATGCAATCTAAGTTGTGGGCTGTTACTATTGCTGCAATTCCAAGTCACTTTAGAACAGAGCAGTCCTTACAGGGCAGTTATATGGTAGGTAGAGCAAACAGAATAACATGAGGTACAATAATAATATCACTTGATATTATTATTTACCTTGGTCGTGAGCATACTGGGGAGAAAAAACACATTGTCTGCAGTATCCAAAGCTCCTGCACATACAGATTCAATTTCTTATGTAACCTTATGCTTTGCTGCTGTTGGGGCCCAGGGCAGGCCACCCCAAATTATCCCGAAAACAGCATATTGATCATTTTGAATTAAAGTTATTTAAGAAACTACCAGTGCAAGAACGACTCTGATCTCTCTGAAAGCAGGAGATAAATTTCTCCCTGAAAGCAGGAGATAAATCTACTATATGAAAAGTGCTCTCCCTACACCTGGAGTCTAACAAGAGAGACATTTTCACCAGAGTTAGGGAATTCAGGGCTGAGAAATGCATATAAACGAATCTTTGTTTTGTCTTGTTTTTACTAATTTACTACCCAAGCCCAAACTTTGCTTAGATTTCTCACTAATGAGCACCCAAATTTAAGTTTCTTTATCCTGTCAACTCTTCACATATTTATTATTTGTCTCAAAGGTATAAAAAGCTGCCTACTTTGATCATTTCTCTGAGTATAATTTACAGCCTTCTGTGTACACGCATTAAAATGGTTATTCTCCTGTTAATCTGGTCTTGTGCCAATTTTATTATTTGTCCAGCCATAAGAACTCAAAAGGAGTAGAGGAAGGAATTTCTCCTCCTCTATACTACACAGACTCTTCCTTTCAACTCCTTCTAAAGGTGGAGCAGCTAGAATAAGTTTGGTTTTACTTCTGGCACAACTTACTGTGCTTTCTCTTATTATAATTTATAATCATAAGGTGAGGGCCATCTTGCCAGGGCAAACAGAAATGAGAAATGTAGTTGCACCTTTACTGAAACCTCGTATTCACGGCCATTTAGTGTTTAAGGGCCCTTCATTTTTGCAGCAAAACATTAATGTTCTGCAGTCTCCTTCTCTTTATTTTTTAAGTTTCTTTACAAAATCTTGGTGATCTGTACATGTTGGCCCGGATTCACTGACTTTATACATGTATTTCTGTTAATCAATCTTGATTAATTTCCCCATACACTATACTAGATTGATTCATTCAACTTCCCCTTTTATAAAATTGTCTTCCTAAATTTTTATTTCTGTAGATAAAGAAGGCTATTTGTAATTGACAATCTGTTCATCAAAACTCTCCTGTAAGGTTCACATAATTTGTGTTGAGCAAAATACAGCATTTATTATAAACAATATTTTTAAAAATTCAAGTGTGCATTACATTAATGCTTTAGCAGACTTTGTGTTACCTTTCTAATTTTAGTCTCATCATGAATTCATGGCTTTTTGCAACAGATTTAACCTGTTCCTAATTAATATCATTTTTGTTTTCTTTAATGCTCAAATGGTTAAATTTGAAGACTGTTCTTCCCTTCATGGTTTTTTAAATGTATTTCTTTTTTGGTACTTTCCTAGATACCTCTGAAAGAATTATTACTTCTGACAGTAGAATGTTTCTGACCACCTTTATCTTCTCTGACACAAAACACGGAATCGACTTGTTCCCAAGAAGACCATTAATGCTTTTAAGAAGAATAGTATTATAAAACAAATCTGGGCACTGGGGTGCATGTTCTGTGGTCCCTTATGTTTCTGGGAATATGAAGGTGATCACTGAGGACAGCTATTTACATTCTTTTAAATGCAGAATCAGCCATTCTTCTTTTAAAAAAAATAAGTCAAGAATTTATGATGATGAGTCCAGTTAGTTACTTTTTAAAATTAGCTCTAGTAGCAAATTTTTTAAATAAATTATTTTCTCTTTTTTTGAGCTAACAGTTTTTCCTTTTTGTCCATTACCTATGCTATATATTTTCTTACCACACCATGTGTGTAAATTGAAATGTTGACCTCAAATTAACAAATCCTTATTTCTTTTCCCTCATTTTATTTTTTATTCTTGACCTAAGCATCCTCAAATTGGTCGCAAAGCGTGCAAGTTTCAATAATTCTTTTGTCATCACCATCATCTGAGCACACTGCCAAATGTCAGAAAAGAAATTCTAACTCCCAACCACCACCAACCCCTCAGAGACACACAAAGGTACTTAAAGACTATTTACCAAAAGAAACTTAGCATCAGTTAATAAGATTGGTTGAAGAATTCTGCTCCAGAATTCTCTATTTGAGCTCCATTCTTTGAATATATATCCTGTTTTCTCTTTTCTTTTTTCTAGAACCATGCTCATTTCTCTATCATCAGCAGTTTTAATGCTGGTCTAGTTTCTATTACATCAGCTTTTTACAACCCTACACCTACAAAACCAGACTGTCAGCATATCTTATTCAACTGTTTCTCTGAATAGTCCCAGAATTTGACCACTTCTCATTGTCCCAGTACCAACACTCAGTCCATTATATTTATATACCACCATCACCTCTTCTCCCAACTAGTAAATTAACCTCCTCAATAGTCTCCCTGCTTACATTCTTATCTATTCTCATTCTTTTCCTCAATACATCAGCCAGAAAGTTACAACGAAAACTTATATCAGATCATAGCTTGATTTTCTGCTCAATCACTTCAGTGGCTTCCTGGTACACTCAATGTAAAAGTCAAAGCAAACGCAACAGTCTACCAAGCCCTACAGAGCTTCTCTCTTCTTTACCTCTCTGGCCTCCTCATCTTTCTCTTCCCTTTCTCTCCTCATTATTTGGTGACCTCAGGGACTTTGCACTTGCTATGCCTTTCGATCCCTCAAGGATACCAAGGTTTACTCCCTCGCTTCCTTCAAGCCTTAATTCAAGAGTCACCTCTCAGGTCTTAACCATCAACTGTTCTCTCTATCCCTACCCCTACTTCATATACCTTCTCTGCTATATTTTTTCTTCTCCTGAAGACCTACCATTAACATAATAGTTTATTTTCCTTGTTTATTGTTTTTCTGCTTGACTATAACAGTGCTTGATCTATAACAGTGTTTTAGATCCATCTGGCTCACTCATTTTTCCCCAGTGCCTAGAATAGTGTCTGGCGCATAGTAGATGCTCTATAAATGTATGTTAAAATAAATGAATGAAGAGTATCAGAAAAATGTAACAAGTTAATATGAGGAAATATCAGAGAAATATACCAAATATTAAATTAGAAACTGCCCAGAAAGTTTTCAGTGCACAATGTGCTCTGTAACTTTTCTGATGATAGAACCCTGAAAAAAAAAAAAAAACCTCACCAAAGACAAAAATATAATTGAATTAAAGAACATTCTAGTTACAGTCCTGCTCTCATATTTAGAAACCCCAATAACAATACAAATAATTTCCAGACATCATTGGTGCTTCCCCAGCAGTTTCTGTCCTGCATGTTTAAAAAAAAAAAGAAAAGAAAAGAATTCAGAAAAGTATATTTACAGATGTAAAAATCTGAATTTTGCATGGATTCTAATGTTCTGTCTATAATTCCCAATTTTGTAGTACACAGTTAAGTGCAAGGTAATTACAGGATAAAACACATAATCATTTTCCATAATTAAACCCCACAAAATGGACCCTATTTGCTATGAATGATTTCTCTCATTCAAGCAAAGATCACTTGAATTAAAAATTTTTAATTCTCCAATTGTAGCATGCATTTTTTGTTTGTTTAAACTTAAAGGTTTACTATTTTAAGTCTTCACAACCTCATATGAAAATCATTTGCAGCGTGCAACTGCAAACCTTTAAAACTTACTTTTTACTAAAGGAATGCTGAGGCCCTTGGGGTCCGGGCTGCTTGGGAGGGAGGGAGTAAAGAGGACAGGATCTCAGAAACCACAACCTCAAGCCACGATTCTACAATTAACATACCCCAGGTCTCAGAAAAAAAATTGTTTTCTTCAAAATCTTTAGCCATGAAGAACTATGAAATAACCATTTTTCTGGGTAGATTCCTCTATAAAAATTCCACCATCCCTTCGTTCATTTTTTTTTTTTTTGCTCTAGACCAGCAAGATGACCTTTTCTTAAATAAATAAATGACTAAAATAATAATTTTTAAAAAAGATTTAGGTATTAATCACAAAATTTAGAGATTTAGAATACAACGCAATTAATAAAGTCCTCTAAGTAGTCTTAAAATCATTCTTTCAGTATGCTTGGGAAGTATGGGCAGTCGTGGAAATAATAAAATTTGCATCATTTACAATCTGACCTTTCAAAAATAATACAGTTAACAATGGAGCATTAGCATTGTTTTCTGGATAATTTTTTTTGAAGAGCAAATAACTTCAATGTATTATAATATTCCCTAACTAACTACTCAAGTTTCCTGCCAATCTCAGCAATACATTCTTCAAAGTAAATGGTGGAAAAAGAACAATATTTAGTGTTTGAAAATGAAGTTCCTTCAACTATGTTTATATTCTTCCCTGAGTGGGGTAAAGTTCTTTTAAGTAAATGACTTCAGTGAGTTGGAAATGGGAACTTAGAATTCTCTTTGGGGATCAGAATATCAGTCTATTTCACCAGAAAACATGCTATGGCTCTAGTAATAATGAAGCTATGCACAGGGTAGGAAGAAATGAAGGGAACTGTAAGGAAAGTTGCAACTGTAAGGAAAGTTTGATTAAACAAAACCCCAGTTTTTCTAATGTTGGCAATGGTGGGAGAATCACACCTGGAAAGGCATCAGGGCTTCTGATGCCTGTCTTTGGCTCCCGAAGATTCATCTTGAAGCTCTCTAAATAATTACTGCCACTACTGTGCCAGCCTGAACCACTTTACATCCTAGACCAAGCATAGTCACCTGCCCATCTCTTTCCTTAATACTCCAGAGCATAGCCAAGAAAAGTCTCCAATGTTTCAAAAAAATTTATATACCAAGACCAGGGGAATGCAAAGAGGGGAAGGAACTAGACATCAAGTCTAAGATATGGAATGACAAAATCCGGTTTGACTTCTGGAGCTTTCAAGCTTTATCCTATTCTACTTAGAAATACGATGTCATCTGGACATCATCTTACCTCTGTACATCCAGATATCTATATTTCAGTATCACCTCTCCCCAAAGTCTAAATCTAAGATCCATCCCATTTATTAAGATTTATTTGACATTCTGAGAACATAATGTTTTATACTTTTTGGCTTAACTGACTGCTTCCTTTGGACTATTATTCCCTGTTCCTGTCCATTTACATTATCTCTTTCTTCACCGTGAAAGCTCCTAATCATCCGCTGAAATTCACTTTAAGCATCCTTCCTCCATTAAGCCTTCTCTGGCCACTCTTGGTAGTGATTTATTCCTCTAAACTGAATATACATCTTATCATATTCCAATGCAACTACTTGTTTACAACTCTGTCTCCCTTAGAGTAAGTTTACTGACTGAAGGAATCCTATCATGTTTATCTCCATATTCCCTCTTCCCAGATCCAGGTAATAAGTATTAACGTATTTGGTAAATGTCCAATGCCTAGTTGTCTAAATAAATGGTTAAAGGTAGTTCTAATACCTCTTCTCTGGAATGAAATATATAGCCTTTCTGGTTATTGTTACTCAGAGTGCTTTTTGGTTACTGTTACTCAGAGTGCTTTTTGTTTATTCCAGGTTTTGGCTATGTTCCTCATATTTGACATTTCTAAAAGTCTGATATCTGGATAAATAGATGGTTGCTGTTACCATGTAACTTTACAACATATTCCATTCTAACTATGGTCAAAATGACTGAAACAACAGTCTTCCATTAAAAGCAGTGTTCTTTTGAATAAATTGGGTTACTTGTGTCCCCTAAACAAGATGTTACTTTTTCCTGACCATATATGTCTCTTCACAATTCTCTACCTAACCCCTCTTCTGATCCCAGTATGTCTCAGATCCTTGCTGGAACAAACATTTAAACATATACATGTATACTTTGTTAAATTTATATCACTATTTTCTTTCCACATTAAAATGCACACCCATACAATACTTATCTTTCCATTGTTATAATTTAGGTCAGTTAGGTTTTTTTCACTGATTTAATTGCCATAGATTTTAATTAAAGTATAATTAGGTATTTTTCTGATTTTACATTAAGCAAATTTTAACTACATTGCAATTGTGACTATAAGAGAGTTCTAGATTTCTAATCTAATAACTCAGTGACTGTCTTTAAACTTATCTTTCTACTTCACTTTTACATCTTCAATCTCTTCCAATGAGCATGAGTTGAAATTTGTATTTCTGAGGTGAAGTTAATGTTTTCCTAAACTTCAAACACTGATCTCAACATCAAGCATTAAATAATCGGCATGATACAAAAAATATACTTTTTATAATCCTTTTCAAAGGTATAAAATCACATTACCTGATTAGATTGTGATAATCTTAGGATGGTGGGGAATTCATCTTTAAACTCATCTATAAGGTCCATGATTGCTTTCTGGATCCCCTCAACTAAGACAAAAAGAAGTTAAAAAAAAAAAGGCTTTAATTAAAAATATCCTCTAACCATCATTCAAAAGAACATGGGTCCATTGCCTAGGTGACTAAGAAAATCAAGCAAACCCTAGAGGACTTGATTCCCAGTTTCCTGCACCCACATCCCCTTTATAAGATTGTGTATTACTTCTTCCAGAAAAGTTCTTCAACACCTGCCCGCATATCCACCCAACAGGTTTGATTGGCATGATGAGTTCTTGCTTGGATTCCTAGTGCTTGGCAAGCTTGAAGGCCTAGGCAATGCTTGTCTTTCTCTACCATTAGTGAGGGATGAGGGCAGCCTTCCACTCAGGAAAGCAGGCAAAGATGCTCACTGCCAGAATTCTTTGTTACTGCACAATGGGCCTCTGAGGACTTGCTACAGAATCTTCTGAAATCACTATGGCAGTGAGAAGGCTGTGTTTGGAGGTACAAAGGGAGGATAAAGGGGATTGAAAAATGAACCACACTAAGGAGTTCTACAATATAAATTGAATTTTGTCCCAATTTCTGCAGTGATACCTCAATTAGTGGATCATTTGAGAACAAAGCTCCCTTTGAAAAGAGCTGGCATATGCTTTAAAAGAAATGCTTCACATGTGATGCCAAGTGGGAAAGAACACCAGCAGTAAATTCAGAAAGACTTTTGAATAGATAGTTTTTCTTTACCCAAATGAGGATCACTTTGTCAAACCCAGGCAAAATTGTGAAGTCTTCAGTTTGTCTTCTTTACTTTTTTCATCTTTTTCTCTCATACTTTAAATGATCATTATTTTCCCCTTATCAAATCAGGGAAGAACTGCATATCATGCAGACTTAGTTATATTCTAGTGTGAATGAGCTGAGTTGGTTAACTCAAATCCCATTTTAATTTGAAGTCTTTATATTTAATTGTAGCTAGATGGTTTTCTTCAGCAAGCATAAACTGGTCACTAGAGGTGTCTCCTCTAGCTGTCTGATGCTCTTAGATCTATGTTCCAGTTTCCCAGAAATACAGGAGATAGACAAACAACTTAAATTGGTGCTTCACAAACTGTAGTGAAGAACCAATACTTTTGTAAATTAAAAGTGGATTATCCAAAAAAACAAACAAAAAAAATGAAACGTATATAAAAAAGAAAGGCAATTTTTAATTTATTTTTAAATAACTACAGAATCTAATAAAACTATCTTTTCTTTTTAAAGCTTCTGGTTTTTCTATTAAGGAAGTTTTTCCAGACCCTAAGTTATACATAGAGTCTCCTAAATTTTCTTCTCTTTTCTTTCTTCAAAATTTAATTCATTATTTAAAAATTTTCAATCCATCTATGATTCATTTTTAATAAGCTGTTATTCTCTTCCATCTGAATATCCAATTGTTTTAGTACCACTGATAAAATAAACCATTGTTTTCTCATTGATATGAAATACCACTTTTATTACACACACACAACAAACACATACACAAACACACACAGGGATATATATTGCAAACTATTTCTGAACTTTCTATTCTAGTCCACTGATCTATTTGTCTATTTCTATATACTTACAATAGTAATTTGACTAGAGTTGCTTTATAGTATGTTTTATTTTCTGTTAAGGAAAGTCTCTGTCACTCTTCTTTTTCATTACATTCATCATATCACTCCATATTCAGTATCATCAGGAAAAGATCATTTTATCACTTTTTCCATGTCTATACCAATTATTTTATTATCGTATTTCACTGACTGCATTCACTAGGACTTCCAAAACAAAGCTAAGGAATAAAGATTACAGTAGGAACACCTAATTGAAAATGTTCCTTTTTTCAATTAAAATGGCATCAATATTTTACTGCTTATGAAAAATCAACAGCAAATGTTATTCTAAACAATCTTTATCATATTTAGTTTCCTTCTATTCCCATTCTGATTTTGTTTGTTTTTACTGGGGATGATTGCTGAATTTTATCAACTTCCATTTCATAATCTATGAATATAATCACTTTTCCTCTTAATTTGTTGATATAATAAATTATGTATTAACTTTCCTGATATAGGAAACATCATAGCATTCCTGAAAAAGAATATGTACTTGAATGTAGGGTATTATTCCTTTGATATTTTGCTAGGCTTCATTTGCTAAGATTTTATTTACACTTTTTTCAACTAAATTCATAAGTGAGATTGGTTCATGGCTTTCTTTTTTATACTTAACAGATTAGTATTTAATTTATGCACATATAAACTGAGAAGGCTTGCATCTCTCAGAAGTACCTGGAACAATATCAGAATTATTTGGAATTCTTTTTTCTCTATTTTCCTTTCCTTTTTTAAAACAGAGGTATAACTTACATACAGTAAAATTCCTTATCCTCTTTTTTTTTTAATGCTAGCAAGAACTCAGTTGTGGAACTCTTTGATCCTGATATTTTTTAAAAGCTACATTTACCAACTTTTAAATTTCAGATATGTACATTTGTGTATTAAAAATTTCTTCTTCTCGGACAGTTTTGATAATTTCTGTTTTATTAGGAAATCTTCTTATATAAGTGTTTCAATTATGTTATTACAGAGTTGCATGTAATTGTTTTAATCTTCTGGGTCTATATTATTTCGAATCTTAAATATTTTTCTTACTCCTTTTTCTTTAATGCATGCTCAAGATAAATTTAAATGTGAAATTTCCTTATTTTTAGTCTTTCTTCTTTAATAATAAAAGTACTATGGATCTATCTTTCATTTTTATTCCATAGATTTTTGAAAGACTTCTTTTCAATGCTTCTTTGATTTCCTCTTTGCTCCAAGGGCTATCATAATTATGTTTTATAATTTCCAAGTAATTAAGATTTGATACTCTGTTATTACTTATTTCTAATTGGTTAACTTTTAAATCAGAGAATATGGCCTATAAAAATCTCTATTTTTCTGATTTGAAGGTTTTCTTTGTGGCCAACTACATGATCAAATTTTCATAAATGTCCTAAGTCATATAAAGAAAGCATATGTTTACTCAAAGAATGTAAGAATATAATAAATGTGTTTATTGATTATATTATTCAATTCTTTTATAGCCCACAAATATTTGCCTATTAACACTATTATTGAAAAAGAAATGTTAGACTCTTTCACAGATTGTATTTTCATCAAGTTTTCCTTGCATTTTTCATTGTTTCATATTGTTTCAAGTACTACCAAGGATATGGAGCTCAAATTTTCATACACTGGTAATAAGAATATAAGCTGGCCTACCTACTTTGGAAAACAATTAGTATTATCAAGTGCAATTAAAGATATGCATAGCTATGACCACCAATTCCAATCCTAGAAATATCCCCACTTACACCTGGAGACATATACTAGAATGTTCTCTGCTGCACTAATTTTAACATCAAGAAATTGTAAGCAACCCAAACATCCATCAACTATAAAAGAAATAAATAATACATCTATAATGGTTACTATACAGCAATAAAAATGAATTAGAGCTACATGCGACATTGTGAATAAATCTCAGGAATGTAGTAATTTTGAATGAGAAAAAGCAAGATACAGGAAAATAAAGCACTACAAGATTCCATTAATATATAAAGTTCAAAAACAGTAAAAACAAAGCAATATATTCAGAGTACACATATATGTAGTAAAACTACAGAGAAAAAAGCAAGGGAATGATAAATGTAAAATTCAGGATAGTGGTTGTTATCTCTGAGGGAAAGATAAAGAGATGAGATTGGGTGAGAGCACATGAGAATTTTTAAGGTATTGGTAACATACTTTTTCTTAAACTTAATCATGTGTACAGATATCAATGGACTATAATTCTTTATGCCTTATAACAATTTATAAATACATGTATCTTCTCAATATTAATGAAAACAATTAAAATAATCTGATGAACAAATTACTGTAACAACTTTAGTGGAAAATTATCATTAAAGACTATTCCAGTAATAATGGTAAGGAGACTCTTTGATTCATTCAATCTTTATCCAGCACCTACAATGTGTCATCACTGTTCAGCACTGGGGTTGAATAGTGAACAAAACAAATGAAAACTCTTGCTCTATTGGAGCATATATCAGACTCAAACTATTTATTTGCTATTTTCTATGAACCTACAAAAGCCATTTCTTTCATTAATAACTCACTTAGATTTTTGAGATGAATATGTCACAACTGCATTTTATACAGTGCTTGAAAACATTAACTACATATGATTTAAAATATTCCTCTGATTGAAAAGATCTTATTTTAGCCTTAAAAAATGTTATGCTATAAATTTATATTTTAAACTAAAATATTTTTTCTTCTTACTTCAACTCCGTGGTCATCACCGTCCAATAAGGGTTTTTGAGTAGATACCTATCTCCTGATAGACTCCTCCACCTTGGGAACAGGAAAACTATAATTGAAATATTTTAAGAAAAGCAATATTAAATACATTTAAATACATATTAAGTATATTTAAGTATCCATAATCTGCCTTATGGATTCTTATGGCCTTTGGTTAGAAGTCTTAGGTTTATGTACTTATGGTGTTACTTCTGCAGAACACAACTAAAAATATAGATTTTGTATTTCGGTCCTTTCACTATGGTCATAGAATGTATAACTTAATTGCCTAGATACTTCAGCAGATTTCCCTGGTCAAACCAATAATGTTCGAACATAATGAAAAAGAAAACTGGTTATTTCATGTAATTCTACATAATTATAAAAAAAACATTGTTACGTTCACTCACATTGCTAAAAATGAAAACACTAAAGGATGCATTCCACTCTTTCTTTTGATTCAACACTTTGACTGCAAGTCGATGACACCTCTTTAAAGCTGAGCCTAGGCAAGACATAATTCACCATGTGCAAATTTATCTAAACTCATGAGACTACATTTGCTTTCAGCCAGTACCCATCAATCCTCCTAGGTATTTCTAAGTTACTTTGTACAAAAATAATCCTTGCATGTTAAAAATGTAATAAATTTCTCACAGTCCTAAATTGTGAAAACTATATATAACAGTTATATTAATAACAATGCCCTTTATTTTTAAAAAAAATCTTCCTGGACAATGTTTAAATTCTATCTGCCTAATTTGTGGTTTTTATTCAATTTTTTTACATGAAAAAATCTATAAATCTCAAAACTAAATATGTCCAATATATATTTTCTAGGCAGAGGACTGCTAAAGCAAAGGACTATTTGTTTTTCTTTTAAAAGGATGTAGTAAAGGTAGGTTTTTATTTTCAGAATCCATTTAAAGGTAGGAAACTGAATGGTTATGCGCCACACGTGTTACTATCTATATATATGAATGATGAACCAGACTCTGAGGAATTTAGAAATTATCCCCAGACCAGCAAGTAGCAGAGCAAAGACTCTTGTCTAGATTCTCTTTTCAAAATTTTGAATTCTTTTCACCACACACACTACCTCTCTTAGAGTGAGTGGCTTTCAAGACGGAAGAGAAAAGTGAAAAAATAACAATAGGAGAAATGCTCTAGTCTATTATGGATGGCTTTCACCTTTCAATCAAAATCTGAGTGTCCACTGTATGTCAGGCACTTGGGATACAAAAATGAACAAAAAGATCCTTGATCTAAGTAAAGGAGCACACAGTTATTATAAAACAGACACATTCAAAGACGATTACAATAAAATATTATAAAAGCAATAACACAAACATGTGGAGGATGTTACCTATACAAGCAAGAGCAAGGACACCATTTCAAGTGGCCAAAGTTAGACACGGTTTTATTTGATAAACACGTCAGGCACTGTGCTGGAAACCAAGGACAATGGTTTAAAAAACAACAACAACAACAACAGACAGGAACCCGTTGCTCTCGTGGAGCTTGTGTTTCAGTGGGAGGAGAGACAGCAAATGAATGAGGACATCCCTTGTAGTAATACATGCTACAATAGAAACGAAATAGAGCAATGCACAGACAAGACTCCGCCACTACTGAAACTGGAACGTCTAGGGAGAACTCTCATGAGACAATGAGAAACACCTGAGAAGTTGGGGTGGCTGCCACTTCAAATCCTTATTGCTTAACTTTTGGGGCAAAATCACTAAGTTTCTACAAACTTAGCACCTTTATTCTACATAGAGTTTACTTTCAGTCAAAATCTATTGATTTAATTTTCATCCTTCTCAAGTTTAAAAAATACAATTGAAAAATCCCTTTTCTTTTAATAAACAGGGCTGCTCTCGGCAGAGGTTCGCAGGAATCGTGGGGGTAGGGCAGAGGGGCAGCAAAGTTTTGATGGTATCCTCACCTCGACCAGCTCTCCTGAAGTATCCAGATGTGGCTGCAGTGCACCTTGAACCTGTGTAGGTCCAGGTGCTAAGCAGAGGCTGCCAACTCACACTGGCGCTGGGACACTCCCCGCGTATCTCCCCCAGGGCTTTGGTGGCCTTCCTCATGCAGCCTCTCACCCCGAGCTGCTAATGCAGCACCCCAACACCCAGCTGCTCCTAGTTCCTAACACTCGTCACTGGAAGCCTTCAGCAGGTCCTCACAGGCCCCGCAGCACGTGCTGTGACGTGTAACATGGACATGTTAGGCGCAGGGCAGAGCAAGCCAGGGGAAGCATGGGACAGAGGGGAGGCTCCGGAGTCGCTTGAATAGGTGTTCTGGTACTTCCAGCCCCTCCAAATAACCCCCACCGGATGTGGCACAGGCACAAAGGGGTGGCTTCTGCTCCAACTCACCACTAGCTTTCCCTAACTCTGGACACCTCTAGAGCTCTTGCACCTGAGACTTCGATGCCATCAGGGAGAACTGCAGTCCTGTCTAAAATCAGAGACCCTCAGGCCACAGGGAGTTTGCAACTCTGCTTGTAGAGAAGAGAGAATGGTGCAGCATGTGGTTGGTTTGTGTTAAAAACGAAGGCTCAAGGGACAGGGTCCTGCCATAC